>NC_045559.1:58102382-58404777 GCF_009819795.1 Aythya fuligula
GCATGGCTCAGAGCTGGAAAGAAGTACAGCAGCACAGAGAACAGCTAACGTTCCTCTAAAAATTACGTGGACATAGGTGAGCTGAGTGAAGAAGTGGGTAATAAAGCATCAAGCCTTTTGTTGTCTCCAGGACAGCGGCAGTAATTGAAGACCAAAGACTAGAGAGCAATTCATACACATATAACAGATGCTGATCTGAAACAATGCCTAGCCAAAGCCATAGCCAACTGCAAACACAACATCCATAAGGAATGCCACTGGAAAGAAAGATCAACGCTTCAGAGCATGGGGTTGAGGAGAACTGAAACCTTTCCAGAATGGTCGACCAAGATTTGTACCAAGCTCACAACTTTGGCTAAGAGTGAGAGGCAGCACGTAATGGGAGACCCCATCCCATGGTCTCGTAACCCAGCAGTGTCTGGAGGGAGAATCCACAGACATGAGAGGAACTCAGCAAAGCACAGTACAGCTTTCTGAGTCCATTGAAAAGCTGTATTCCTACAGAAATAGACACAGGTACCCATCATCTGGTGGAAGACATAATAAACCTAACTCTGGCTGATCACACCACACTAATTCTGGCTGATCCAAGCCGGCTCCCTCCATGGAAGACCATCTAGAAGAAGAGGATGGGCATGCAGAGCTCTGAGGCAAGCGTGCTACAGAGGGATGACAGCTATGCTTCACTGTGTGCGGGCATCACAGCAGGTCTGTGACACGCAGTTTCAGACTAGGAACAAAAAAGCAGTGACTTTTTTTGGAAAAAAAAAAAAAAAGAGCAGTGAATTATTCATATAATTTTAATAGTTTTAAACCTTTTCATTCCGACCGAAAATAAAAACCTTTCTACAGAATGCCCACATCAACTGGCTGTGTGTGTGAGCAGAGCAGGATGCCTCTCAAAATAAGAAAATATAGCTGTGCATTTCTTATGCCCAGGAACCAGTATAATGCCTGACCGCCTCACAATAAAACGTCAAATCAGAGTCTTAAGGGGATGAAGCAGGGAAAAGCCTTTGAATTTGACCCTAGTCAGAACAGGATTAGGACGTTAAGGCCACATGTGCAGCCGAAAAGCACAATATTGATGCATACAGAACTGGCAAAGCAGTCAGAAGAGCTTTGAAGAACTGCTGCTGCCAGCAGAGACCAAACTCTATCTTGTGACAAACGTATTAACCTTTGGAAGCCCTGATCCAGGTGTCTCATCAATTCTGTGACAATTCTCTCAGCGTCAGTGTGTGTGTTGCACTCATGCCAGCGAGGTCACAGAGCTCATTTATGGTTCGATTTCACACACCCCTCCTCCATTTTTACCATCTTAAGAACAGCCCAGCTCCTGTACTGAGGCCAGACTTTTTTTTTTTCAAAGGCGCTTAAACTCCAAGAGTCCCTCCTTGTTCTCAATGGGAGATGAAGGCTTTAGAAAATGCCAAATCCCCATTTAGAGCAAGGGGCTCTGTTGGAAATCTGATCCTTAGCATTTTGCATAGCGTTACAGGCCCACCTGCTATCACTGCCCACTGCAGTTCATTTTGCAGCCAGAAAAAGCCCAGTAATATGTGACTAGATTCTTGGTGAGTGCTCTGAAACTGGACAAAGTACGCTCCCTTTATCAGCACAAAGAATGCAAAGCAGCTAGCTCTCCAGAGTGCGTTTGTATAAGCGCCTGCTTAACCATCACATTTAGATAAGGAATCCTAGGTATTGTGTGGTTGCTACTGCAATAACACCTGCACAATCCTTTACCCTCTTGATTACATCTATCCCTGTGCCACCCCTTCGGGGCGGTGTTATCACCTGCATCTTGCTTATACAGAGTTGAGGCAGGGAGATGGATTAAGGCAAGCGACCTGAGACACATAGTGCAGAAGTCTGCACTAAAACTGAAAACCAACCCAGGATTCTGCTTAGCACTTGTCGATGGATTCCTTACACAGAGTAACAAGAAAATGCTGAAACTATGAATTTATATTCTGATATTGAACAGTAACAACAACATCAAAAAACACACCACCACACATTTGTCTCATTTGATTGTTTTAAGGAATATATTGTCAGTTAGTGCTACAAATGCCTACCACACTCTAAATACAGCCTTAGTACAAGGTATAAATACAGAAACCAGCAGACAGATGGAGAACTGCAAAATATGGGTCTCCAGGAAACCAGCAACAACGTTTAGTTTAATACCACAGAGCTGCTATCTGTATTTCTTCATACAGCTTATCAATAGGAAAGTCCATCTGAAAAACAAAAACAAAAACAACAAAAACTAGTTTTGCAGATTTTGAGTTTCTTTCTTTCTTTCTCTCTCTCTCTTTCTCTCTTTTTCTCCCTTTCTTTCTCTTTCTCTCTTTCTCTCCTTCTCTCTTTCTCTCCTTCTTTCTCTCTCTTTCTCTCTTTTTCTCCCTTTCTTTCTCTTTCTCTCTTTCTCTCCTTCTTTCTCTCTCTCTCTCTCTTTCTCTATCTCTTTCTCTCTTCCTCCCTTCCTTGTTTATTCTTAATGCCTTTAGGCTCTAGTCCTATGAACCCTTACACCTCAACATGTATTTCTCAAAGAGATACTTCTTCCATGTAACACTTCCAGAACTAGATTCCTTCAAGACTAGAAACTACCACCTAATAGGCTAATAGGGATTCTTTTTTTCCCATATGTGAATGAAGCAAGCTAATATTAGAAGGTCATTAATAAGCTCTGTTGCATTCTTCAGGAAGCCTTCCAGGCATAACTTATCTAAGTATTCAGCCCCTCTCTCAACTTTCTACACTTACCTTCACCTTTTCCCTCATCAGTCCCCATGGAAAGAGAACCTACCAGGCTCTAAGGACAGAGCTGCTGGCACCACTAAAGGCTTCCTGATCAAGGTGCAGTCCTTTAAGGGTCTGTGTAACTAACACCTGACCCTGGAAGTGCTTCTACACGCATGCAGTTACTCAAATGCATTTGCAGAATCAAGCCCATTTCACTCTCACTCCTTTGTTTCAAAGAACATTTCCTTCCTCCTCCTTCATCTGCTGGGAAGATACCACACGCAGTTGCAGTTGTGACTGTAGCCCTCGGGGTCTACAGTTTGCTCCACGCAGATTACTTGTCTACAAAGCGTTTTCTCACCTGGACCACCTCTTTAAAGGGAATTCCTCTAGCTCGGGTTTGTAATGTTTCCATAGAACATTTATTACATTGCTATTCACCAGCATGAAATCCATGCTCCATATGAGTTCATCAGCTGCAGCACAGCAACTTCCTAGACATCCTGCTATGCCCAAGGTCCAATTCTTAAATCCAATTTTCTCCACTTTAAGGCTGGCTGTCACAGTTTCCATTTGAGACTAATTCAGTAGCTCAATTTTAGAATCTGTTACTCCCAGCAATTTTAGCAAGACTGGTCTAATAAAGGCAATTTTTCAAAGGCAAGTTGGTGCAATTCTTTTTTTCTCTGTCAGGCTCACAGGCAAATTATCTGTGTTCAGTACACACAAAAAGGATCTCAGATTCCAGTCTAGCTCTATCCCTCACACAGTGAGATTTTACCATCATATCCCTGAGATAATGTCTTTTCTTCCCTACAGAGGGAGCATTAGTGTGCTAACACTGCTAATATTGCTAATACTGTCACGAGCAGACTTTTGTTCTGCTCCTACCTCTATTACTAAGATGCCATGTGATGCCAGTTCTTCACCTCTTGCCTTAGCTCTTTTACCTCCCATGAACAGATGATATGGATGTTGTCATATGCGGCCACCAGTGCTCTGGTATTTGAGCGCTGCTTTTGGGTCTTAGGGAGAAATCAGTGCTGAACTTCCAGCTGGAAAGTCTGGCTTACTAACGTGATTCCCACAAAGGAAAGGAAGGAGAACCTCTTGTTTCTATACCCTAAAGGCACTTGGGATTTTTGTGGGCTTCCAAGGCCAGTCCTACATATAACGAAAGCCATAATGAAAAACAGAGACCCTTACAATGAAAGAATACAAAAAATGGACTCAGGCCTGAAAATGCATGTCTTCTTGCCCTCTTGCCTACGCAGAGCTCCACAGGGACAGGGACAGGAATTCCCCTGCATTGAGCTGCTCCCCAGATCACAGCTAGCTGGGTGGCCAGTTGATCATCTACAATTTCCTCCTGCTTCGCAACAGCAGTGCAGCAGAGTTGCACAAAGGCTCCTCAGCTGTATGGCCAAAACTGCACTGTGCAGCTGCCAGCTGAGGAGCGGGAGGCATCATGCCCAGGCCTTTACCCCATCAGGGGAGCTGTGGGGCACAGAGGCGGTGACACATGGCAGGCTGGGAGAAGAGCCCGACACTGATGTCCCACACACCCTGAAGGCTGCAGTGGCCCATTTGGCTCCTTGGGATCCAAGCATGCCCCCAGGAGCCAGCCCAAGCCCTGCCAACACGCTTCCTGAAACAGCTGGGCAGCTGCCTGTGTTGCAGTTTATAATTTGATGAGACCTCTGCGTCACTTTTGCTCTGCTCCCTGGTTTATGGCCTGCTTTTGGTCAGGAGCTTTTTGCTTTTTTGGCCAGATCTGAAACACAAAAGCTCTGGCAGAGCCAGACTTCCAGGAGGATTAACCCAGAAGATATGCCAGGTGGATGGCAGGGACACTTGCAGCAGCAGAAGGAGAAGCTCTTCAGTCTGCTGCTTTATTTACTTTTTTTTGTTTTGTTTTGTTTTCCTTTACCTCATTCAAATTTAGAGGAAAAGGGCAGCTGGAGAGCCCTGCAGCAGGGGTGCTTTAGCCATTTGCTTCCCATTGCAATTCCCCCTTTGATGCAGCTTCACTTCAGTTTCCTCGCTGTGTTTCTCTGCTGGCAGTGATCAGAGGAGCCCTCCAGCTTTCTCCTTCCCTGGTGATAAATGAATTTTGGTGATGAGTTATTCAAGAGACACCATGCCCATCTAGATTTACAGCAGCTCCCTTATTATCTGGAGTTACAAGCTGTCAGCCACCTACAGGGGAGTCTTCTGCTGAATAACACAAACACCTCAGCAGCAGGGAAAAAAACACAGCCTTTATTTTACATTTCTGCTGGAAACACCAAACTGGGTGGCCGCAAGCTGGCGTGCGGGGCTAAGCCTGAGGGAAACCACCCCGGTGTCGCGGGGAGAGACCCGACCCCAATGTCTCCTTCCAGGACAAGCATCCTTAAACCGACCTTAAACCTTAACCCGACTCCCCCTCCGCTGCCCTGACCCCTGGGCTCCCCGCAGAGCTGGGGCAGAGCTCGGTGGGGACACCCGAGGAGCGGGGAGGCCACGGGGAAGCCCAAGGCCGCCGGCGCGGCTGCGGCGCCATCTTGCGGCTGCGGCCGGCCGCTGCCGCCCGGTGCCCGCGGGGCGCTCCGTGCCTCCAGGCCCCTGCCCGCCATTTGCAGCCCCCTCAGGGCCCCTCCTGCCACCGCGTTTGGCCTCAGTTCTGACCTGCTGACGGGAGAGAAAGCTGCTTTCAGCTCCTTCCTACCCGAAATAATGATTCACAACCTGAAGCTTGTGGCAGGGATGCAGGAGCTTTGTCTGCATGTTTTGTCCAAGCGTTTTTTTTTATGGTAGCTAAGATCTGAGGGCTTTTTTCCTCGCAGACAAAGAGTGAAGCTGCTAAAGCGGTGATATAATGGCACCGCACTGGCAGTTAGCTTGCCTGTAGAAATAAAGCTTTACAGTAAAGAGCTTCCTTTATCCCGTCTCTTCTTTTTGTAATTTTCCATTGATAAAGACGCTCAGACGTCCCTTGCTGTTCCATGAGAGCATCTGAGAGGCAGCAAAGCATCAATAACCTTAGGCTCGCCTAAATCTAAAAAACAGGCCTTGACCTGAGTAGAAGAAAACCAACATCACATCTCAGCTACTGCACACAAAGGGTACAGATGCACTCACCCAGCCCCTCAATAGGTCCTGTGACATTGTTTTAGAATGGGTCTCCCTACCATCTATACAGCTTAAAACATTATTTTATATCACTAACCTAAACGTAGCCTTTGTTTCGGAGTTACGGCAGGAGGTAGGGTGTGCGTGGGTTGGTTGGAAATTCTTGTCCCAGACATTACAAACCCTATGAAAATGATTTCTTTTCTGCATTTTTCCCAGGGGACCACTGCAGAGATCAGGAAGCAATGCATAAGATAGGAATGTCTCCAGTCTGCTACAATAAACTTGAGCTCAGAGCAGATGAGTGAACTTTGCCCATAAGCCACGGTCAGAGCAGAGTAGCATTTGGAAATGGGCAGAGCTGAGAGCTGATATTTAAGAGCTTCACGATGTGGAAGGCGGGGAGGGAGCATCACATGCCAGAGTATTTTTCTTTCCCAGGCAGATAGACACCTTTGAGAGAAAGTTGTCTTCATAAACACAGTATTCTCCAAGCCACATTGTCATACAGGGAAGCACACTTTTAACAAAATGCCTTTCTCAAACTGTTCACAGTTCCCAGCTTTACCTTTTGGCAGGGGGAAGGTAGTATTTATGATGTGGACTGGTTCCACTGAGAAGAACAGATGAGTCCTTGTCTCTCAGCAGAAACAGAGAATTGTCATTGGGATGGGTGTGTGACAAGTTACAAAGAGGGTTATTCTGAAGAGTGGAAGATTTTTCCAGGATTGCCATGCCTTGTCAGAGATTTTATTTTCAGGGGGGCTACAAAACAGGTGTCCACACTCTCACATTTCCCATTTCTCTAGGATTTATTTTTTTTTATACATAGCATTCATGAATACAGAGTTGGAAAGGGCCAGATCCTTGCAAGGTTGAGGTATGCCTATGCCATTCTTGACGAAGATTTCCTAGCTGTTTCTTAAAGACCATTTCCAACACTGGAGATACTACAGCCTTCCTGGGTAATCTATCCCAGTGCCCCGCTATCCCTGTAGGGACAGGTACTTCCAGACGCTTAAACACAATTTCTGGGACAGAAATAAAGGCATATCAATGGTGTGGCTGATACTGGCACATAGTCTTGCATTCAGCAAGACCACTGGACGTCCCAGAACCCCAAATAATTTTTTTCAAAATTTTCAAATTGCAGGTGGACCAAGTTTCTGCCCACAAAGAATAGTAGAAGTTCAGATAAACCGTACAGATGCCAAACACATGCCACACCTGTTCTGGCAATTTTCTGTCAGCGCTGTAAAAGATGATAATATCACGTAAAATAAAATTGCCCTGTTTCAACTGGTTTTATCCACCTTACTGAGGAGATTATACAGATGATTTTCACAAGACCATGCATTTGCAGTATAGATGGGGTGCTTGTGGACTGCAAGCAACACAAGCACAGCAGCACATCTACCCTACACAGTACAGTTCCCATGCAGAAGACTCCTCAAAGCTGGTGCAAGGACTTCTGCATGGTCTGAAACCATAGCAGGGGAGGAAGTGAGCAGATGGCAAACCCTGCTGCTGGCATCACTGGGTTACCCTGGCCTCCAGCTTCATGCTCTGCTTTATTTCACCCCATGCTAGAGCAGCAGCAGTGGTCTTCTGCCAGTGACCCAAGTCACTGGGTTCCCAACAGCCTTCTCCTGCCAGCACTTTGAGCTACTTAGCTTTGCCATCCTGTCACCAAGACATTTCTCTTGGTTGTCAGTTCTGAACATACATCACTGAAAAATGGGATGCTGTGAAAAGTATCTATTACATCAATATTTCTGTATCACCAGCAATCAAAGCAGCTGCTTTTAACACCAAAGGGAAAACAACAACAGTAACAATAACAACAACAAAAGAACTGTATGATTCTCTGTGTTTATACAGACCTATTTTTGCTTGTTTCAGAACAGGTGTGGGAGTGAATCTCGTTATAATCTGTGAAATTTTCTACAGCTTCTCAGTTTAAACCCTAAACTGATTATTCTCTGAGGCTACGTTAACTGGAACAGCAGCCATGCAGGAAAGGTGAACTGTTTGGCTGGCCAACGCTTGCATGATCAAATAATTAATCAGCCTCGACGGAAAAATTAGATTTCCAGGAACCCTGCTTCTTTGGGATTAGATTTTGGAGTGGAAAAGGTCACACTGAGCAAGCAGCTCAAATAACTCACAATGCTTTCTTCTGTCACTTTTATTTAATTTGGAGCAAGAAAAATAAGCTTCCATCCAGAGCTGGGTAAAGGAGTTTTCTCTTGTTAAGGCAAAATCCTGATGTACTTACTTAAACCCCCAGTACCTGTTTTTGGCTTGGTCCCAGTTTGGTTTATAGCAGCTATTTGCTTGCAATACAGAAGCCCCTCTTGCCAACAACAAATTTATTAGCTCTTTGGAGATTCACCAGGCTGCGTGGTCAGGACCCACTAACGTGTCATTTACTATGCTCCTGACAGAGACACCGCTTCTGCAGAGCTCTGGTTGTGAAGCTGCCTCTGCTGCTGAAAGATGGCTCATTTGTCTTGCACAAAAGAGGAATTGATCCTTTTGTAATACTTAGGATCTGGAGACTGGGTGTAGTGGGGAACATCGAGCTCTAAAGCACTTGACCCATCCCTGTGGAGATGACAAGCTGTGCTGGTGGTGGTGGAGCAAGATCCTGGTCTGCAGAGCTCATCTGATTTGTACCTCCACTTTTCCTTGGGATGCCAGTCTCCAATAATGACTTCCTCAGTCAGATGCAGAGCACAGACCCTATTAAATCCAGTAATTAAGCCCAGCTTCAGATGTCCTCAGCTATTTTATAAAAACAAAGGGATGAATGCACGAAAACCCACAGCACACAGACGCACCAGGGCTTTTCCTTCTGTTCCGGTGACACCTTCCATCTCCTGCCAGCACAGCTGTGCCACCATCACCTGCTAGTGGCTGATGCCATTTCTGACAACTGTAATATGCTTGCTCCAAAGGGGCAGCTTAGCACCACTGCTAACAATTTGAAAATTATTTTTCTTTGTAATTCCTTAATAAAATAAATAAATAAATATCAACCTTAAGATACCCCCGAAGCAGAAGTTTGCACGCAGTGAGCAAGACAGTGAGTTACGGTGCACAACCCTACGTGGCTGTGTTTCGACTGCGTGAAGAGTGAGGTAGCCTACATCCCACACAGCTTGCACTCAGTTTCTGTGCAGGACATGGGTGCAGATTCACAGCTTGGCTTTCCTGTGCACTGACTCCCCAAAGAAACGAGTCCCAGGCAGCACGGGTGCTGGCACACGGGTCCAGCCAAACCCTGCGCACAACACTCGGAGCTCATGAGGACACTCGGGTGGATCTGTGGCCCAAAATGTTCTCCCTTCTGTTTACTGACAGGCACAGCCTTGTAAGGTCCCGTGTTCTTCCTCTAACTTGCAAGTCCCTTAAGATACACATGTCAATGGTTGCGAAGGGCAAGCTGGGGCATAAGGAAAATACTTTTATCCTACAGGTTAGGAGTGTTCCAGCTAAATAGCAGGCTTCTGTACATCAGGTACAGAGGGCATCAGTGGAACTGAACGTAATTCACACGTTTGCCACCAGCACTCAGCTTAGTTCTCACTAGCACTTTCAGTCCTCCCCTTCCCTGAGCAAAGAAATCCTTCCAGTTTGTTTGTTTTCTAAACAAAAAATAAAAATTAGGAAGAGAATATTTCTATGCTCTATTCACTCACAGTTGTTTACAGGTATGTTGCTGGGACAGCAAAGTCTGGTTTTAGTGACTGGTTGCACTATGAGGCTTCCCGAAGACAGATCTCTGTCTTGCCAAGAACAACTTTTCTGTCCCAAATTAATTTCCATAGTGAATGTACAAGGGGGAACGGAAATTTTAGCAGCATGCTCAAGAAATAAGTATGCCCTACACACTTCCAATTATGGGCCCTGAACAGGCCTGGAAAATTTTTTATTTTGGTCGACTCACCTCTGTATTTGAGAAGTATCTAAGCCCATAGCACAACCAGAGCGCTGTTGGCATTGTCTTCACACTGTGAGAACGGTAAGCAGGTTGTGTCTTATCAGGAAACACCTCCGAGGTTGTATGTAAATGACAGATGAACACAGCCCGACAAGATGTTCGTTGACAGTAAGTGCTCAGCTAGCACTCTTCACTCTTTACAGTTCCAGCCAGTGTCACTGTCTTTGAAAAACAGCCAGAAAAACGAAGTGCACTGCTTAAGTTACCCAGCTGCGTAATGCTGGGAATCCTTCTCTTGGGGCTGGCATTTATACGAAAGGGAAAAAAATATAAGATCATCTTGGACAGAATTCATAGCTGGACAAATTTAACCATATTTCTGCCACTCTGCACTGCTGAAATGGGTTGAACATACCTGAGAAGTGGGATAATGTGATTTTTTTTTTATTATTAATGCCTTTCATTTGCAAAAATACAGAAAAACATATATTTTCTATCACTCAGAAAGCCTAAAGCCGCAAAGAAATAGGGCAAACCAGCCTAAGTTCACTCATTTGTGATCAAGCGAACATAGTTTACATAATGTATACATTACAGCTCTATTTTCCAGGGTGTCCAGGTCCAGCCAAGACATCTAGTGTCCAAAGCCTGACATGACACAAGCTGGGCAGTTTGTGCCTGGGATCCCAGCTATTCTGGTCCCTGACAGATTGCTTGCACCCACGTATGGGCTGCTGACTGTGGTGATAGCCTGGGGCCCACACAACATCCAGCATCGGTACAGAAATCCCAAAGGCACCCACCTGCCTAAGGAGGAGCAAAAAGGTCTGTCCCCTGTCCTAGTTCACTGCCATGGGCACAGAAACCCATCCTCCCTCTGAAAGGAGCTCCAGAAGCAGAGGTCTGGCACAGCAGTATGTCAAAGGCAGTGTTTTCCCTCTGAGTTTTATGAGTCTCCGCAAGAAGGAAATTAGAAACTGAAGTCTACACTCTCGCCCATTTATAAATGTGTCCATAATGTGTACGTTGTGCTGTAGGTTAATGATGCAGTTCTCAAACAAGATTAACTGCTGCTTCAGACAGCCATCAATTTTTTATGATTGCAAGACCATTTCCCTACTAAAAATGTATGTTACATCCCCCCAAGGGACGGGCTGTAGTCAGCAGTCAGGTGTGTAGGGTGAGAAGATGAGGATAAAAAAAGAAAGAAAAAAGAGAAAGAGAAAGAGAGAGAGAAAGGAAAATACACAAGTCAGTTCCTCAGCTCCCCCAGTAGGGAACAGCTCTCTGACTTTTAACACTGTCACTTCTGAGCATCCTGAATAAGGTAAAATATGCAGGGATGTGTTCATACTACTGACCCCACTGATAGTGCCAGTTTCCTCTAAAATGACCCTACAGGCATTCAGTAGCCAACACCTGACAAAAGCTGCACAAGGCCAGCACAGGTGTCCTCCTGCCTCAAGAGCCTGAGACATTTCCCTTGCCTGAGAGAGACGGTCCAGAGATTGCTTAATGCTGTAGTTAAGATTTGAGTTATTTGTTTTTTAAAACAAACATAGCCTTTATTTTAAGTCAATCCCAAGAGGCTGCCTATAGCAGCATCAGCAGAACAACGGGAAGTCACCTCATCCACCAGTCTTTTAGGACTAAGGAAGTGGGAAGAACTGTCTTGTGTGGGCACCTGCCTCTCACCTTTCTTCCCTCCACCAGCTGCCAAAGGCAGCCTGATGCCTAGCCAAGATTAGAGGCACACCGTTAGATGTCTGAGGCAAGGGGAGATGAATCCTCACCTGGAGTGTGGGGTGACTTTGACCAGGAACTACTGGTGAGGCTGAAAGGGTCCCAGCCACCTTCATTAAAGATAATTCACATTTTAACCTGATGGTAGAACCTTTATCACTCTGAACATTTTCAGAAAACTAAACCAGAAGAGTACAGTGACATTGTAACTCTGCACTTAGATTCAGCTTTAGGCTGGCTTGTCCTCACATACCTTATTTTGGCTCTATGTAAAGGAGTAAGTTACATCTACGCAATGAACCTTGTATCCTAATAACTACATCTTTGTTTTCATCTAAAAAAATTAGGGTAGGTTTAAAAAAAAGAAAAAAAAAGGAAAAAGAAATCAGTCTGTTGTCCATAGCTTTTTCCCAGCTTTGGGACTACAATTTCTCATATCATTAACCTCATAACCTCATCTCATATCATAAGATGTTATATCTGTGTTACCGTAAGTGCAATTGAGACCTTTATTAAAAAAATGGGACTGGAAAAAGTTCATTGTGAACACTGCCACTAAACAGGCTCCTAATTAGCATGTAATCCAGCTACTTTTAAGAACAGTTCTGGTGTTAGTACATTGACAATGACTGAACAGCCCTATGAGGAAGTCCATGCTTAGGTTCATGTTTAACTGCATTTCTTTCAGCCAACTCATAGCCCACACTGGAAAAAGTCTGGGCCTCAACTACATTAACTTCTCTGGGGCATCTCCCACTTTTCCAGAGTTGCAAATGCAGCTCTGGTTGTTTTTTCCATTTGCAATAGTGTTGAAGAAAGCCTTTCTGGAGTTGTTCTATTGCAAGGATGTAAGATGACAGTGTCCAAATGGGAATCCTTATTTGTGCAGCTGCCTTTTGCTACAAAGCACAGTGACCACTACTGAGCTTACCTTTGTTTCAATATCTTAATGGTGAGACAGATGGGTTTTGTTGCTGCCCCCTAAGGCAATTTGAATGTGCCTTGATAAAGCAAGGGTGGGCTTCTAATTACTTTGCATTGAAAATGCATTTCAGACAAAGTCAATGAGAACATTTTCTGTTAAGCCTAATAGGATATAGATAAAAGTAAGCTGACACACCTACTAGTACAGCTTCCATTAAGAAAACAACTTAAATATTTATGAGGAAGGAACATATCCCATCTTTTACTACAGATAAGCTAGGTCTCCTAACCTTCTTTGGGAAATACTGTAAATCTTACGAGCACACACATGTAACTACCCTGAGCTGCTCTTCCAAAGAGCCAGCTTGCATATCAGGTGCTTGGTGCGAGTCCTTCACGGGAGACCTGAGGGCTTCCAGGGTGTAATCCCAAAGGCCAGAGACCACCGTGGAGAAGCAGGGTGATCCACTGGCTCGTCCTTAACCACCCCAGCAAGGAGGAGACAAGCCCACAAGCAGCCAGGCCACTTCTGACAGAGCAAAAATATTTATCGCTGCCCATGCCAGAACAGCCCCAAAACACTGACAGGAGAACTGGGTGAGAGAGGCATCCCTCGCTCCCCGCTGTGTTCACTAGCCGTTTGGAGAACAGCAGTCACTACATTTTTAAAAGCTGAAAGGCTTGACAAAACAATATTTAAATGCAGGAAGGGTGCCAAAATGATAAGTGCAGGGACTCGAGCTCGCCATTCATATGCAGAACAGGTCTAGCACAAGCTGTTGCAAGGCAAACGTCAATTTATCTGTTTCTGTGGTCCCACCATCTCCAGAGTAGGGCAGCTCCCTCCAGTGCTCTGACATAACTGTAATATTTTCCTTTCTTCCTGCACACTGGAGATAAAATTTGATTAATCTCAAGCTTGTTTTTCTGCTGTGTGTGTGTAGAAGCTTAGGCACTTTTGCCTGTTTTCGTGCACAGCGCTACTCAGAAGAACATTGGCTATCCACAAGCTTATAGGAACAAAACCAAATAACATAAAACAAAGATACACAACCAGTTCACAGCTCCTGAACTGGCTCCCTGCCATCAAGCTGGATGCCATTCTTGTGTACATGTGAGAAGTGTTACTTTCTTGTTTGTCTAATAAATACAGGCAAATGCACAATACAGGAAACTAAGACTGTAAAACAATCTCGAACAAGCTAAAGACATTAAACTGCACATGCCACATGAGAGAAGGAGCAATTGCGCTGTTAGTTATTTCCATGTTTCCTAATTCTACCACAAGATACTCATTTCACTAGCTATTATGTGCAAAAATTGTTACAGCGCAGAGGGAAGCAGGGAATAGCTTGTATATCCATAGTGTGATCACTGCCAATACCCCAGTGCATGAAAACAAATGAATGCATTTTCCCTCAAGTATCAGAGTAAGAGGCTACATATCCAAAAAAAAATTGACTTAGTCCTACGAGGAGAAAAGCCATTTTTAAAGAAATAGCATTAGGAGGCAGAAAAGCAGAACAGAATAACTTTAGGGTCATTTCAAGAGAAAAGCAGAAGGCTTAGATAAGGGTATCTGTCATACCACAGGGACTGGTCTTTGTATCAGCAAAGAAAGAAACGAGAAATACATCTGAATTCTTCTTTGTTGCATTTTTAATTAATTTGTTCCCTCTACAATTTTTTTAGGCTATAAATATTAAACTTTGGATGCATACTTGTTGCTGGAGCATCTTGGCAATCTAACTGTGGTGTTCCACAAGCCTGTAACTCCAGTGGCAGATCCTTTCCTCCCCCAGCTCAAGGTTCAGCGAAGGCACACTGAAATTTAGTCCCAGAGTTTGTCCCTTTCTGAGGAGCCCCTGCTTTTCTTCCCAGATTGGAGCATAAGAGGTTTAGCCAAGGAAAGGCTGGGAACTATAAATGTAAAGGTGAAGAGGGAGAAGACGACAGCTTGATTGACTGGTCTTTCAAACACTTTGGCTGTTCTGAATTCTAAACACAGAGAGAATTAATGAGACAGAGCTGTCCTTGAGCATTAAAATTGTCAACGCTCAATCACTGAACACCACAGCAGAAGCACAAGCTTCTGCTCTCACCTGAACGTTGTCAGACCTAACCTCCCTCCCCTTCAAGCCGTCAGGTTTAAGCCTACTTGTGATGGTGCGTGCTGAGGCAGCACTGTGATGGACAGGCAGGATGAACCCGGAGAGCAGATAGCCAAGCCAATGGGGCTGACAGCACTGGCAAGGAGAGCAGAAGGAAATCTGCTGAGTCCCAACCACGTACCTGGTTCTTCCAGATGAAGTAGGAAAGGTCAAGGTAATGATTTTTATCACCAGACCATCATTTCTCCCTGTCACATAGGTTCTCAACAAGTATGAATCACTTTGTGAGGGACGTCTGTGCTTCTGATCTAGACAGTTTCTGAAAGGATAAAAGCAAGCTGGGCTGCAAAGTGGTCTTAGGTCTTTGGGGTGGTCTTGTGCCTGGGAGTCTCAATACTCCTGGGTCTGACGGGCTGACTCGGGCTCCGTTAACCATGCAGCAAGCAAAAACTCCACCTAATTTATACTTAAACTATTTTCTAACTGAGGAGACAGATTAATGGCTCTGTCTGTAAAACAATCCATATAATGTATTTCAGAAAAAAAAAAAAAAGTGTCACAATTAATGCTTCTGTACAACTGAATGTAATGAATCCTGATTGATGTCAACCTAATCCATATGTAAATGTCTTTATGAACCCAACAACCTCCTAAGAACCTTCTGCCTGATTTGGAGAAGCAACTGAAGTACGCCCTTGCAAAGGAGAAAGAAGAAAAGATGATGATGACTTTTCCTCCCAAACTTCTCTCTGGTTAGTAGGTTAACTCAAAGCTCTCCTTGCTAGGATTCAATATGGCAGTTTTCAGCCTCAGTGGAAACTGGAATTACTGCAAATAATGGCAAGTCCATAAGAGGCAGGACCAGTCAGCAGTGCCTGAACCACTGAGTCTGAGCCTATGGCCGCAGACTGACAGCTCAGACACCCTTGGGCAAGCACCTATCCTGATCTCCTAGTTACACCTAGAAGGACAACAGACATAATCTGGAGCAGTACCAACAATAAAGCCTATCCAAGATACCTGTTAGGTGACCTCTTAAACATCTAATTAATGTGGATCTTTTTCTTTTGACTCCAGACCTGTTGTGGGAAGTGAGGCAGAGGGAAGTTGAGGAGGACAGGGACTCACCACGGGTGCTTCATGCCTTTGATTTGCAGGATCAACCATGACTCCATCTTCGCAGTCCAGCTGAGGTAGCGTTCAGCATCAAAGATGGGCTTTCACATCTGTCACCATGCTGTGTTTATCACCAAAGCAAAAATGAAAATACAATAATGAGCAACATACCCTGTAGCTTCAGAGCTAATTATGCAACTTTCTTCACAAACTAAGTGGAAAACACATGAGCTTGGAAGATAACCACGGAGCAATTAAACACGTGCTTGTCAACATGTCACAAGTACTGTGTTGTTACAGTTGAAATGAAAACACAAAATGCCATCTGATTGAACTTCAGAATAATTAGCACATCATAGCACAAAACCATGACAAGTACCTGTCAACAGTTATCAGCACAGCAATGACATTTTTCACTGTGAATAATAATGCCATTTTCCACTTTTGAATAGTAACACTGTTTTTTATTAGGAAAAAACAGCATTGTTTAAAACATACAAATATATCCTCGGTAAAACAAGATTTCGTTCTGCTAAGTTAACGCTCAAACAGAATTATTTCATCGATTTTGTAGCCCAATGTGTAATTCCACATGCAAAAGCAAACGAAGCTCTAAATCCACGTAACTCCTCGAGGGAGAGGATGCTGCCCGCGAGACGCTGCCTTCGCCAGGCAGTACCCACATACGCCTAGAACACTTTGTCTCTACGCCAAGCTGCAAACCGTGAATGCTCTGGACTTGTACTAAGCTGGTGATTTTTTACAGGACACATTTTAGTATAAAAATATACCAGATAGTCAGGGTGCTGTGGGTTAGTCTCAGCAATTTGGGGCAAGTTAATAACGACAGTTCGGCTGAGCTCCTAGAACAGTTTGCTGAGGCAAAGTGTAAAAAATAAAAATAAAAAATATTCTGTGAAGTTTTCTTAAGGTTATGAACTGCTCTGCTGGTTTGTTTTCTGTAAACAAGTTGGTTATTGATAGTTACGACTTAAAATACATGTCAAATTGCACATTCTTTTTTTGGATGGCTGTGTACAATTTTATGCTTGTTGACTATGACTTTAATTAAAAAGTCTCATGAGTTGGACACTTTGGTCTTTGGAGTCTGTTAAAGAAAAAAAAAAAGCATCATAGTAGCAACAACCCACTGACAATCCTACAAAGACAAGTTATAAAAGAAAGGCTGGAAGGAATCAATTTAATGTGTCCACAGGTATTGACAGGGCAGTAGAGCAGGAGTCGAATTGCCTGCCTGATGCAGCTGGGATCAATGTATTGATTCACCTGATTGAGTTAATTTGGGGAGCCCCGGGCTTGTCTGTCCGCCAGGATGGCAGCTTTTAATGCCAGCTGGAGGTAGCTCGGTGCCATCGCAACAAAAGTTCTCTGTTTCTATTAACAGGATTAAGTAACTGAGATATGGAGATGGCTCCTCCTCACACAGAGCGCAGAAACCTGCCTCCAGCAAAATATTACATTAAATCACATCCCAGAGCTGTCAGTTCTGCTGAGGCTTCGCACCCCGTGGGGTGGGAGGTGTCTTGTCTGTCTTTAGCCATTTAAAAGGTGGGTACCTACCTTGCGTGGGAGCAGAGGGTTCTGCTATAACCCGTGGAAAGGTGTCAGCATCTCCAGACGGCAAGATACCTCACCTGTCTTAGACACTTGCATCTGCAGCTCCCAAATGGTGCAGAAAACCCAACTTGACCTACAAATTTGGACCACAACCAGCACTGCCATACTCGGGTCTTTGTTGACACTGGCACGGCAATACAAATACTACAGAAATCCACCTTGTGTTTCAATGGCTTCCACTTCTGACTCACCTCAGTGTGAAAGAAGCCCCTCTCCCCAGTGTAAGTTGCATAGCACTGGTGCCATGGAAAGAAAAAGCAGCTTTGCAGTAGAAAACTTGAGATGCTCAGGAAGACTTTCTACTAAGTGCCATCTTCCTCTGAGTGTTTGCTGTCAGGCTGGGTGATGAGGGATCAGGCGGATAAAGCTGGCTCTCTGTGCCAAACTCCCACA
Organism: Aythya fuligula; assembly: GCF_009819795.1. NCBI lineage: Eukaryota > Metazoa > Chordata > Aves > Anseriformes > Anatidae > Aythya > Aythya fuligula. The sequence goes on from NC_045559.1 coordinate 58,120,122, forward strand.
TCACGCAAAATTCAAGTAAAATTTTGTTTAAAATGTAACAACGAAGATCTTTAAGGGCAAGATATGTCTCTCTCTCTGTCTCTATCTCCTCAAGCGCTAACCCCAATATTTTTACACTTCCACCCACCACAGAAAAAGGGTGAAATGCTACCAGAAGATTGTATCTGTGGGATTTAAGGCTCAGCAGAAAGCATGAGAAGAAATCACAAGGATGCAAGCTGCTGAAATTCCTGAGAGCTCTCCACAAATCTGCAGTGTCCACAGCCATCCTACAGCAACGCAGTTCCCGTTGTGGTTGCCTGACCCGAACCTGCTGTCCCACCGCGGGGGTGGCCAGTCCCATCTGCGACCCCCACTGCCTGCTGAACTCCAGATCAGCAAGAAAACCGCCGCCTGTCCCTCGGTTCAGGGGGAGGAAACCGATGGTCAGGAACGAGAAGTAGAAGCGAGGGCAGAATAAAGCTGTAAAACTGAAATGACAAGGGCACACGCTGGAATTCCAACAGCCAGGGTAATAAAGTTCCCACTTTGCCAGGTTTTAGGCATTGGATTTTTACCTCTTATTGACGTGAAGTGGGTTGAGCAGATCTATTAGATGAGTTCTGTCACCAAAAGGGTCGACTGTATTCTCCTGTCTTCCCACCCCACTACTGGCTGCTTTATGAGCCACACCAGCCCCAAAAAAAACAACCTGAGGGAGGAGGGAAAGTGCAGAACACTGCTCCTTGGTGGCAATTCCTATTTCTCCTGGTTTTGATTCTTAACATATTTCCCTATTTTGTTTTGATGGGGTTTATCCTCTTTCAGGAACAACCTTTAAAAAGAAGAGGGGAAGGGCTACATGGGAAACCTACCAGGCTAAGTACCAGATGGATGCAGGGCCAGCTGGGTTGCATCGCTTTCTCTACAAAAAGTGTGTCAGCAGCAAGCACAGAAGGAAACTGAGCTCGTGGTTTCCAATACAAATCACCCTCCAGAGACAATGATTATAAACCTCCTGTGTTCACTGTGGTTGGCGTAGGCAGCCAGGGCAGACAGACAGGGACTTCCCTGCAGCTGTCCACACGAGCATCTGCGCGCAGAGGCTGCGTTACGTAGAGGCTGGTGGCTGGAAGATCTCGGTCAGACGGGATAATGCCTTTTGGGCATGCCAACACCATCACTTCAACTCGCAGCACAGCTGGAAGAGGACAAATACTCTTTAGCAGCAGTACAAATGTGCCTTGCAACATCTGTGCAATATCAGAATGACTCCGAAATGGAAATAAATTACCTTGCACATAAGCTGCAGGGCTAGCGATAACTTGTATGAAAGGAAATCTTTTGTTAACTCCAACACTTCACTCAGAAATGTTTCTTTTTCTACTTCAAAGTATCAAATGTTTGTGTTGTAGAGATTCAGAGAAAGATGCCTTTTCAGCCAACTCAGTTCAACAGTTCAAAAGATCCTGGGAAGATATTTAATTAAATTTCAATGTGATTTATATGGGTTTGGTATAAGTTCACCCCTTATTATTCCGGACTGCTTGTTGAGCCCCTAAAAGACCTGCTCTTGGCTCAGTTTAGACAGGCAGAAAGGCAGGAGCTGCTCAGAAGGGTCAATGCTGACCCTGGGAGGTGGGCAGGGGAGATGCCATGGAGGGATGAAAACACCAGAGCAGACCGGAGACATTTCTGGGGAAAGGGCCCAGTGAGGAACCTTTGAGGTTCAGTCATCGCATCGCCCTCCTTCCAGCTCATCCCTGGCAGAACTTGGGAGCAGCAAGCTTTGAAGCAGGGGGAACTTGAGCCTCAAGCAGACCAAGGCACAGTCGCTCAGTTTTGTAAGGCTTCTGCAAAGCAGAGCCCAAGGAGGGGAATCCAAGCATGAAGAGCCTATGCCATAGGTGTCTTTAATCTGATGTCCCTTCACTCAGAACAAGATGATTAGGTAATGGCTATAAAATAACATAAACATAACATTAACAATATAAAACATACAATAAAGGTTATAAAAACATCAAATATACAGAGGGTTGCTTCTTGCAAGTTACCCACCTAAGCTTCCAGCACTCCGTGGTTTAACGGCATCTACACCATAAGCTACAGCCAGGTCATTATTTTATTAACCTCCCATCAGGCATGCTTATGATAAATCTCTTTTTCCGCATAGTTACATTTTTAGACCATGACATCCTGTGACAGGGAGTTCCATCTAGTTTTCTGTAACGCAGGGGAAAAAAACCCACAGCCTTCTATGTTTTCTGTCATGTCAGCTTCCTGCTAACTTCACTTCTTTCACCATAGCTCTTTTTGTGAGAAATCAGGCTCTTTGTTTGCCTTTCCCACAAGTTTAGGACAGCTAAAAACTTTAAGAGAACTCCCCAAGACAGGTCTAAAACTGGAAAAAATGCAAATAAATAAATAAATAAGTGAAGGATAAAAGGGAGGAAAGACATCAGCAGATTAAAGCAACAGTCAGTATGTATCAACACGGAGGTTTAAAGCTCTGTGAGGTTTCAGTGCAGGTCGGTTCCGTTCCTCCCGCTACAAGAGACACCAGAACACCTTTTCTTCTGTCTAACTCGTAGGAGGCAACATGTCTAAATCAGAGACACTGCTTTGAAGTGTTCTAGGAACCTAAAGTGTTTAAAGGAACATCCCCACCAGGTTCCTTTTCAGGTTGCTTTGATTTCCACCATGACTTTACCTTCAAAGGTACTTCACAGCACACCAGCTGATTGCTCATGTACCTGTTCCCAGCCTAGTCAAGGCTGCAGCTCTTGCCCTGCCACGTGTTCTTCGTCATCGTCTTCCTAAGCAACCTGAGGAAAGAATACTCAATTCATGTGCAACCCAACGTGACTGTGTGTATATAAGACGACAAAGTGATGAAGTCCATGTTTTGAAAGAAAGAATTTTGCAAAGATCCTGGATTCAGAGTTGAAGAATATTTTTGTAAATAAACATGCTTGTAATGAGCAAAAAAAGCACCGAAGGTGGAATATATGCAAATGTGCCTTGGCATAGGATTAGACAAATTGTTTTGTGTCCTTTCTGTTACATAGCACTGATCGACACCGAGAGTCCAGTGCAGAGCCACAAGGATGATTAAGGGAGTGGAGCACCTTCCTTACGAGGAGAAGCTGAGGGAGCTGCTTCTCTTTAGCTTGGAGAAGAGGAGACCGAGGGGTGTGTTATAAATAAAGTCTCAACTCAATCTGAATTTAGTAATATTTATAAAAGACAAGTAAACAGCACTGGGTGCGCGGGGAGTCTATGCTCTACCAACACGCACACACAAACATCAAACTTTCTAAATATACAGCACATTGCTTTTACATACTAAACCCGAGTATGCCTATACATATGTACAACCAGAAAAGGTAATAAAAAATCCTTTAAGTCTATTACTATCAATGTCCATGACTGGGGGCGCATAGTTGCCCTGGTTGAAGTGCTCCCATATTTTCCATGACTTATAACAATCTCCATTTTCCATTCCTTTTCTTGATTACAAACAAGTCTCCATTGTCCATTCCTTTTGAACAATATGTCTCGCTTTAAGTTGTCAAGCAACTCGGCCTTCAGGACTTATGTATCCTAATCTTCCCGGATCGAAGGAAAACCTATTCGTCTCCTTTTCAAGGCCAATAGGGCCTGGGTCAAAAGGCACCTCCAGGTCACCAGGGGGCGTAACAGCAAAGACCTGAGGCGGCTGTAGCAGCAGAGGGGCTCATGGCATAGCAGTAAAGGAGCCCGCAGCTCCCTCACTGTCTGGCAAACCACAGCTGTCTGGCCGTGGCTCCACATGGCTCTTTAAGGCCTCAGAGTCTGCTCGTCAGGTGCCGAGCAATCCCACCGCAACCTTGCCGTTTTTAGTTGCAGAGTCCCACACCCTGACCTCAATTGGGTCCCGTATTTCAGGCTCATAAACCATCTGATTGTTAATAAGGAGAATAAGCTGTAAGGTTACCAGGACAGTCTTTGTTCCTAAGGGCGTATGATTCCCCATAATGCGCAGCTGCTTACCAGCGAGGGGCAGCTGTGTGCACGGGTCTGCTTCTCTCAGCTTGAGCAGCTCTCCAGCTCCAGTGTGCCATTTCCAGAAACTTTCTGTACGAGCTTCTCTGAGCGGTTTGCTGAGGTGATCAATGTGCCTGTTCCCGTCCTGGTCTCCATTCTTCCAGCCTGTTCCTTTTCATTCCTTCTTTCTGCTTTTTTATTGACATAACTTCATCGTGTTGCCTTTTTTTTATCTTGAGGACAGGCTCTTCTCTTATACCCTTCTCCCCACAGCATTCCTTTTCAAAACCAGCTTTTCACTGGTCAAACAAATTTGCAAATAACAGCAACGGCAAACACCCAGAAACTTCCATGCCTTAAGGGCTGGAGAACAAGCAACCTGAATCACCCTTCTTTGTTCCCTCTAAACTCCTTTACATTCCTGATGGCCTCATCGTTAAGAGTCTGATGTTATCATTAACCACGGGGCTTTCCGACCCCCATGGCCACACTCTAAAATCTCCCCCTTCTTTATTAATATCAGCCATTTTCTCGACACGAGTTACTCCTCCATATATAACATATGCTCCTCCCCACAGCAGTTCTTTTCAAAACAACTTCTCATTGGTCAAACAACTTTGCCCGGCAACAGCAAACGCCCAGAAACTTCCATGCTTTAAGGGCTGGAGAACAAGCAACCCGAGACAGCATGGCCATGGCGTCTCCTGAATCACCCTTCTTTGTGCCCTCTAAACTCCTTTACATTCCTGATGGCCTCATCGTTAAGAGTCTGATGTTATCATCAACCACAGGGCTTGCTGACCTCCATGGCCACACTCCCACATCTCCGCCTTCTTTATTAATATCAACCATCTTCTTCACATAAATTATTATGCCATATATCGCAGGTGACCTTGTTAATGTTTATAAATATGTCAAGGGCAAGTGTCAGGAGGACAGAGACAGGCTCTCCTCGGTGACATCCAATGACAGGACAAGGGGCAGTGGGTGCAAGCTGGAACATGGGATGTTCTGCTTAAATATGAGACAAAATGTTTTTTACAGTGAGGGTGACAGCACTGGAACAGGCTGCCCAGGGGTGGGTTGTGGGGTCTCCTTCTCTGGAGACTGGACCCATTCCTGTGTGATATGATAGGTGTTCTTGCTCCGGCAGGGGGATCGGACTTGATGATCTTTCAGGGTCCCTTCCAATCCCTAATATTTTGTGATTCCTGGTCTCTGAGAATGGCGCCTTTCCCAGAGCAATTCCTCCTTCTCAGACCATCCGTTGCTCTTCGTCCATTGCTCTTACAGTTCCTTGCCTTTGCCCTTGGTGGAGGTCTCTTCAGGAAGTCTCTGGTTCTTGGGTACCCTTAGGCTGCCCTTGCAGGAGGCCAGCAGCGCCTGCCAAGGATGCTTCGGGTTGCCAGGCCCGGTTCCAGAGCTGGCAGGCATTCTGCGCTGCCAGGCTTTTAGGAGACTTTTGCTGTCAGCCTTTTTCCCAGTTGGGCCAGGTCACCACTGTGGCTGCTCCTGTCCCCAGCAGTTTCCCATTCCCATGATGATTTCTCATCCCCCAAATGACTCCTCATCCCCCAGTCTCCCTTGGGGACCACCCCCCTGCAGCCGTTCCCCATCAAGAGCAGAAATCCCCACAGCAAATTGCGGTGAGGGCAGCGTTCAGCCTCCCGACTGACGCAGGAATAAGTGCAGGTAGAGGCTTTGCAGGGTGGAAAAGCTAATTTAATACTGGGATAATTGTGGCTGCCACCCCCAGCGTATCCCCAGGTGAGGCCCCTCTCAGTCCTCAGGCCTGGCCTGGCGGCCCGCGTGGTCGCCAGACCCCAGTCCCTCCAGCTGGGCCCTTCGAATCCAGCGCATGTCCCCGATGTTGTCATCCTCCGGGGACCGTGGCAGTCCGTGCCCATCCTGCCCTGAGTGCCATGAAAAGCTTCGGCGAAGTTGTCGTTCCATGGCGGGGCTGCGCTCCCTGCGCCTGGGCAAGACACTGCGGGACCGATAGTTGGAGGGGCTCCTCTGCCACTGTTGCCACCCCAGCCCCACATTGCGCTGCAATCTTCTGCAGAGCCAGCAGGATAAGGTGTCACGCTAGGCAGGCGGCACCAAGCCCATGATGGCCGTGATGGGCCCATGGCACATTGGGCAGTTGAGTCTTTCGGTGGCCCAGACATGGATGCACTCCAGGCAGAAGGAGTGCTTGCAAGGGTCAATGCGAGCTGGGTCGGTCATCTGGCCTAGGCAGATGAGGCACATCTTGTCCCCAGAGGCCTCCTCTGGCTGCTCCTGCTGGGGCCGGTTCATGCTGCCTGCAGCCGCCCTGCTGTGGAGATGGTCGTCCCCTGGGATCTTCTCTCCTGGTGCCAGGCGCTTCTCAGCAGCCTGCGGTCCTCAGCACCTCCCTTGGTGGTCAGTGAGGGGACCTCAGTGCCTCTTCTCGTGTCGCTGGCTGGATCTTGACGCATCATGTGCCATCAGCAGGACCACTACGGATAGAACCAGGCAGAAAATATTCTACTAGCAAATATACATTAGCTTGCTAGGTTCAACCAAGGTGTCTACAGTACTGTAGCAGTAAATATTCTTAGTATGGATTACAAACATTGCTATTAGAATGGCAAATATGCTGGTGATAGGTTATGCTTCACAAGAATACACTTAGGACAGATGAGGTACATATACGCATATGTATTTGATAACATTACCGAAGGACTTTGATGGATGTGTGCAACAAAAAGGGCTTCGCGTGTGCTTCCTGCAACGCCTCCGCTTCTCACCTTCCAGCCATGGGACCTCGAGCTCTCGAGTACCAACAGCCGGACTGGACTCAGGCATGACTCTCAGGGCACTTATGGCCAGCCAAATTGTGTGAGGCCGTAGGGTGACAGTGACTCTGGTGGCATCGCAAGGGTCTCGGGGTGCCCCTGATGGGAGCACTGACAGAGGTCACCTGCCTGTGGTGAGGAAGTGCTGAGGTGAGATGGCTGCTCCACGCTGACAGGAGCAATGTCTGCCAGGCTGGGTCCAGGCCAGGAGGGCGGCCCGCGGCCTGGGAGCTGCCCCTGGAAGCCAGGGATGTCCTGGTGTTATCCCCCACATACCAAGTGCAGTTAATAAAGAATACCCGCTTGCTAATTCTCCAAAACGAGTCTTGGAAAGTTTCTTTGCTTTTTGCGTTCCCCCATTGATAAGGACACAACAAGAAGCTGAGGACCAACTGATCACCTGGGAAGGTGGAAATTAGCCAGAGATGGTGGGAACGTGCAGGAGAAATGTAGGGTTGTTTATAGAGAAAATCAGGAATCGTGCTGTGGAGGGGCTGCGCTCCCTGCGCCTGGGTGAGATGCTGTGGGACCGGTAGCTGGAGGGGCTCCTCTGCCGCTGCACAACAGCCCCAACAGCGCTACGGGCTGGGAGCTGGGTGGCTGGAAAGCTGCCTGGCAGAGAAGGACCTGGGAGCAGTGGTTGATGGTCGGCTGAACATGAGCCAGCAGCGTGCTCAGGTGGCCAAGAAGGCCAACAGCATCCTGGCTTGGATCAGACACAGCATGGCCAGCAGGACTGGGGAAGTGATTGTCCCCCTTGGCTCGGCTCTGGTGAGGCTGCACCTCGAGTACTGCGTTCAGCTTTGGGCCCCTCGCTACAAGAAGGACATCGAGGCCCTGGAGCCACCAAAGCTGGTGAGGGGTGTGGAGAACAGGTCTTATGAGGAGTGGCTGAGGGAGCTGGGGTTGTTTAGCCTGGAGAAGAAGAGGCTCAGGGGCGACCTCGCGGCTTGTGAGCTGTCGAGCCCAGCTCGGCTGTGTGGATGCTCTTCCTGATCAGCAAAATCGCTGCGCTAAGGAAGAGGCAGCATGTGTGCAGCGGGCATTGCCATCTGACTGCAGCTACCAAAGGGGAACCTCAAAGTCTCGTTTCAGCAGTAAATGTGCAATGAGCAGCGCTTTCAGCATGCGGTGTTGGAGTGACCACTGCAGGCTTACCAGCTCAATGCAAACACCAGCTATTAACTTAAGCAGGTATTTTTAGCAGCCGTACAGCTAAGGGAGAAACAGTGCCAGCAGAGCCAAGAAAAGCACAAGCAAGGCTGCTGCGAGTTTCCTGCATCCCCTATGCCACCGAGGCGCTGACCTGCTGTGCCCCCACCACACACCACTCTGCCACAGTCTGCCTGCACCACGCAGGAACTTACAAGTCGTGTGTTTTGTTAGTTTGGGTTAAACACACCGATGGTGTTGGGACAAGAAGCCCCCTCGTGGGAAACAGTTTCACTAAAACACCAAACAGCGTTTGCTTATGGCCTGCAACCTCTCCAGGATCTTCTTTCCAACACCCAGGCGCCTCAAAGCACCACTGAAAGAAGCATTTGTCCAGAGAGGCCTTGAGGCACCCCATCCCACAGCTTGCACCCGCGGGAGCACAAAGGAAGGAGCAGAGCTGCCTAAGCAGCAGGTCTGTTGCTGCATGCCCCGGCCAGCTCTCACTGAAGTCTCAAGGAGGAGATGGAGACATTATCGTGTATCTCTATCATCACACACAGATGACAAAAATACACACCAGAAAATATTTTCCTTCTGGAGGAAGAAAAGAAAAAGCCCTAGGAAGAAGAAGAAAAACAAAAAAAAGCCTCAGACTTTTAAGTTTAAAGTAAATTAAAAGTAATAAAACCCCCTTTCTGAATTATGTCATTAATGTAGCAATGTACATCAACACTGAGAACAAGACCCATGAGAAAGAACAGGTACATTTGGTCCAATCTTGCAAAGCTGTGCTCGTTATGTCTTTATTCCCTACATGCCAACACAGGCTCATTACACATCTTTATTCCCTACGTGCCAAGATCAGACCTTCTTGTAGACACACTTGAAAATAACGCTGTTCCTGTGCTTCAATATGAAGAGCTGAACTGCTCCTGGCTTTCCAGAACACAGACAGACAGTAACCTGTGCAAGCACTGGTAGAGTTGGTCCTAGTTCATTCCTTATTTTTAAGCGTGTCCTGATATGTTTAACATGCAAAAATTGCACATGGAATAGCCCCACACCCTGTTTCCAGAGAAGAACTCTACGTTTTGTCTTCAAAACTCAGAAGACTTAAAGGAATCACAGCTGGGATTTTCAAGGTGCCCTCTGCTGGCCCATGGAAAAAGTCATCTTGCTATCCCCTGCTTTCTTTTCCCAGAAGAGCCATCAAAGCCAGCACCTGTTTGTGCAAACATTCCATTTATTTAATAAACTGGCCAGAAAAACAACATAACAGACCATTCCTAATGACATATAAAAGTTTTTTAAAAAATCCTTCCATTACATATGACTTTATAAAAATAACTTAAAGCACCATTCCAGGAATCTCAGTAGAAAACCATGGATTTGTTGCTGGGTAGAAGTTCAGGCACAAGGTGTTCTGCCCAGAGGGAGGAAGAATTTACCCCATTTTCACACCGCAATGAACTCCCAAGAACCATTTAATTAAAGTAATCTGAACCTTCCTGCTAAAAGAGAGGGAAATGAAAAACCAGATCAAAAAGCACAATCATTTCCGGTACAAAGAGGCATTTTACCACCTCCTGATAAATATGGATGGAGTTTATCCAGCAAGAGAGTGAAGCTCACTTGTACTTTTCATGGAAACCTCCATTTCAGAAGTATTGTCTTCTTAATTGAATACAAAACAAAACATACATGGAACTAAATCTAGCTCTTACGCCTTGTCTACACAGAAGAATTTTCACTATAGGTTTTCAGAGATTGAGTGGTGGTGGTTTGCCCCAGCTTGAAGGAAAGCTTCAGTACCAATGTGTTTAAAGTGGCCAGTTCACACCTGAAACCGTGCAGTATACAACTGCTCACCTGAAAAGGAAGAATTTATTCAGATTTGATAGTTGTTATATAACACACTTGGAAGTATAATCCATTCAAATCGGGATTCTGTCAATTCTAAACTGGACTAACTATTACCACAGAAGCTGCAAGATACAGCTCAGAAGATCTGTTATATGCAACATTGTTACTATGAAAATAAAAAAGTTTATGTATGACAAGGCTTTCTCACCCAGAACATTTTTATAAATAAGCATCTCTAAAAAGTCAAGAGAAAAGTTGTTCTGAAAGCAAAGAGATGTTATTCTAGATGGTACTACACTTCTTTCAGTGATAGCTTCTTCCTCGTGATCAAACATGCAGATAATTTCCCCTCTGTTGGTACACAGCTCTGATCAGGGAAAATGGACGTTCACGAGGAGGACTTGTACTTGCAGTGTTAAAACCCAGTACACAGGGGCACTACACAGTTATCTGAACTTGTGGTGACATTCTGGAGTTAGGATGCTCTTTGTTCAGGTAGCAAACTAAGGAAGAAAAAAACAAAGTTGTTGCTCAGCTGTGCCAGCAGTTCTTCCATCACTGCCCACCAGACAATGCAGGTTTTAGGCTATGACTTCATGAAAGCATTTGTTAAATGCCCTGCCAAACACCAGCTGGAGAGTTCAATACACCCATTGCTTTGCTGATTGCCAGCCCATCACCACTAGTGACCGACTCCTGCAGAGCTCTTCTCCTCAGACGAACTGAGCACTCTGGGTAAGATGTACACACTTCTGCAGACTTCTGAGGATGACTTCTCTTGAAACCTCTCTTCTGAAGTGCACAAGTCAGCCACAGTGATGAAAGTCAGTCTCTGGCAATAACAAGAATGGGGGTCTTTAACCTCAGCAACCAGCCATGAGAGTATTTTCACCAGAACGCTTCGTCACGGACAGAGTGGTGAATACCTTCAGGGAAAGAAGAAAAAACAAGAACAAATACTTTTTAGTACAGCCAGAATCTATCTTCTCTTCCAAAGACTAATTTGGGCATAATGTTCAAACCACAGCCATTTCCTAAAGTAATAAAATAATAATAAAAACCCCTACATTTAAAATCCTTGCTACTAAATAGCGCACACACAAATCCCCCCTGTTCCCTTCATTTACCCCATGGCCTTACTTTTACGGTGGAAAGAAACAATTAAGGAAGTCTCATGGCTTTATAGTACCTTTTGCCTTACTGCTGCTAAGTTTTTACAGAGTGAATGAGCTCAGCAAAAATACTCGCCAGCCTGTACACCTAACAAGTGTCTTTATTGCTTAGACAATTTCTTCGTTGGGAAAGTGAAGTTAACCTAAGGCTGTAGCATTTGAAGAGAGCCTAACCTGTGCCTCTGTATCTTTCCAGATATTATGGAAATGTGGAGCTGATTGCTGATGAGTGTATTATGCCTGGGTTTTGTATCCTCTGGACAATAGCTAAGAAACACTCAAGCCTAGCTTGGAAAAGTCAAATCTTTACTGCTTTCAAGTCACGTTAAAGAAAAGGACATATTGAAGAGTAATTATTGAAAAATTAAATGATATCAAAATTCAAAAAGAAAAATTATACAATACCGTGTTTAGTATTAGAACTTTACTATGCAAATAATTGCATTGTTTTGCACAGATGTAATATAGAAAGGAAAACGGGAAACCAAACTAAACCCACTTCTATTTAAATAGTTCAAAGTTGCAATAATTAGCCATCAAAGCCATCTCTCAGGAAGAATAAACTTAGCACAGAATAAAGTACATAGACATTTCATTTATGCAAATAGCACTGAAATATCTAAAGAAAATGGGGATCTGAAAGCCCTACAGTCCTGTAAGTAGCAGCTTTACTGCATTAAAGCTGCCAGAGCTCGTCAGAGACCATCAATAAATGATATGGCTCTTCTACTTTCTACAAGCATGTAAAGCATTATGCAAAAGTCAGGAAGATGAATGCATGTTTAATATATTATGGCAGAAGAATCAAAATATATTTAAACTATGGTGTGTGGCTTGATACAGGCTTTCTGACTCTTCAGTTCTGATCCACAGACTGACAATCCATGGGAATTTTCATTTGTTGCTATAGAATCACAGAATCATCAAGGTTGGAAAAGCCCTCCAAGATCATCTGGTCCAACCATCACTCACCCTACTACCAACGTCACCCACTAAACCGCATCCCTAAGCTCCAGGTCCAGCCTTTCATTAAGCTTCACCTGCTTTCTTCTTGTCCCAACTGCAATCTCTGGATCTGCTAGCCAGTTCCAGCAGCTCTGGGGACCACAGAGCTCCCCAGCTCCAGTAAGCCAGCTGGGAGTCTTTTGGTAACTAACTTTTTAGCTGACTCACAGAATCATCCTAGCTTTCAGAAAATACCTTTTCTTCATCACAGATGCTCAATCATATGTGCCCATATTTAAAGCAGTGCAGTACAGCCCAAAGTGAGAGGTAACTCTCTATACTTCTGATCTTCTACCAATATGTACTTGCAGTTATTTGTACTTTGCCTTGCAAGAAATTCCATTCAGAGTTCAGGCTTTCTGCAGAATATAATGCTGTTCAAATATGGGAAGTGAAATCTCACCCTAATTTACAAGCAGCGAGAAATGGGACCCTCAGTCTTAGTCTTCAAGTTGAGTAATACCGTGTTTCACGAGTCTCTCTGAGCAGTCAGTTAGCACTAATGCCAGTGAAGACGTCGGTATTTGATCCTGCAGCACTGACCCTTTAGTGCTCAGATCAGAGTTCATGTTCCTTAGCCTTTATATATGCATCATAAACAGAAGGCTATTATCCATCATTTTATTCAGCCAGATATGCACAGCCCTGACAAATTCCAAACATTTTTAAAACATTTTTTTCTTAGTCAAAGAGTACCATCTTGCACTTTGATTTTTGTTTACTGCATAAGAGATTAAATTAAGTAACAGGCATAAAAAACCTTCTAAAGACTGGCATTAAAAATGATCAGTGTTCCCTGGAGCTTTTAAATAGTGTATTTCTCCTGAGCCAATTTCTTCCTCCCCCACTCAAACAAATATGATTATCTGAAATTACCTCCCTAAATTATGTCTAATCATCATTCTATTCAGTTTCAATTTTAGCAGCTCAGATGTCCAGAATAAATTATGACTATCAGCCTCTCTTCACACTGCATATGCTAATATCCTGCTCAAGTTCACAGGTTTGAATGCCTCACTCAAAGTTCCCCCTCTGCAGGGCCCCTGATAAGATAAAGACTTACTGCCCCTCTTCAAGGGCTTGAAAATAACACTGCTAGATGATATTACGGGGGAAAAAAAAAAACAAAAAAAAACTGTATTGCAGATGCTTTGAAGATGATTCAGATTGCTAGAAGTCCATTCCATTAAAGGAGCTCACATTAAATTGCTTATACCGCATCAGTTTGGAAGCACATGAGAAGTGGGTTTCACTTCTACAGGCTGGTATCCCGGTGCTCCCTCTCACACTCTGTAGCTAAAATACACAGGTAAGAACACAGATTCTGTACAATGACCTACAAGGGTCATATACAGTTACCTGGGGTTCTCAGCTAAAATAAGTGGCCCTAATGCTACTAAAATCAGTGCAGCATCTCCGATTTACACCAAGGGGGAACTGTTCCCTCCTTGTTAGACAAAATTCAGTTCTTTGTTAAAGACAAATAGCAAGACGAAGGCAAGAAGTTGTTATGTGGCCTTGTGTACTTCAATTCAAATACAAAGACCTAGAGAGTAAAGGAGAGAGCTTCAGAAGGACAGAATTTAATAGAAGAACTGGCATGTGGCTGGTCCCCTTCCACAGCACCAGTTTATATGCCTAATTTGAGTACATATATCCAGAAAAATTAGCTCTGACAAGCACCTCCAAAACGTGGGAGGAAGATTCTGTTCTTCCCAGTAGAGGGAGCACTGGGTTAGTGGAGATGACAATTATTTCACAAATGAAAAAAAAAAAAAAAAAAGTAAAAGTTAGTTTTTTAAATATTAAAAAAAAAAAAAAAAAAGTTTCCTGTCTTTCCCTCCCCTCTACTTTCCCCTAATTCTGCCTTTAATAAAATTCTGATGTTTGGATTTCCAGCAGCTTATCCCAGAACGCTACGGAAGCTGGGATAGGAAGGTGACTTCATATACAAACCTCTGCACAGACTGGATGGATTCCTATGGTGCTGTCTAGCTGTTCTTTGGTCAATCCACATTTAATAGCAGCTGCAAAGCCTTGGGTGACTTCTCCAGCATTTGGGCCGAGGACATGGAAACCAATGACTCTCTCCTAAATAACAAAGAATCAAACGCAAGCACAGTTAGCTGTAAGGTCTTACTGAGAGTATTCAATTTCACCAGTTCACAAAACATGCCACAAATTAATGTAACCACAAATGTGAACTATCATTAGCTCCAACAGAAGGGACTTAGTGGGAAAAAATTTGTCTTCTCTCCAAGAAGGAAAAGATTAAACTAAGAATTCACGAATCAGCTTCCTTACAAGCTTTGTGCATGAGTCTTCCATTTATATCAAGAGCATTCAAATTTAACACACATCATGATCTACACTTGGTTATTGTGTATGTCCAAATTGCAAATGTCCTTACAACTTTATTCAGGCAAGCTGTTCCACTCATTCCAGTAAGATTAAGTAAAGGCAAACATCTTGCATAAAGGTTTGCAATATCAGGGTCTATGCTAGCTGGCTGGATGGTGCATACCTACAGAAGAACTCACAACTTGATAGTTGCTTAGTTGCTTGATAGTTTGAAAGAGCTATAAGCTAAAATTCTGGCTAGGAGAAGTGACAAGAGGTGTGTGGTAACTAAACTGACGACTACTGTTGTTGTGGTGTTCACTGCCATTGGAAGATAATATACCTAGAGATTCCCCAAATAAACTGAAAGACATCTAGTTACAAAGAAGAAAATATGACTCCATACATTACTTCTCATACCTCCACTACTGTTCAGCTGCAAAATACGCTGAATTGTGCACATATCCTTACTGAACACCCAAGGGAACAAGCCCTTTGAACTTGACTTTCTTTTCTTCAAGAGTTTTGTCTTCTTCAGCAAAAGCTAGCTGCTGTGGGCTTCAGTGGATTTCAGAACATTAACTGAATTTTGCTAATCACAGACCTAGCCCAGGTGGGAATCAAGAGTTATCTGCTCCTTCTGCTAAATATCACATGTAAGGGAGTGGGGATAACCAGTACACTGGAAGGTTATTTTCTTTCAGTAAGCCTGACGACTGGGAATTACCAGAAGGTTCATTTAAATAAGAAAAGCTAACAGGAGACAGTATCTAAAATAGAATTATCCTTACTTTCTATTAAAAATATGCACATAATGTAAACATAAATCCACAGAAATGAAGCGGAGATAACTACAGTTTCCCCTATAAATTTAAATAGTTAATTTAATAGTTTCCATCCGGGGTAACTTTCAGCTCAAAAACTCTAAATGTTTAAACATATTTCTAATTTTCAGGACAAGAAAACATTTTAAATCACCAGAAAGTCTTCCTATTTTCTTAAGTAACTTTGGATTAGGAACATAAGTATGGGTTCTAAAATAACTTCCATGTTAGCGCAAACTCCTCCAGAAAAAGGAGATGGGCAAAACCAAGCAGATTTGAAGACTTCACAAAATGACACAATGCTTAGGAAGACTGCAGGAAGACAAATCTGTAACTGGTGATAAAATAAAACAGGCATAATAGATTCAAAACTTCATTAGGGCTTGAACCTTTATGCTATTAGCTTATTATTGCAATTAGCAATTTTACTTGTGCTTCAGCAGGTACTGTACGTTTCCTTAACCAGGAAGTCTTATCCTAGTCCAAGGCTAATCCTGGCATTATCACTCTAAATAAGATTTGTGCAGGCAAGATATATTAATCCTGTTAGAACAATCTCAGGAGTTTTATAGACACACATGGATTTGCAGAGGTCAAAGGATGCAATGATTTCTGAGTGATCTCCACTTCAGAGACAAAAATCTCCCAAAAAAATCATATCCTAGTTTGGGAGAGGGAGAATAAGATAAATGGATATGACTTCTAACCATTATTTTTTCTGAAGTGAATCAATGGTTAAAATTAATGAACAGTCTTAGAGCTCTCTATTTGTCATTTTTCATATACAAAATACTCCCTATACAAATGCTGACTGCAAAATTTTCTATTTTACTGATGGTGATTTTTGTATCAACAAAAGTACTGCATCATTACAAATACTTATTACATTTCAAAAGGTAGAGAAAATGTAAATTCTTTTTTAACTTGTTAAAAATAACCTATTTATAATTGTGGTGTCAGTGGTCCCTACAATGAACATACAGTTTCTGTTTTCTTTGGAAGTAAAGATGCACTTACGTTATCTCGAATATTGCAAATTATCTTTGCATAGCATTTGTTGTTGTCTCTGGATGGCACAGTCCATTCCAGTGGCCAGAAGTGACTATGGTATACCTGGAAATACAGCACAGATGAGAAGAAGTTCTAATTACACAGCGGAGAGCATCTGCTGTCTCAGAGAGATCTTCCAAAAACTGCCAGTTTATCTTAAATTTGCATTGTCTGCTTCCAAAACCAGAGCTTTACTACTGACTGCAGCTGCAACAGACTTAGGAGGGTAAAGCACTTAGAAAATCATAACCTGAAACGAATTGCTATTTGAAAGAAGTTCCTAAGTGACTGCAACTTGAGTAAAAATATGCCCCTTCACAAAGTTGGAGAGAGAGAGATCAATGTTTCCTGTATTAATGGAGCTACAAAGCAATTATAACCATTGCTATACAAAACTGAAATTTAATAGGTTTGGATGACAGGTGCAACTCAATATTCCTACTGAAGCTTACAAACCAAAAGCCGTGTGACATGATAAAGAGATCAGGATCAACTAGATTAGGGCTTAGCCAGAACACAAATGTTTCTGGATGCACATTTTCAAAAACGTGAAACAGAAGCAGATTTGCCACAATAAAGGGTCCAGTGTTTCACATGGAAGAGCAGAAACTTAACTCAATAACAAAAAATTGACTCTGTATAAACAAAGTCTGTGGGCATAGCAGAATTTCAGCCTCTGTCCTGTAGTTAGGTTAACAGCACTTGATGTGCAGCCATATTAAGTCATATTTACCTCTTTTCTCAACGTACAAAAAGTGTATCTGACAAAGCTAAGAGGAAGACAAGTATATAGCTTTATGAGCCACCACTTATGTGCTTATTTCCCCCAAATAATGCTCCTCAAGTGATTCAAGTGGACATAAAAGAAGTTCAGATTATTGTCACACACCCTCCCCTCATGCTTCTGTAGTGTGGTCTCCACAGTATTTTGTAAGAACGGTTTGGGACACCAAGTGCCTACATATTTCATTCCAACAGCAGTCCCAGTGAATGAAAAGGGATTATTCAAGTGAGTAAAATTAAGCACGTATCTGCCTAGATAGTCAAAATAAGCAGGAAAAACAGCGTACCAACATTTGTTTTCATAAAGTAAAAATCATCATGACAAAGAATTTGCCATCCTGTAGCTACAAAAAGCTCAGCTTTGACATTGAAACCAATGTATTACTTCCAACACCTCTAATTTATCCTGAAGTATTTGCACAGAAGATTTTTTTTTATAATAAATATTCCACCTACAAGCCCTGTTTGTCAAAGAGAGAACATATTTACAACTAGAACTATCAGAATTAGGGACTATTTTTAAAGCATGCTTAGGAATTGCCAAGAAAGACAAAAATATAGTCTCCTCCTGACCTTACATCAGAGTACAGAATGCTGTTTTAATCAACTTTTAACATCATTTTAAATTACAGACTCGGAACTTAAAATCTAGATGAAATTAAGGCATTTACCTCAATGTTTTCCTCCCCAAATTTCGCTATTGCATTCTCTTCGGAATATCCACAGGCTCCATATTCTAAAGGAGTGAACACTGTGGTTGGAACATTCACGTAGTCACACTGTGTGGTATTCAAAATAAAAAACACACACGATATTAGTAATAACATCAGCACACCGAGTAAAAATTAAGCAGTCTGAAAGTCAGGAATAAAAGTTGTATTATTTGTAACTCTGAAAACTACTTTTTCTTTATTTTAAATGAAGCTACAGTTCTGGTGTTGTCCCTCTCAGAGGTGTTAACTACAGCAAGAACAGAAAGACAGTTCAAAGCCACAGTGACATTAACATGCACAGAGTGAGAAGGAAATGCAGTAGTGCCCTGCTTTAAAACACACCAGATCACAAGTGACGCGGGAGATAAAAAGCAGTCAGTTCAACTGCTTCTACAGAGCATTCTATTTTTAGGAGGTACTGCTACAAATACAACACCACCATCCAAAAACCAGCATCTTTTTCATCAGCTGCAGTCTAAAGTCTTTAGCATCTTTAGCAGATGCTATAGGCATGAACTACAGCCATCTGCAGCAATAGCACTGAAGTTGTGTCCCCAGTCACATCCAATGTAAGGCCTGACTACTCCACTGGCAGTGATCTGCCAAGATGCATCTGCAGGACACAGCCCAAGATGCTGCTGGCCTTTGCCATCAGGGTAGATTGCTGGCTCAGAGTAAACTCCTTGTCCCCCAGCCCACCCCAAGGGGGCTTCTCTGCAAAGCTACTTTCCCACTGCTTGATCCCCGACCCACGCTGGTGCATGGGGTAACACCTGCCCAGGCACAGAACAGCCTGTCTATGAGAACGTTACTCTAGCCCTACTAGAATCAAAGCAACATCACTGCTCTCCCCATATTTACCAAATTAATCATTCTGCCCCAAAAGGCTAGCAGGTCGGTTGCCTCTAATTAATTTCCAGCAACTTTATTCTATTAATTTCAACTCTAGTTTCTTTGTGTCTAGGTATCAACTAAGGTGCTGTTTACTATTCTTTCCCCACCTATCCATAATACTTATGTTTCATACTATCACCCTTTCCAGATTAGTTAAAACAGCAGTGTAAGCCAGGATCCCACCTAAGCAGTTATTTATTTCTTGGATTCATTCAGAGCGATGATGCTTTCTTTAGCAGCATAAGGATTTTCATAACCTGAGAGACAGTTATTTGGCATCAAATGTAAATTAAGACCGATCTGTAGTTCTGCAGTAAGAAATCCTGGCTCCGGCTATGGTTTACTTAAACTTTGCTTGACTGATATGACATTAGGCACACTAATTCAAGATTCTGTTACTGCAATACCTGCCAGCCTAAAACAAACAACTCAATCAAGCTCTAAATCTGGCTGATAACAGAACCTGATATGAGTACAGCAGGCTCTACAGTTGCAAGGGTTTTTACTTAATCCCCTTGGTTATGAAAGCGAGACAAGCACCCATATCAACGCTGCTTGGATAACATTGCTTCCTTCCCTTCTATTTATAACTTAAGATGTAAAAAGTACCCATGTTACTCCTATTTGAACCAGCATAACTTGACTGAAGCCTACAATCACACTCGTATGATATGTAAACACTGGATTCATTAATTCAACTTCTCAGGTATAAATACTTGTTGACTTATTGGCATACTTCATCTTTCTTTGCATCCATATTCAGTTTGTAGCAAAACTGTGTACAACACTGAAACCATAAGGATGTGAAAATACTAGTGCGAGTAACACTGAAAATTAAGAGCATCGCATCTCCTTGGAAGAAGTAGAGCAATGAGTGTTTTGTAGCAATTGGTTACTTACCTTAGTGGTTGCCCCACCATAAAGCCTCTGAACTAACAGTCTTCCTGCCTGGATTGCCACCGGTGTGAGTTCCAGCCTGTCCTGCAGTATATCTCCAATAGCGTAGATGTATGGCACATTTGTTTGCTCCACATCATTGACAGGTATTTTTCCTGTTCTGTGATTTGCATCAACAAAAATAAAAGATGTAAATATTCTGCTGTGAAGACTCAAGTGGTAAATAACATTGCAGCAATTGGGCCCTTTAAGCTTCAAGAGATAGGCATGTACTTGAAATATGTGGAGAAGAAGTCATAGTCACAACCTTACAACCTTGGTCAAGAAAGTAAGCTAGTGTAAAGTTTGGTTTCTACCAAGACTACAGGAATTTACACACTGGATAAGGAGGTAGCCACTGAAGTTGATTCATCTGAATAAATTCATTGGTGAGACATAACTGCTTTCCTCAAAATACACTACTACCAGCTGAACCGTGTACTGGAAACCTTGAGAAATACCAGGAAGAGACTTCTCCCACTCAAGCTGTAGGTTGAAATAATTTCTCCACTACTGAAACTCCAGTCCAGTGGGTGAAGTAGTTTCAATAAACTTGACCTTCAGGCTTCTTCACAGAGGCGAGTCAAGTTGTTAGACACCCCACTTAAGAAATACAGCAAGCTTTTTAGCATTAAACGTATTGAGCTAATGGAAGTTTTAAATTATTAATATTTCCTACTTCATTAATAAATGACATAGTATAGTAATCACTACAGGAAACTTATCTAACGAGTAAACTTAATCAGACAGGCACAGAAACAGTTGCACAGTTCCTTGAAGGACCAGTAGCGATTTTTGTATAAAGATGCAACTTTCTTAATTTTTGGTTTTGTTAACAAATATATACCGCTTATTATTACTTATATATATATATGCTACTTATTATTATTAAGTATATAATACTTCTTATACTACTAATTCTATAGTTAGTTCTATTAAATTAGTAACCGATGTCCCAATGTCAAACAAATAAAGACATGTAGTGTTCTACAAGACAATATGGGCCTGCCAATTTTGAATTGAATTTTGAATTATTATTATTATTTTTTTTAACTTTAGAACATTGCAACAGTTCTCTTCAGCAACATCGGTCACAGTATTCATATACAAGCTGCCCTCTGTACTGCTCTCTCACATACTACCAAATCGAGTTAATGGTTCCATCAAAGGGAACATGGTCTAGGCCCCTCATATCTAGAATACATTTTCAAGTTACCAATATTGAAAATGCTACTGATAGCTCCACCCCCTGGAGCAATGACCTCACTACATTAAACCTGCAATTCTCTGCAGGAGAGAGATTGTTTCCAAAGGTAGAAGCCATAAAGCAAGAAATAAACTCCTCCAAAAACTAAAACACATCACCAACTCCAGCTGTGAGCTTAAGAATGCAACTTTGATTTTATATTCCAACATAAACATACAGTAGTATTTATGTTAAAAATGTAAATGAACCCTACCACACTAAAAGTCCATGTGAACAAACACATCTCTGCCCCAAGAGGTGGCAGAGATAAAAAAAAAAAAAAAAAAAAAAAGGTGATGGGAGTAAGAGAGTATGAGAAACAACTGACAGATCCTAGAAAGCCCAGTCACTGGAAGGAGCTGGCAGACCCGCCTTTGAACTGAGACAGAGTGGAAGAGACACATTTGACTCTCAGTATTTAGGAACTGACATTTCAGTATAAAAAAGAAAATGTGGTTGTACTATGCAAGATAACACAGCTATCTGCTGCATAGCCTCCTATCCAAACAGGAGACAATTTCTCCTGAAAGCATTTGACTGAGGATGCACGGCTGCCACTGCACTAGTCAATGGCACCAGCTGTGTAGTCAGTGATATAAAGGAGTCTCTTCTTACTTTTCATTGATTTTCACTCCAACTTTGTCCAAACCAATTTTTCTTGTACACGCATCCCTTCCAATTGCTAGCAGCACCTGCAAAACAGCAATGCACATGTTACTGATTTCCTAAAAACTCAAAAGCACCCCTGCTTGTTGCTACCTATTATTTTAATTACAGACTAAGGATCAGTACCTAAGGTTTGGTCACATTAAGTTAAATACATTAGTTACCCATTGCGTGTTCATTGAGTTTTACACAAGCCACACTACCATCATGACCCAACAATACCAAGTTTTAGCTATAGGATTAAATGCAGCCAAATATATTTCCCTGGAAAAATATATAAACAGTATTCTAAATAAATCTGTTATCATCTTTCCTTGCAAATACATACTAAATTGTTATACCATATTCCCATATGTTGACACTAAAACACTCTTTAAAGAAAGGGCTCTTTAGGAAGGAAACTCAGGTGCTTATGCAAATAGAAGACAAAATAATCTTTGTTTTGATCAGAAAATATCATTTACTTACATATGCCCTCAACTAAGCCACTGCCAAATAATATTTGTTGAATATTATTTGTTTCTGCATTTGTTCAGAGTGATTTTTTGGACATTTGTTCAGGCCAAATTCTTACCCAAACCATAAATTTGGCTACCTTAACTAGAAAAACAAATTTCGATGTATAATGTCATGCAGAGAAGTGTTTTGTGCTTTTGCGTCTTGGACAACTGCCCAGTTAACTACACAACGTACAAGTGACAAAAGAACTGTGTTGAAGTTGTCCAAAATCTGCTTCTAGTCTTTTAGATGACCAAACCTGCCAGATCTTCAGAGCTGAAGGTTTTCAAATGCATCATACGCAGCTCATATAATACGCGACAGCATTTCAGTGAAAGATGTAATAGCAATGAGAAATCAGAAGTTTCTTTAAAATAAATAAATAGAAAAAAAGGCACTGATTTGGAAGTTTAAAAAAATCTTTCAGTACCATAGACCAAGAAAAATAGTATGACAATTCTGTGAAACAGCACTGCTGTTATTGTTTATCTTTCTCATAATATTAGTACTCAAGAGGCACTGATGTATATCCTTGCTATGGAATAAACTGATGGATGGTGCAGATAGATGAAGTCACTGGCACAGACTACTTTTTCCTTTCAAGGCCTAAGAAAATGAATGGTGTGAGAGGTGATGGAAGCAGTCAAACATATAAAGGCAGACCTGCATGCATTTGCACTGTAATTTTACTGCTTTCAGTGTATAATGAAATTCCCTGCCTGACTTGCCATGGGGTGTTTGTTTTTGTGAAGATGTGGCATCAACAAACAATCTTAGCAACACCTTAACAGCAACACCTGTTTTGTGTAGCTCTTGTAATGACCATTGTTTTATGCTAACTCCAGAACAGCATGCTTCAGTTACTATAACAGTTATTAAAAATCATTACTTATAATTTATGACAAATACTTCCCTGGGCAAAAATCCTGCAACTGATTCCACATGACCAAGCTCCTCTAAATCCCTAAGCTAAAAAACAGGTTTCAAAAGCATGCAAGTGATTTGGTAAGGCACGTGGGACTCATGCCCATGGATTCTAGGACTTTTCTCACATTAATTACATGTTGATTATGTACCATTAGCCTATTGTAATAATTGAAAATATATTTTTTTTTAATTAAAGCTAAACTATGGATAAAAAGACCCCAGGAAGCTTAACATTAACTGGAAGGTTATTCCATGTTCTTTACATATATAGACAGGACTCACAGTATTGTATTCCCCTTCAATTACTTCATTCCCCTTTGTGGACTTGGCTGTAACTTTCAGTCTTCCAGGAGTTCCTTCCTCAATCTGCTCAACCTACATTTGGGTAAAAAAGAAAAAAGAAAAAAGAAAAAAAAAAGTTAGTTTCAAATTAAAGTATACACATATATCTAAGTCCCACAATATATCTTACGATCAAACGTGAGTGTTTAACCACGACCTAAAATTCAAGCATTTGTTCTAAAGATATTTTCACCACTCTTTAGATTTGTGATTATTACTTTCATATTTAAACATTTTGTTTCATCTCCATGCATTTATTCTTATAATTAACACAACAGGACCTCATTTCTGTGTACAACAGTTGTATTGACTGCTAATTCTTGTCCAAGAAGCTGTCAGTATCAACTGTGGACAGGGAAAGTGAGGAGGAAGGGAACTACTTCTAGACCTGGAAACAGAATCAGACATTTTCTTAAGCCACACCTAGAGGACCGTGGTGTCTTTCACCCATGGGGAAGCCACAGTCATAGCCCTGCCCCTACCCCTGTTGAGTGACATCAGTCCAATACATAAAGCTGCAATTGTCTTGCAGGAGAGGGCAGCAGTTGGCTCTTAATGGCTGAAAAACACCAGCAGCTTAAAAAAAGAAGCAAACAAACAAACAAACAAAAACAGCCCTTCCAAGTTCCTCAAAGTAAGCTGAAATAAATATTACTAGTTTTAGCAACAGATCAAGCTTCTTCTCTCCCCCCATCCTAACTGCAGTGGGTTACAGCCTATTCCAGTAAAGCAAAAACAAACAAACAAACTGCACCCCAACATAAAAAAGAGAATCTTTTTGCAATTGTGTTCTTTGCTGAGGGTAATAAAATATAAAGGCTTGTTTAAAACAAACACCCTCCCAAAACACATGCAACCTCTACATAACCAGGAAACAAAGCAGAAAGTGATGCCACTGGCTTTTTTGCCCCCTCAAAGGCTCCTTTTTCCTCCAATAAACAATCAACACCAAACGAGCAAATGGAATTTGAAGCTACATAGGCGGGTTCTCTTTCGCCTGGACTGTGAGAGAACTATATGTTTAACTGCAGTCTTCCTTTTACCCTCTCAGAACAACTGCCACAGCTCCTACTTTATATTCAATATCTGGAGTCAGGAAAGGAAATTTCCTGATCGTTTCCCTGTCCTTTATTTTTTTTAAATTTAAAAGAACTCCAACCTTCTGTCCCATCCTATCAACTTTACAAGATCACTTTTAAATTGCTCCTATTTGAAGGTGGCATTATTTATAATCATTTTCTGTCTTCAAGTGTCACACTGAATAATAAGCAGAACATGCAGAACTTCAAAACCAATGCAAGAAAGAGATGAAAAGATCTAGTAAGGAGATATCCAGGAGTTAAAGGCTATTCTCAACTAGAAACAAGGCCACATATTTTATTCGCATTGAAATCAAACACATACTGAAGGGACATTATGGAATAGACAAAAGTGTACTTAATGACTAGGGTGAGGGACTCTTTGCAGACTGCATCTGGCTGGAGGAGGCCACATGCCATTTAGTTGAAATGATCTGCTTCTTTGAAGACTAATATCCTTTCCTACCCCACCAAAAGAATTTACAGAAAGATAAATCTGAAACAATCAAAAGCTAGATAGTCATCCCTGACCCTCTGTAGGGTCAGATCTACAGAGTGATAACTGGCCAGAGCATTTTTTAAATTATTCTTGATATTAGTAAGTGTGAAGAAAAAGAAACAAAAAAAATAATTAAAAAAAAAAAAAAACCACCGGTTTTCACTCTATTTAATACTTTACTTCCTAAAGTGTTAAACTCAGTAGTATACTAGTTTAACACCAATCAGAAAAATGCTTAATATATTTCCTATTTCATAATTAAGTCCTAATCGTTGTGGAAAAGCATTAAAAACACCAAACAAACAACATTGTTAGGACTCTCTAAAGCCTTTGTTAAGGCACTTTAACATAAGAAAAGCTCCAGAGCTTATCTCATCTACTTTGCAACCTGAATTTGCCTATACATAGACCTAGCAGCCTGCATGCATACCCCTATGGAATTCCAAGAAAATTAGGCATGTATGTAAGGTCTCTGCTAAGTAAAAGACAAAGATGGATACTTTAAAAACTCCTTTACTTTCTGGTCCTATGCACTGTAAACAGAATTTGCTGGCTGAGAATTTGAGAACTGACAATGAAAAAGATGACTATTTGTGATGCACTAGGCCTGGTCTTACAGGAAGTATACATGTACATCTTCCCACTTATCAGTCCACAAGAAGTCTTAAAGCCTTCACAACAGCTGCTAGAATTTAAGTATATTCAATATTTTCAGGATCAGGACAAGTAGGCAAAACAACTTTTTAATGTAACAAACACTAACTCGTTATGAAAGGTGTATTACAATCAATTGTAGTACCACCTCAAGCCTACCTTGATCGGCACAAACTCTCTGATGAATTTGATTCCGTGTTCTTCCATGTATTCACCAATTTTGTTTGCCATATCCTGGTCAAATCCTCTTAGAAGAATGGATCTCACCATTACCGTGACATCTAACCCAAGGCCTGCAAGAAATCCTGCACATTCCAAGGCCACATAGGAAGCTCCAACCACCAGGGTTTTCCCTGGACAGTAAGGCAGGGAGAAAAGATCATCACTGGAAAAAAGGGGGAACAAAATAAAAAAAGTTAGAGAAAAACAGGAGAATATGCTGCACTTTATATTTTTCTACTTTCTTTTGTAAAGATTTTATTCCTTTTCCTGATCACAAACAACAACAAAACTTATTTTTGGAAACCATGCTAGAATACTAGATCAGTATATGACAGATTAAAACATTCCAATTAGGACCACACGCAAAAATATGAAATACTCCAAAAGAGACAATAAAATGTAGAGTTGTTTTTTTTTTTTTAACAAACTTCTGACAATTTTTTGAAAAAATAGGATATTTTTCCTGAATTGCTTCAAATATTTTACTGCAAATTTTAGCTCCTGACAGCTAGAAGGAAGAGGAAAGGGTTTAGCATGTAAATAAACACACCACCTTCTTTGAAGACTTCTCCTTTTGCTAATTAATTATACATGGTGCTAAATACGTGCAGACAATAAAACAAATTAATGCAAACCACAGTAACAGGCAGAGCTAGGAGTACAAAATTAGAGCAAACATTTATTTGCCTGCTTTCCACTTCTTTCAACTGCTTCATCAACGTCTCATTTCTGACACACCTTGGAATTAGACCCAGGCTGTGGAACCAGGGCCTCATGGAGGCATTGTGCTTGCTCAGCAGAAATGCAGGAAGAGTTTGGCAAGAAAATTCTCCAAAGATTTACATTTTAAAAAGCTTCACTTTTTTAGCCATCAGCGGCAACCACTAAACAAGATGCTCTCTGCAAATGCTGCAGTGGAATGAAGTGTGCCTGTGTAATTAAAGGCTACATCATAGTTCCTAGCTCTCAAGGAACCCAGTTAAGATTACAACAGCCAGCCTCACTCTGATAGCCTGTAACTCTGGCATTCCTGACCCTTCCACCTTGTTGTTATTTTAAAGCCCTACTTTATCAGCTATGTAATTTACGACCTTTAATTTCACTACCACTTAGTATTAGAGAAACATACAACATGGTGTTTGAGTTTCACAGGGATTATGCCAGTCATTTATTTCATTATTATAGGTTTGCAAGCCTGTAATTCCAACCTGTGTTTCTACAGTACGTAATTTAGCAGTTAGCCTGATATGAAAGCACATTTTATCCATTTCATCTGCATATCACTTTTTTGTATGTGTGCACACATGTAAAATTGTGCTGAAGTTCCTTGGTTTTTTTTTAGCCAGACATTTGAAGCAGATTCTCCCCGAATTTGAATTCACTCCCCTAAGCAGCTGGGAAAAAATTGGTTCAGGTTTCAAGACTGGGACTCCCACAGTGTGTGAGGACAGACACATTTCAACCAGCTTCACAACATCAGCTACTTTCAAAATCCCCCTTTCCCTGACATTGGAGCCGGAGTTTTTCTCCATGCAGACTGTGCTCTTCATTATGAACAAAACTCAGTACATGAATGGAAAGACCATAAAGAATGAGGACAAAGCGTGTGTAACAGTAACTAGGGCACAAATGATGAATTAATTTTATGACAGACACGCAAATGATTTCTGGGATTCTCAAGCTGCTCTGTTATCAGCTAGAAATGGAACTGTTCTAGCCTACCACCCACAGGCCAGTGGTGTCCAGCGGACAACATTCCCAGCACCCTGACATCCGTCTCTAGCTCTTCTCCTCCTTACTCTCCTCTAAGAAGCAGAAAGAAACAATATAGAGAAACAACAGCATGGAAGCAGCACTGCTTATGCTTTACCACTATTTCTCACAGGTTAAGCATTTACACACAGTGAATGACTTCACATTCTTCCTGTTTTTACCTGCTAATGCAGTATTCCTTGTCTCCAGGGATACCCAGGTAGCGTGGCCTTTCACCAGTGGCAATGAGAAACCTCTCAGCTGTGTACAGTTTTTCAACTCCTCTTTTATTTGTTGCCTGTGAACAAAGCAATAGTCCAAAGTGAGTGTTTTGTAGTCCTACTAAGGGAAATATTATTCTTTGACAAACATCTGCATTCAGAAAACACTACAGGAAGACCCAGCAAACAGGGCTAGGCAGTACCTTAACTGTGTGTGGCTGAACAAATTCTCCATATGCATTCTCGTATGTGACTTTCTTCTCTCTCAGTGCTACTCGATAACCCCAGTTCAGTGAGCCAATGTAATTCTGAACCGATTCTGTCATCGTCATCCAGTTGTGTTTGACTGTTGGAAACAAAACAGATGTTTGTCTTTCAGTCTGACACTTATTTCCACGGCCAACCCCATATTCCCAGACAGACTTTTTTCATGACCCAGTCACCTTTGTCCTGTTCCTATTTCACTCCAAGGTAACTCTACTGAAATTCAAAGAGCTACATCAGCAGAGACCAAACGAAAGGTCAGTGAACCAGATACGCCTTAAACAATCAACGACTTGCCTTCTGCCAAGCATTTGCGATATTTCCTCCCTTTATTAGCACAGCCGTAGCCTTTGACACATGGAACACTTAGACTTTGCATATTATTAATCGTTTTCCAATGACACATGCTCTGAGCAGGTGACATTGCTCAACAAATGAAGATTACGCATCTCAGAGGTGCCTCTGCATGCTCCCCCTTATAGAATTACACCCTAAATAGATCCCAATCCTACAACCATGCACTCTAGAGCTAATATAAAGAAAAATTCAGCTTCTGATGTAGAAGCAATGCAGACTGAGGGAACAGTAACCCTTGCCTGCAATTATTAGTAAGCTTCTGTTTCTAACAAAAACATTTTGGGGTATTCCTTTGGATGTTGTGTTACATTCAGAAATAGAGTAATATCTTACTGCTTTTATTCACACAGCAGTGTGAATAAATCAAACACTGACACAATGAGAACATATTAAAAACAGATCAAGTGCTGCAAGGCAGTAAGTCCTGTGGCTCTAAACTTGAAAAGCACTTAAGCTTATGCGTAGTCGCTCTGAAGTTGCCTAACATTGTTAAAGCCAGCACATAAGTGCAACAAACACTTGACTGTGAAAAGAACCTATGGATTTTCAGCACAAATGACAAAAGTGAAAAAAAAAAAAAAAAAAAAAAGTTCTCCTTCTGTACCTTCTTCTGTAAACTGCCATCCAAATTTGCGTGAATCTTGCAAGGCTTGTCCCAGTAAAGCTGCCTGGTGCATCAATTTTTTAGGTATACAGCCCACATTTACACAAGTTCCTCCAAGACCTGAGAGAAAGGCACAGAATGCATTTTTCACATCAGTGTGGCTGATCCCAAAGAACAATCAGACTCTTAGTAAATAATGTTCCCTTATAACAAATTTGCAATGAAGAAAAATTTACCCCATGAATTTCCCAGAGGCGTAGGCGTGACAAAATCCAGCACCATCACTTTCTTTCCATATTTGGCAGCCTCCTGCAAAACAAATTAAATAAGACATGTATCTAAATATTAGAGGTTAAATTTGGAGTAGATGATAACATCATGCATTGATGAAAAGCTTTGTGACTTTTAATTAAGCAATAATGAATGATTTGCAAGAGAACAGCCAGACAGCCATTAATCTTCAGAATTAGTCTGTGCAGTCGGTAGGAAAAAAAGATGAAGGGGAAAAACAGGCATTTACTCTGCTAAACATGAGCATGGCACCAGTTGATCAAGGACTCTGGGAGTCAGACCTCTTCTCGCCTCCATCCCATCATTATGTTTACAATATTTCCCAACATGACATTTGCTTTTAATATATTTAACAAGTTCTTCATTAATATGGTTTTCCATTCATAGATGGTTCCTCAAATGTTTGTTTGAAACCACATCACACAATGACATCAGCATTCACGTGGCCAAGCATTACCACTACACTCATCCAGTCTTTCTCCTTGTAGAGAAGAAACACTCAATTTTGTGTACAATACACAGTTGTCAGGATGAGGTCTTGCTCTTCACCCTAGTCAACATGTGGCACCCTGACTCGATTTTCAGGATGCACAGATGTCATCTGTTCCAGAAAAGCAATGATTTATTTTATGATAACTCCCCTGAGAAGTTTCATTAGCAAATATAGAAGCAATGTGTGTGCATGATTCTGAGAAATGGAATTTCTACACTGACTCCAGTATTCCCTTTGTGCTTTTTTAAGAGAAAGGCAAAAATCCATGGTAATAACTGGTACCAGAGAAAGACACTTAAGCACTACAGAACTGAGAAACAAAAGATTCCTCCACGAGATGCAGCAAAATAGCTTTGGTACTTTGAATAACCACAACTGTGCTGCATCACCTGATAAATTCTCAGACATGTAATAGCAACTATAGGCACAGGACATTACCCTAAGGCCTTGGGTTTGGTTTGGGAGGAGTTGGATAGCTTTCAGCATTAGATTACTAGTAAGACTCGTTAATCCAAATAGTTGACAATCAAAATTTCAATTTTAAATGCATCTCATTTCATGCAAAACACAAATCATATTTCAAACAACATAGGCTATAGACAACTTAAGAAAATGTTAACGTATGAAATTTCTGCTTCCAATTAAAGATCAAGGTTGGCCAAGAGGCTCACTTTATGCATTAGCAGCACCTTTGATAAAGTTTCTCAGAAAGGTGCTTAGGGATTTAGATGTGTTATTAATGCTTCCTTACAACAACAACTCTTTCAAACAGCAGTTTGAAAGCACATTACCGGCGTTAGCTGTCTAACCAGAACGCACCATTCCCAAGCTGACACTCAGCTAGATGGAGCTGTACATAACAGAGCACAGCACTGTACTGCCACCTCAATAGAGATCACAAACAGATAGAACCACATCTGCACGGTGATAAGCCCACAGTAACAAAACTTGCCCTGTAGGCTTTCAGACCTTGCTGGATTTAGTGCAATGTGCTGTGAACACAAAGGTTGCTTAGGGCTGGAGCTGTTCTCTGTGAACTGGTGGTGGCCTGGAAGTTTTGATCTGGGTCTGTGGCTGTGCTGCTCAGAGTCAGCTTGGCAGCACTGGCACTCACTGTGGGGACAAGCCTCCAAAATAAAAAGCTCTGAGCACCGTATGGAGAGGAAGGGGAAGTTGTTCACACAATATTGCATGTGTTATAATGAAAAACAAACATGTAATCAACCTAGTTAAATTGCTGTAGATATCCGGAACTTGGTACAAGAGCTGTATGGTTGTTTTTTGTTGTTCTTGTTTTGTTTTGATTTTTAAAGCACTAAAAATACTGAATAAACTAAGTATTAGTCAGAAGCCTACCCACATAAAACAGCTTCATTTCAACTTAACGAAGCTGTTTTGAAACACACACATGACTACTGATAGCAATGGTGACTTTATTGATCTACTGTCCTTTGCTCCACAATCACATGAGTACACTAAGAGGCAATATACTTTATATGCTGAATAAGGTAATTTATCTCTAGCCCCACACCTTTTCCATCCCACAGCCGAGAAATGATGCAATAATCACCGCAGCTACAGTCTCACAACCTCGCATATGCATACAGCAAAGCAAAGGAGCCTCCTAATGGGAATTTCAACAGATGGCTTTTCATTACTCCAAGCCGGTTTTGCATTCCTGCAAGTTCTCTTTTACTCCTTCATATTAAGCACCCCTAGACCCTGAAAACTTCTCTTTCCAGGTCCTCTGAATTTTTGTAGATCTTATCTTTCATCCTCGGCCACGACAACAGTGCCTTATTGATGGACAAACTACCGATATAGATTACAGACATCCTGCATGTTACAATCCACCACAGCTGTGCACTCTCACTCTGTTAAGATGAGTAACTTCTGGCTTCTAACAGCATTATCTCTGACCTGTGGGCATACAGGGGAACCAAGTTTCACTCCACTGAAATGTACACCATGACATTTTAATGTTTTTCTGCTTCTGAACATATGGAAAATACTATTGTATTCTATACCTATGATATGGAGAAGACTGTCTTTAACCTGGAGGTAACTTCAAAAGAACTCCTGCTGAACAGGCAGAATTGTTTCTACAAGTGTTCAAGATATCCAGATCCAAGGTGCTGAGGATGTCAGCCACCCACTTAAAAGGGCAGTGTGAATCTGTATTTTCTGTCCCGTACCTTGGCAGCGGCCAGACCGCCTGAGCCCCCACCGATGACAATGAGGTCATAGTCGTAGGAATGGGGCGCCGCTGTATGCCCGTTCATTTCCAGCAGACTCTGAGGATTGCCTTCTTTATGTGCCTGAACAGAGAAAGCAAAAAGGATTAGAGAATATTGAAACATTACCCATGGTGCTTAAAAATGAGCATTTTCAGCAGCAAATATTGTGATATGGGAATGTAAGTGCATCTGTATTTTCTCAGCTCTGCTCTTGATTAGCTTTTTAAATCTTCATCTTCTTAATCCATTGTTGGATAGCTCAGTACCTATTAGATACCAAACTATGAATTTCCTTGTTCTTTGGAGACCTGGGTTTCCTTGCAGAGCTTCGTCTTCCGCATCGCCACAACCCCAGTGCCTCCTCACACTGTGGGCACCAGGATGAGATGCATACCTGCTGACACAGGCATTCTATGGATTTATTTTATTGCTTTCATCTGCCCTGGACTTCCCTAATTAGTTTTTTCCCCTCCTGCTGCATATATGAGTAGGAAAATACAACAATATGCAACACCGTAACAATCTGCAATTACCAGCCTTACCAGCTGAATGAACAGAACTATCTGAAGAAAATACTTTCTGAAAATGACATTTTTTTTTTAACATGATTAGATTATCACAGTACCTAACTTTGGAATCAAATAAATCAAGTGTGATCACTAAAGTTTCTGAGAGGTTTTGTTTTTGTTTTTTTTTTTTTGGATCAGATGACTACAACCACAGGAAAATAATCCCCTAAGTCCTAAAATGCATTCTGACCGCTCTGTGCCACACAGAACATTACATTAATCTTCATATACTTTTTCTAAAATGATTCTTCGTACTCAAATTGTGGAGTTCCAATCAATCAGGACTTCAGACCCTCAGGTCCTTCAAGTTGCTGGGAAAATTCTCAATGCCTCTCAAAATGCCCAACAAGATTTGGAGTAAGTAAACACGGGATGCCTCAACTGATACAAATCACTGAGTATCAACTGAACACATGATAAAACTTTTAAGACTTAACAAAAAAAAAAAAAAAAGTAAATAAAGAAACCTCACTATGTCACTTTACAAATCTGGTCACTTTTATTCAAGTGTTTCTGCCATGGTAAATAGAATACAAGAAAACAGAGACGTTTTCCCTCTCTTGTCTAAATTTTGTTTTGCATTAAGCTTCCCTTTGAGCTCAAGCCATTCTACAACTGCCTTTCTCTGAGGTTAGATTAGTCCCTCTCTCCAAGCATAACTGGTGCCAGTGCATCTGTATCAGTGACAAAAAATCCCTGACACTCCACCAGACCACACAGTAATTTCAGCAAAAATTCAGACTCTACTTCTGCCTGTAGGAAGTTACATTCGTATTAGTCTTTCATAACCAGCATGTTATTAGTAAAAACCAAAACCTCGAAGACATCTGTCGTTTCTGTGAAAACATCCAAAAATACCTTGTCTTCCTTCCTTTTCTCTTCCCGCTCTGTCACCCCAACATATAACCCTGCCACTGAATCTTGTCTGCACTCAGTTCTCCTTTTTTCTATTTTTCTAACAGTCATCAGACAAGCTTCCCACTGCAATCAGAAAGACTAAAAAAGGAGCATGTATCGCATTATGGTGTGCGGTTTCACTTTATTCTTATTTAGGGACAGAGAACAAGAGAAAGCACATTGTTCATTTCTGAAGTATGCCCTCTTGTTCGCTCAGCGACAACAGGACGGTGTGAAGCTTAAGGGCAGATTCAAACTTACCTCCCACGCAGTCATCAGACCCAACTACCAAGAATCGCATCTTTACGATGTGTACAGATGTAAAGTATAAAGAAACTACAATATCTACTCATGGATTTTGCTTAAATCACTGCTCATAATGCCAATTTTTTTTAAATCTTCCTTTTAGGAAAAAATGCTTTGTATTTTTACATGTGGATTAAGAAGCTTCAGCTTTTATTCCATCAATGGTGGAACCATTAGCTTTGTTTTATTTTTTTTTTTTGTTTCCATTCAATGGAACAAACCCATTGTTTGGCTCATTTTCCATAAGCTCTTGATGAAAACATACTAAAAGCTTAGATCACACATAGTAGATTATAACCTTCCCTGATGAAACCACCTCCTAGAACTCCACTCTAAAACAGCCAGGATATGGACAAGCTTTGCTTCCCGTTTAAGGGGGCAACTTGTTCCTGACCATGAATCAGGACTGCGACCCCATACTGAGAACGTATCTCCTCCTTTCTTCTCCCAAGAACTGTAATTTTTCTTTTAAGTTTATATTCTTATTTTTTCACGCCAAAACTAAATTACAGAGTTTAAAATGCATGTCCCCCTACCTTTAAAGATTTCTCATGACCTCCTATTTGCTTCTCTTGCACAAAAACACCTGGCTGTGAAGTCTCTGTGGTTACTTCTTGCAGCTTCTGTGCACTCTCTGTGAAATAAAGGACAAAACAATGTAGTGTTTGGAGTGGCGCCCTTTATGTAGGTTGTGCTCCTGAAGCGAAATTGTCCGGGGGAGTGGCCTTGGCAGCTTCATCACTTCCTCATCAGCAGCACGCCTGTCTCAGGGGAGTGTTTCCTAAGGCAACTGATGAGTCATTTGCAACGTTAGGATGACTTGCTATATTTTTGTCTTTAAGAAAAATCCCATACGAGAACTGGCTGGGATTCCAGGACGTTTTGCCAATCTGACCAGATGCCTGAAACAAAGCAAGGAAATACGATCTGCTGTGGCTAAGCCCGCAACTTCAGTCTAAAAGCAAAACGGTGGTTTCTGCTTTTCTTACTCTGAAAGTGACTTTTTAGTGCTGTTGTGCTACCATTTTTTCAGTCTAAATATTTTAAAGTGAATTACAAGTTCCCATTTTGCTCTTTCAATTAGTTCCCCTGGAAATTTCTCTCAAATCTTTAACAATATAATCACATTTTTTTCCCCCCTCCCCCATGCAGCCCCCCTCTTCTCCCTCCAAATAATTTCTGCCTTACAGAGTTTGTTCCTCCTTTGAAATCCTTTAAATAAGCATTTTCAAAAGTCTGGAAAAGATCTGTGCCGACTCACTGGTCACAACTGATAAGGATATCCTACAGAAAAGGTAAAATATTAGCAGCATGAAAAAAATAACATCTCTATACATGGTGATACTTCACTAGGCATTACATGGCAAAAAAAAAATCTGATAAATGACTGGAAGCCACTATCAGCTCTGCCTTCCTATACATAACTCTGAGTTATGCTAACCTTC
The DNA here is from genome assembly GCF_009819795.1 of Aythya fuligula. Lineage (NCBI taxonomy): Eukaryota > Metazoa > Chordata > Aves > Anseriformes > Anatidae > Aythya > Aythya fuligula. Next base: position 58,155,253 of record NC_045559.1, read on the forward strand.
ATTTCCAACAAATGGGTCAGTACACACTTGTTTGTGTTTGTCACATACATCCTTCACACTGCACAGCCATCACTAATTAACAAACTCTGACACGTGCCCATAGCTAGACAAACAGCCACACTGAGCGTGTAGACATTCCTTGGGCAGGGAGCCCACAAATCTGAAGAGTGTTCACCCAGACGCACACAAACACAAAAAGGCACTCACTGAAAACTGGTTTGTAAGCTTGCTGTCTTGGTTTTCCCTTCTGCAGCTTGGTGATAAAATCCCTCTATCTCACAAAGGTGTTAGGAAGAGTAACTCGACTGATGTTGACAAAGGGGTTTAAAGATCTGAGTCATTACACAAGAGTTAATAGCAATATTAATGATGGAGAATTCTTGGCCTCTTCTAGCCTGGGGAAAGAACCCAGGAATTCATGTCTGCATGTACACACAGACACACCTGGGAAAAGCAAAAACACAGGCTTGAACACTGGTCACCATCTGCACATCGGAGGAATTTTTCCTCAATACATTATCAAAGCTACAGTCCTGAGGGTACCTAAAGCAACTGAAGTCTTGTAGTTTTTTCCTACAAGTCTGAACAGCCTCAGGAATGTTCATGTAAAATTGTATCTTAAATCAGATAAAAACCTACTAGTTAGACAACACAGACATTTATATAAGCACCTCTATCTTCAGGCAGATCTCTGCTAGAGGTTCACAGCTTTACCAAGGGCCCCAAAACCCAAAGGCAACCGTAACCTCTGGCAGAAACTTGAAAGACTTTTGTCTGCAGGTTCTTACTGCTAGGGGCCTCTCCCTTGTTGGCCCGGGCAATTTGCCACAGACAGAATGACAAAGCAAAAAACACTTTTGCATCATGTGCTGGCTCCCCGTAAAAGTCCATCCATTAACGACAATTATAACAGCCACCGCTGGTGAATCGATGCCTTCCAGAAATCGATCAGCAGATACCATTCCTCAGGCTGAGATTGCTGAACTCCACCTGGGTCAGCGAGCTGCTCTGGACCATTCTGAGATATGCAACACGAGGCGCTATTCTCTTTGCTGGCCGGCATCAGCACTGCCTTCAGCAAACCTGCAGCAGTTTGTGGCTACCTCAGGAGGATCCAGCGAGGCTCCAGCTCTGCACTGTCACTTTTTGGCTTTTGTTAGTCCCAATCCAGGTGGTGGCTGCTGTGTGTCACCTCCCCTACTGCCTGCCAAGTGCTCCTTGATGTGGGGTGAGCTGAGGCACCAAGGCACTGCTTTTGAAGGGGATAAACCTTCTTGGGTCTAAGGCTACTCTCTTCCACCATGCTGTTTTTTCTTCTCCTTCCTGCCTCTATACTCTGTCCACATGCTTGGCACCAGCTCTGGCAGCCAACAGACCCTTACACGAGCTAAACTGATGCACTAACCCAGGAGAAGAGAAAACATGGGCGGGTTTTGACCAGGCTAACCAGGTCCCTCCCCTCACAGGAGGATCCCCCGAGTGACACAGCTGGTACAAGGGAGCCAGTATATCCACGCTGACCAGAGCAGAGGAAGAGGAGGCAGCAGGATTTCTCTCATTGGTGCCAGCAAAACTGCTAGATTGGCTCAGCAGGTTGTTAAATCAGCCAAGAAACTGTCTTTCTAGCATTTACCTGAATACATTTCTGACACAGACCATGCTAGGCCTCACTACCATTTCTCATGCAGATCAAGAAAGAATGAACTGTAGTGTTTTAAACTCATATCCTTACTGGGAGGGAGCTTCCTCATGAACCAAAGTTCATGCTGGTACGGAGGCCTGGCCTCTGAACTTTAGACTTGTGTAACTCCTGGCGGGGGGTGAAGAAAGGCACGGCTGGTTTCAGAAGGCCTTGACCACAGAGGAACCTGACAAGCCCTAGAGAACAGCCCAGACCCGCTTCGTGAGCAGAAATACTCCGGGATAAGAACTGCCTTGTTCTGCTGAAGTGTTCACCAGCCTCACGGGCAGCACGTGGGGCTAAGCAGAAAGCCCGGGCCTTGCAACTGCTCGCCGTGAAGTAGCCTGAGGTGCTTCAAGGCAGAAGTATGTGGTGATTTAGCCGGATTCTGTATGTCACACAGAGGCCATTATTAACGAGAAGGAACTTCGCAATATTTTTAACAAAATTGTGTAATTAAAAAATAGCCGTCTTCGGTAGTGTAGAAGATGCCTCTAATTTTGTAACGCTTATAAAGAGTCACGTGGCTTGCTTTAAAGTCTTATCCCCAGGCAGCTGAGGAATGCAGGATGTTTCATACGACAACGAAGATTTACTTTTTGCTCAAGTTAGCTTTGTAGGTGGAGAAAGTTTCAGCTTTTCCTTCTCCCTGCTCATTTCTGCCCTTTCAGCACAGGTCACTACCTCCCCGCTTGCACAAGCTCAAATATTTGGAAGTGATGGGCAATGAAGCCATTATGTGATCCAGATTACAACAAAAACCCAAACCTTTAAAATATGCATGCCTCCAGCCTGGATCGTGTCACAAATCCACGCTGAGAGGTTGCCCTGCCATCAGCTGAACCAGTGAAACTATGAAGGAAAAAAAACGTGGGGCAGAAGGCAGGAAAGGATGAAAGCCTCTTAAACTGGCTTTACCCCAGAGGAGTCACAATGCACCTGTACTTTCAAGAGATTCAGGATCAGGGGATGAGAAATTAAAAAAATGATAAGTAGAAACTATATTTTGATGAGCCAGTGGTATAAGTTAGACCCTCAACTTATCTCACACGCTTTAATTTTTTACTGTGCCAGAGACACAGAGCAGCCTTACAGCTAGCCAAGAGAAGCAACTGAGCTGGCTGGTGTAGAAATGTCAGGGCTTGCTAAGATAAGGACTGCGTGTGCTGTGCTCTAGTGATCCTGGCCAAAAACCACCGTTACCTTTGACAGGGTAAACCAGCAGCCCTGTGGCGATTTTCATTCCTTCCAAGAGCTGATTCAGCACCTGGCTGCCCCGTCAGAGGAAGTTTAAAGATAGCTTAGAGGTACATCTGCCTCCCCACCTGTACACTGCCAAAGTCTGATCCCACACTAAGTCACTAACATGAAGACAAACCATCCTGACATCATTTATACACACAGAATTCAGCACCCACTGATGAGCACTGTTAATCAGAAGTGAGCACTGAGTGAGTGACTGCTACTACTGAAGGCTGGTATATGCGAGCCCTGAATCCTGCTGCCTACACGCAGGACCAGGATATATGCTACACCCTAGTACTAGCACCTCTAGCCTTCTCTCTGAAATTGGCTGCTTGTCCTTAAAGATGGGTAAAACACCATGTGTCATCATCACTGCACAGAAATTACACTGCTAGATAAGATCTTTGTTTTTCCTAAATGTCAAATATCAACGCGTCAAAACCCAGAAGTTTAAGAAAACTGCCTCCTTCAGCTTTCCCACCTACACGCACCAGCAGAGGAGTGGCCAGCAGGTGGAGGGAGGGGATCGTACCTCCCCCCCCCCCCCCCCCCCCGAGCTCCTGTCTGGAGCACTGCATCGATGCCTGGGGCCCCCAGCACCAGAAGGATGGGGGGCTGTTAGAGCAGGTCCAGAGGAGAGACACAAGCTGAGAGAGCTGGAGAAAAGAGGGCTCTGGGGAGACCTCATTGCAACCTTTAGCATTTAAAGTGGGCTTATAAAAAAGATGGAGAGCAACTTTTTACAAGGGCAGATAGTGATAGGACAAGGGAGAATGGTTTTAAACTAAAGAGGGAAGATTAAGATTAGAGGTTAAGAGAAAATTTTTCACTCAGAGGGTGGTGAGGCACTGGCATAGGCTGCCCAGGGAAGCTGTGGATGCCCCATACCTGGAACTGTTCAAGACCAGGTCGGTGAGGCCCTGAGCAACCTGATCTAGTGGGTGGCATCTCTGCCCATGGCAGGCTTCCCTCCTTTTCTCCCTGGATCACAGGTCTGTTCTGTTATCTGCCAGCTTCCCACGCGTGCATTCTTCACATAGCACAAAGCAGCACCATATGTGGAAGCCTAGAAAACAGCAGTGACTTGACATATTGCTGAAATGCCCCAAAGGTGTTTACGTGTTTGCAGTGGTTCTCATAGGAAACATCTCTCCAGAAAGCAGATGCACAGGTTTTCTTGGCTTTAAGAGGACCTTGGCTTTATGCTCTCTCCATGTCACACTAGTAAATCCTTAATCCCACTGGTGTGAGTTACTTCATTGAGTAATTACAGTTTTCCTTGCAATTACTGGCTATCGATATAAAAGAGTAGATCCAAGCCAGCCCTAACATCCCCAAAAGACTGTGATGTGTAACCTGGCCCTCTGAAGTCCTTTTCAACACTCATTGCCCTAAACTTACTGAATTCAAGAGCAAAGGTGAACCAGGAATTTCGGACATAGTTGGATTCTCACTCCCTGTTGAAACCAAAACCCATCAAGCTTCAAGACTTACAAATAAAAGAGCAAAGCATATTCTCCTAAGAAACGTGAAGTTTTCTGTACTTTTTTATGGTATCTATATCTATATAGTATGCTGTCGCAAAGCGCTTTAGTTTGAATTGTATTCTTCCTAATCCACTTTTTACACCTACGAGCATAAGACTTCTTCCATTTAAATAAAGCATAGCTTGATGGAGAGCAACATCAAGACATAACGTGGAATAACACAACTTTGCACTTGGTTGAAACACAGCTACATTAACAGAAAGTGGGGGGCTCTATTTTAGCACAGATTTCTGTTAATGAAGAATCTAGTCCATAGTGTTACCCCAAAACACCTATGTCCTTCATGAAAGCATAAATTCCTTTTTATCACAACTATCTGGGCAGAAAAAAAGGCATTTAAAAGCATTTTCGTAAGTGGAAAAAACATGTAGATACGAATTTTCTTCTGAGTGCTTTTCAACTTAAGTTCTAAGCAATAGGAGAAAAAAATGTAATTATCCCCAGCAAATTAAATGCAATTAACCTAAGAACAAGATAGGATATGATGGAACGCTTCATAGCTCTGTTTTCTCAAAGAACAATAGAAGTGTGCTCAGAACTTTTAAACAAACCTCTACCTAGCAAAGCAAGAATTACAAAACCAAGACAAGACAAAGATAGATCTTGACAGAGGAATGATGAATGCTGCAGCACACAAAAGACGTTTTCGTGACTTCTCTCTGAGGGTCGGATTCAAAGCTCTCGATGCCCCTTCAAAAGCTCTTGCTTGAATGAAGGCCCTAAGTGATGAGATTCTCTCCTTTCAGCTCAGTTTTCTAATGAGCATCTGGGGACCAACTGAGCAAATTCCTTCAGTCTGCTTTTGACTCAGGATGGGTCAACCTTGTATCATGAGCAGACTGCGAGGCACCAACTTTGCATCCAAGAACGAGAAGAGTTGCTAATGTAATGCAAGCAGCTCAACACCAAAATATCTCCTACTCTGTCTGCACACAACCAGGCACTGCAGGCCATTCTCTGTCCCATCCTGACAGTGTGCAAAAGAGCTTCTGAAAATGACCTCAGGTCCTAGCAAAAGAAGCAACTCCTACTTTCAGTCACTTCTTTTCCTTCTATTTTTCTAAGTGTCCATGCAGCAGTGCCACCAAGTCCAACTGTAATGTGACAAAGTATTTTGCTTTACTGATTTCAGCAGGGACAGCATCATGCTCCATGGCTTGTGACGAAAAGCCTTGAGACACGTTTTTGCCATAAAAATTAGGGAACTTGACAGCCCACTCCAAGAAGATCCAGGTTTTCACACAGACTTCCCTAATAGCTCTCACACCACCAAAGCCTTTGGCAGTGTAAGACCACTGATTGCTACTTATCTTAGAAAGTCTTCTTATGTAACTGTTTACAGTAAACCATATAGGATTTAGTGAGGTTGCTCTAATTAGCATTAATAGGGATGTTTCTGTGAGCATAACATCACATGCTAACCTCAAATATTTCTAGAGCATCTACAGTATAAACTATTGGCTGAAACAGAACCAGCTGCGTACATTAACCAGAGGTAAACTTCAGACTCTCTCTTCCTTAGTAAAAAGGCAAGTAACGCTAAATGAGTTAGGTATCTTTGAACAATTCCACCTTTCATTTTATTCCGTGTTATTTCACTGTGAGCTAAATTAAATAGGTTATGAAAAACCCAGGATAAACCTTCTCTGGCTTTGGAACTTTAGTAAAACTTCTAACATCCCATATAAAGCTTTACATGCAGCCTTCATGGAAATCATCACCTGAGAGCACCAGTAACTTTTAACATGCAGCTTTGCCTATTCCCACCAAAAATCCCAGCTGCTTTTGGATTTACCCTTAGTAGTCTAATGCGTTGAGTAATCCAAATCAAAACAAAGGAAGCTGATTTCTGGTATGACTACCTGTAGGTGTATCATTCTCGCTGTGCTCACCCTTCATTTGGGATGACCTGCAAAAGCTGAGCTTCCTGATTTTTTTTTTTTTTCTGGAAATTCCTGTGGCCGCTACAGACTGTGATTAATACTCTGCTGCTAGAGGAGGAAGTACCACCAGCCACACTTTAACAAGTATGGCACCTGAGGCACTGGGAGGTGAAACTCAGCAGGGTGAGTACTCAGCAGGGCTGGGAACAGGATCTCCTGGTAGTCTGCCATTCATTAGACCTTACCGCCACCAGCCATGCCTTTACTGTTTCTACCACAGTTAAAACCATTTATCCAGCTCCATACATCTCTTTGTAATTAGGGTTGTGTTTGAGTCATACAAAACATCAAAAAATGGAGGGAAACATCCCACCCAGAATCATTCTTTTTGCCAAACAAGTCAATATTAAAAGTGAGCAAGGTTAAAGGAAACACAAAGGTTTTGCAGATGATCTCCCACAACATGCAAAAAGTTTAAAGCAGTTATTAATCTGTGAAGTGAATTTGGGTTCTTTGCTTGGATGCCTGACATATTTGTTTTTAATCTGAGCAGGGTTTTTAATAGGAGGAAAGAAGCACTTGTTTTTAACCCAGAGTAACCAACTTTTCTTGTCCTTGAAAAACAGAAGAACTTGGTGGAACAATTTATTCCTGCTTGTAGCAGCACAGCGAGCAATGACATTGCATTTCTACGAGCTGAACAAAACAGCACAACCCAGCAGATCCTTGCCCTCAAACCTCTCCTGCTACGTACCTGCTGCAACCCACCACCAACCTACCGCGTGCAGATTCCAACAAAGACCTGACTGGAAATGGTTATGCAGGATGGGTGGAAAACAACAAACAGCTCACATTCATGCAGTGAGAAACAACGCACAGGAGCGTGCTTGCTTTGTGTCAGGCTGTGCAAACAGTGGTGGAGTTAAGGAGGTAGAGAGCTTCCTTACCGCCACAGTGGGAACGCAGTGCCAGAACACGCGGGAGACAGCGGTGCCAAACGATGCCTTCTTTGAGCAAAACAGGCAAGTTTGCTACTGCAGAAGATGAAGTAAGAAGATATCTCAGCTTACTCCTTGAAATTTTACAACATTCTTAAAAGCTCAGGACTACGCTAGAATAGGCTCCTATTGTTTTCTATCCCACACCCAGTAATAGCACCAAGGGAAGAAAAGGACACGCACCATTAGAAGGGAGACAAAATCTTATCTGCAGACACTACTTTAAAGATTCTAATTGCAGGAGATACAAATACAAAAGGAGGAAGCACACAGTAAAAAAAAAAAAAAAAAAGTATGCAAATAAAAGTGCTTGGTAGATAGAGTTGGAGCAGCCAACAAAAACAGGGGTCACACGGGGTTTAACACAGATAAGTCTGACTACAGCAGTACAAGGCATGGAGAGTACAAACAGCAATGACAATAAGCTGAGGAGAGCAACTGCTGTGAGCTTTTTTAGAAGAAAAACAGAAAGTAAGCCAAGCTGGAGATGAGGAAAGAGAGAAAACATCAGATACGGCTTGGCAAGTCAAAGGACAGCTTTTCCAGGAAGACGTGCAACATGACACCGCGTTCAGAAAGGAGGTTATTGAAAAGTATGAATGAGGAAAACAAGATCTGAAAAAGAATTTCTCAGGAAATACCCAAGTCCAGGTGCTACGGAATGGAAGGCAGCTGCACTAGAATAGAATGGTTTCGTTGGAAGGGACCTACAGAGACCATAAAGTCCAACTCCCTGGCCACTTCAGGGCTAATCAAAAGTTAAAGCATATTATTGTGGGCGTTGTCCAAATGCCTCTTGAACACTGACCACCTCGCTAAGAAGCCTGCTCCAGTGTTTGACCACCCTCACAGTTACGAGATTTGTCCCAATGTCCAGGCTGAACCTCCTCTGGTGTAGCTTTATGCCACTGCTGTGCATCCATTCAACAGGCAGATAGCAAAATACAGGAGGCATCAAAGACAGAGCTTTCTCAGGAGACAGCAGGTGTAAAGTTCACTCACTTTAAATCAATGGAAAAAAAGGAGAATAAGTTATCAATCCAACCTACTGAATTAAACTATAGTGCATTATTTCATCTGATACTTGGTTTGCTTTCAGCAAGCACAGCCGAACAGACAGTAAAACATCCTACCAAGGGATGTCCAAGATAGGCTTAATGAAGGAACAGCTTTCAGACAGGAACAAGCTTCTCTCCAAAAAAGTCTTGGAAACAGAGAAACCATATTAATGGCCTTGGAATAAAGAGGACCAGTACAGTACATTGTGAGGGGCAAGCACTGCTCCCACTCACAGTGGAAATCAAGGGGGTGCCATACTGGTGAAAAAGGGGAGAAGGAAGAGCATGGGCAACCACGGTGTCACCTCCAGGAGCCAAGTCTGCTCCACAAAGGGTGCGATGACACATTTGTTATTGTTACACCTGAGCAGTTCACAGGCAAATCATATGGTCAAACATTTGCAGGAAATACTACAGAAATAATTTGTTAAAAATTGGGGCCTCATTACTCACGTGTTCACCACACGTGAATGTCAGTGCAACTCAATAACCACCAGTGCTGGTAGCCCAGCGCAGAGCTAGGACCTCTCATATTAGCACCAGAAACAAGCAGCAACGATTTGAACAATACTTTGTTAATTTACTTGCTAGAATCCAACCCAAATCCCATTCCAAGTCCACTAGACCTTTCCAGGTCCACCGGGGTATGTGCTGTGTCCCAAGTGCCCAGTCCTGAAAGGAGCTGGGCAACTTCAGTTTGACTTGTGCGTAAGTTGAACTGAAAACACAGCCACTCAAAATTCATCTAGCATGAGGATCTGGGCTGGGGGGGAAAACAGCACTTGAGGAGTCCTGCAGGAACAAACAGTACATTTCAGTATATTTTTATAAGGCAAAAGCTGCAAGTCAGGATATCTCAATTCTGAGATGTGAAACTTGACCATCAGTTTTGGTATTTCTCATGATTCCTTCTTTGCAATAATGTGTCGGTTTAATAACACACTAAAAACCCTAACATGTGTGAAGACAAATTAACAAGAAGTCAGGAAAAGCATTATCTTCTGAGTTATTTCCAATTTTCATACCTTAACACCCACAAAGTGCGTCATAAATACTGCTTATTTGAAATGAAACTGGTAAAGTAAACTAAATACTATTTGAGGATTGTAGGATAACCATCTTAAAAGCACAAGCTAAGGACAAGAGAATGTTTTAAATAGCTATGGTACACAAAACATATATACACATTTTATCTTAGAATTTTTACTTTTTCCTACAATAGCCATCATTCTCCTTGCCAGTTTCTCTCATTACTGGCTTACTACTTTTTGGTTTTGTCAAACACCATTTTAGGTCTTTCAGTGCATTCAAAACTCTGAGTTTATTATTCCCATTGCTAAAATGGTGGAAAGGTGGGAAAAGATCCAGAAGGTAATTAAGAAATTCTTAAAGCTAGGAATGGCCCAATTTCTTCCTCCTGCTACTGAAAGGAGGCACAAGTTTAAATGCACCTTGTCTGAGAGATGTACGTAGAGGTAAAAATAAATAAATCAATCAAAACCAACCCACTCCCTGGTATGACTAACTATAGAAAGTTAATTTAAGATAGTCCCTGTTTCAGAGGCATTTAAACAATGAGTAACTAGCTTATTTGAATTATGTTTCAGTTTTCAAGTAAATTACACATCACTATTTGCATTTCAGTAATTATTTGTTTTTAATCTTCTTATTTAACCTCTTTTAACACCACCCACAACTCCCTTCTTCTCTTGTCCTTGATGGATATTGAAATATTTGACTTGTTTCTTCATTGGGCTCGACAGAATAATCCACTCTTATGTGACCATCCCAGAAGCAAAGCTGCCTAGATGCTGAAATATAAAGCTTAACATCAGAGTTTAAAGCAACTTTACTACAGAATTACATTAAGACACTCCCAGCATTGTGGAAAGGGTAGCAGGGAATAGTAACGTCTTATACTGAAAAACCAAGATACAGCAGAGTGTATAAATTGAAGCCCAAACAATATGTTCTTTTAAGTCAGGTTAGCCCAAATGACTCAGATTCACAAGGTTGGAATAGCTGGTTACGATGCAGGCTTCCTTTCTGAGGTTGTGTCAGCAGATACACGGTTGTCCAGAGGAACTGGGTTGGGTATAACTACACAGATATTTATTCTGCCTCAAACTCTGTGCTACCATACCTGTATCTGGTTTAAAGCTAAATTGGGCATTTCTACTCTTAATAGGAACATGGTAATGGCAGCATCAGGTGAGGGACCTTCCCTAATGGGGTGAGTGCTGTGGGTTACCCTGAGTGCTCTCAGGGAGCTGCATCACCCTGGAAGCACAGGGACAACTGGATGCTTTTGACAAATGCTTGAAAATGATCTTTTCTTCAGTCTTGTGTGTTAAGGTAGAAGACCATCCAGTGTTTCCAGTGCCATGCCTTTCTGTTTGTACAACAGAAAGTTACTAAGCAATACGCAGCCACAACGATAAGCCCATTTCGAGACTTTTAAAGGGTTATAAACCTCATTCGTGTCCTCGCCAGCTCCTGCCTCGCACAGCCCCTCACTGCACAGCCACCTCCGCTCTTCGCCACGCCACCGGCGATTCCCATTCCGCAAAACAACCCTTGAAACGCGTTACCTGAAAGCTGCCAAGGCGCTTTCGTTCCAGTGCTCTTCAAACACCGAAGATGTAACTCGGGCTTTCCAGGCAGACCCCTTTCCCTGGCACTCGGCAGAGCCGAAAACACCCCTCGAGCAGCCACGCTTTCACTCCGGCGGGCTGCTTTTTCCCCGCTGGCTGCCCCCAAGCTCAACCACAACCCCCCAGCGATTCGGCCACGACCCCCGGCGGCTGCCCCTTACCTGCCGGGCGCCTCCCCTGCGGGCAGCCCTCGGGCGCCTGCCGCACCGCCTGCCCCTTCCTCAGGGCGCCCCCCATGCCGCGCCTCGGCCCCCGGCCCGGCTCCAGCGCGATGGCGCCGGGCTTAGACCCAGCCCCGGGCCTGGCGCGACCCCTGGCGGTGCCCAGGCGGAGCCGGGCCGGGGCCTGGCCGATGTTAGGAGGGAGCTGCAGGTGTTTGAGAAGTGTTTTTGTGGCAATTCATGTCCCTAACTGGAAGAGAAGCACCGAGTGGGATGGGGCTGAGCGCCCCGCTCCCCTCGGGGATCCGGGAGGTCCTTGTCTTAATGAGCTCTTAATGGCCCCCTTGGTGGCTCTCCCACAACATCAGGGCAGGAGCAGAGCCTGCCGAGGAGATTCCTGGCCTAAACAGAGGAGACAAAAAGGGTGGGATGAGCAGCAACACAACAGCTCGCTGCTGGTACCCTCGGCTCCCATTTGAACTTTCTTCACCCTTCCTTGTTACACCAAACGTGGCAATTTATCCAATCTGTGTTCTTGCTTACAGGAAACAATGACTTCTTTGGAAAGGTTTTAAAAAAATAATTGGATTTTTTTTGGTGGATGGAGCTTTTTAGCTGCACAGATTGGCTGCTGGGCTGCAGGCTGGGTATGGAAGCTGCTGGGCTCGGTAGGGCCAAACACTTCATGCCAAGGCACTGCAACAAAATGCATGCTGTAGACACAGGAGCTCCTAGTCCAGTTCCTAAGACCACTGGACAATTGGTCTGTGGTCCTGAGGAAGTCAATCATGCCAAATATCCCCCATCTAGTTACCCTATAACACCTTCAGAGTTACAATTACCTTGCTAATGCTTGTTACACCCAACGCTGAAACAAAGGCTCTCTACTCTGACCCAACAGTAACGAACGACGAGCGACAGAGGAAAGGACTAATAGAAAGGGAAGAGAACAAGATAAAAACTTTGGAATCTTAAGGCTTGAGGCATTACCTCACAGTCCTCAGCTTTCTTTTTTTTTTTTTTTGCACACAAGAATTCAGCAATTCCCATTTGTGATGCTGTATTACTCTTACACTCTGCAGCAAGATCTCCAGTGTCAGCTGGAGTTTCTAATAAAAAAAAAAAAAAAAAGACAACTAAATTTATAAGTGGAAAAAAGTCTCTGAACTCACTGTGGGAATGATCACTGAGATTTCAGAAATAATGTCTTCAATACAGATATCTGTAACAGCATAAATTATGATGATAATGGGGGTAATAACTGTTACATGCATTCAGGGGTTATTACAGCTTCAGAATTAAAGTTATTAAAATCATTTGCTGAATAAGCTTAGGGAAGAAACTCTATTCTGCCAAACCCCATCTCAATATTTCCATAAAATGGGGACTACAAGCTGACAATCAGTCAACGTGAGAAAAATCAAGTTTAAAGAATACCTTGGTGTGCTATTTCTGTCCTTGAAATCATTCACAATATTTCATTTTGCGTATTGTTTTGCAATTATGTTCCCATCATGTTTGCTTTCATTAGGAAAAGAAAAAAAAAAAAACAACTCAAGTTGATGTGGTGAAGACATATTGAAGGAGAAAAAACTAAGTCTAACATTTGAGATGTTTCATAAGACTGCAGAACAGTGCATCCAAAATACTAATTTTCCAAAGTCACTTTAAAATTTTAAGTATAGTAACCCAAAGAGTCTGTCATTGCAGAACAGAGCCTTGATGCTGCATCCAAAGACTAGCATTCATTTTCACCTTCTTCATCATCCCACTCCTCCCAATCTGCTGCTTCTTCCTACACAGTTTTACTTGCACACCTCACCTCTTACCCTAGTTATTAGAACCACCTCATTAATACTGCCTTGAGGCCATTCAAAGTGCAGCCTGAGAACTTTCCTTAACTATTCTTTTAATCAGACCACTCCTGATCTCAGCCTTTGTAAGAAATCTCCTTTCCAGTTTTTCCATGGGCTTCATGGTTTCACATGAGTCACAGGTTGTGATCAACCCCAAGTTCCTATAAAATTCATTTTTTTTTTTTTTCTGATTTATTATTTTGCCAGAGCATCGTCTCTCCAGTTATATCCACTTTTTTTTACCATGTTTGTGTGATTCTCCATCGAGGTCTGGTCTTCTGTTTGCTCTTACAATGTCCCCCAGATTAGATTTCTTTCTGGGCGAGTCCAAGAAGTATCTAAGTTTTTATTTTAACTTCTCCTAGAATTTACACTTTCTGAGGCTTATGAAAAGCCAGGCACATCCATTTATTTTAGAATTTATTCTTAGCTGGCTGAACTGCAAGCGTACATGAGGTCCAGTGCTGTGCCACTGAAATGAAAGCAGAACATGATAACAAGAATGCCACATGGAAGAGGATGAAAGAAAAATGCTGTATTACTAGTGAGATCTCCTGGTGCCTTGTCTGTCCATTACATATCTTTTCCTTATTCTCTGCCTTTCTCTCTTTGTTTTGACTCTTTGGGAGAGAGACTTTATCTTCCTCTCTGTTTAGAACATGCTTGACATTTCAATTTCTACTACTGTCCCCCTCATAAATAATCTTCACGCTGTCCTTTTCCAGTAGCAAGGACACACATCGGAGAGCAGTCTTCAGGATCATAAAAGTTTAAGGACACCCTGGATCCTGTAGTATCTCCTTGATACAGGCATGAATTTAAATCCCTGTTGGAGTCATAGATAAGTCTGAGCACTGAAATTTTTGGGAAACTGAAAGTCTGTTTCAACTCCATTCCAAAGCACTGATTTAGATATGCTTTGGGTTTGTCTTCTAGTCTGTTAGTTCCATCAACATGAAACTTTAGTGCACATCTTCAAAAATGCCATGTTAAGAAGCAGGACAGCAATGAATGTCTCATTAAAAATATCCGTAGAACAAAAGAAAGCCTTGAAAATCTCACGCATAGTGTCCTGTCTTGAATACTGGACTATCATAAAGCATAGACTGCATAAAATACCATTGTTGGTGCTAAGAGATCAGCTGTGACAAATTCAATTAACGTGTAAGAAGTCTACAAAATACTTATTAATAAAAATAGCAATTACATTAAAATATTAACTGATAACATTTTTTATAAAGATGAAATGTAAGGTGTCTCACACTGTTTTGAAATCTTGATAAGTTATAGCAAACATTTTTGCTGCATGACTCCCAGTGAAGAACCCTGCAACAGAGTCACGATAATCTAAAGGATACATCAGTGGGACCAGTCACTCAGTTGTTTCTGAGCTAATTGATTCCCAGTTCCCTGTGGCTATTATAAAAGTGACCATCAAAATAATAGATTTCTATACATTCCATCTATATATAAACTAGGAGGAAGGTTTGTCGCAGTAAATGAAGCGCCCAGAGTGCCACCTTCTCCTTATAAGTTGCAGAATTATTGGTGCCGAATGCAAAATAACCTAAATATTCACATTATTAAAGCTGGCACAGTCCTTGTATTTTCTGCATGCCATTGAACTACCTGTCATTTTTGCAAACTTAGGTTCTTCTTACCTTACATCAGCCACCTAAGAGCTTGGCCTCTCTTATAAGCTCTTGATCTAAGCTCGTTCTGTAGCCTGCAGAGAAAGACAGGCATCTCCAGATGGCAACTCATCTTCCAGAGACAGGCTTCCACTGCTAAAGAGTGGGCCTATCCATCCCTAGCCCTTAGTTTGGGCAAATTCAAGTGAGAATTCAAGCTTTCATGATGAAGTTGACAGAAGAAATCTATGTCTCTGCCTACACTACAAATGTGACAGTGTCAGTATCTTAGCAATAGTTGAGGGGCACAGTTAAGATCCGCCTGTGGTAACAGATTCTGACTTGGAAAACAATTTTGTTTTAGTGATGCCACTGAGACAGTGGCAAGCTTTCAGCTCTGCAGTTTGGAATCCCATACAGTCACCTCTACAGGTGAAACTACAAATACGTACAAGTGTCACAGCCTCTGGAAAGGTCAGATACTTCCAAGAAAACGCTGAATTCCTCCAGTCATTGCAAGCAAAACTGAGTCATCAAATCTATTAGCATTGTGCAATTCAAACACATGGACAAAATGTGGGAACGTACCCTTTGGAAAAGAAGATCTGATGATACAGAGCAAAACTTAGCTCTGTAGTCCTCTGGAGCCCCTACTCCATAAGCCAGGTGTATCAGAACTGGCAGTCTTAGGGTTTTCCTAACTGTAACTTTGTAATCACAATTGAACTGGGCAGTAATCCATGTCTTCACTTCCCATCTTCATCTAACGTGCCTTCTGGGCTCCCTCAGCAATGCCCAAAACAGAGCTGTAACAGAATGCAGCTTTTCCACCCATGGGAGATGTCAAGTTTCACTGCATGGCCATTAAGCAGCTGCTTGTTCTCTTACACAGCAGAATGAAGTAAGATGTCTTTCACCATACTCATGCTACTGGGTAAATTCAACCCCACATATAGCTGATAATAGGAGAAGACCAAAAACACATAACCACACAATACAGCTGAGTGCAGATGATAACAAATAAACCCATGTGAATGACAGCTGCAAATGTGCCATATATCTAGCTACAGAAAAGTTTTGCTAGAGTATCTAGTTTTACTAGAGATACTGAAGCTTTTCTTTCTATACTTTGTATTACTTGTCATAAGGTTTGAAAAGCCAAATAATGTTATCCTTTGCCATTTAAAATGAACATTGATTTTTTTCCCCCTGTGTTTCAAAAGGAGCCCGAACCATTGCACACGTTTTTTTTATCCAGGAGGCTATAATTGCATAATCACAAAGCAAGGCTCCTGTCAGATTGCATCTCAATAAAAGTGTGGCATTGCTTTGTGGAAAACAAAGTTAGAGTTTCACCTCCAACTGTTGCTGTATTATTCGCAGCCAAGACTTCTGCCAAGATCTCATCTTATCTTTTAAACGATTCTGTCTGGACCACCTTCTTGCACGTGTACTTTGATGTTCTTTGTTGCTCTTGTGGTGCGTTTATACTTGATGCTTTAGACATGTTTTAACAAATCAATTACCTGATTACAAGTCAGTTCTGCTGCAGGTACATTTCAAAGGGATTGCTGCTAGCCACGTTTAACCCCACCTGGCTGAGAATAACTAGTACATCTAAACTACAAGTAGTATCTTAGGATCTACTTGCTTGACTAGCTGTTCCACGGGTAAAAACAATGAGTTGATTTTTCTTTTTATCTAAGGGAACAAGACTTATGCATTCATGCACTGCCTATTTGTCTTAGCTCCCTCAGTAACTTTTGAAACGTTGGCCAATTTTAATCAAATTTACTTAGTGGTATACATATCAACATACTAAATTTCTGTACATCTTGTGGAAAATAAAAAATAATAATAATTTAAAAAAAAAAAGTATTTGAGTGCAAGGAAATCACTCAAAAATTATTTCAGTCGCAAGAAGTCTTCAGGAAATGTCTTCACTCTTACCTGTCTTGTTCTCTTAGTGTCTAAGCAATTTACAGTTCATCTCCGAGTAGGAAAGTAGTATTGTTACTGATGTAGCTGATGGGGAATTGAGGCACAATATAATTAAAATTCAGACTTTCAAAGGTATTTATGCAGCTCTCAATTGACATTTGATGACCTTGATTTACAGTGATTTGCCCAAGAAGTGCGCAGGGAATTGAATCCAAGATTGCACCGTGCTCTTTGGACCATACCACCCAGATGGGCTGCAGTCACTTCATAATCACACTTTGTCCAGCCTCCTTTTGGCTGGATACCAATGTGCTGTGAATAAACACCTCCTTCGGTCCCCATGGTGGGGCTGTCAAAGCCGCCTGCTATTAAAGAGCTCCCTCTTGGTGCACTGTCACAATACAGCCCCTGCACAACTCCCTGTCAGGGCTGTGGGACCAGAGCATGAATGCTGCCCGAGCACTGAGTTCCTTCAAAGTGTGGCAGAATTTTTAGTGTTTAAAGGCCAATACAATCTAAAAGCGAGCTACACTGTGGTAGCTAAAGATTCTTTTCAACATGAGTGAGAGCTACAGATCTATGGGAAAATTAAAAATGTCCTGAACTTTAATTCATTCCATCTGATCTCACCCTACTGTGACTCCTGAGCTTGGTTACTTACCTGTAGAAAATCTCTCCTGAATTTCCATATTCAATTTTTTTTTTTTTTTTTTTTTTTTCACATAGAACTGTTGGGCTCTGTAGTATCTTCCAAGTATCTTTTAATTAGGACTTTCTACTACAAATAAGAATGCTCTAGCCCATAAATCTGCTAAGAGTGAAAAGATTCCTGAAGCATTATGGAGTTCATAGTTTGACAACAGACCTACGTGTATGTCCAGTCTGTTACACTCAGAATTGCACAGTAATGAGAACTCGGGAGGATGTCGGATGAACCCCCTACTACCATCCAGTGCTATTTCTTTTAAAATTGCATTTTCTTGTTTTAACCACATTGTTTCAAATGACAGAGTCCAGACCACAACTGAGACACAATCTGCAGTGGGCTGATGTATCCCGGTTTAAAGAAGGTTCTGTAGTAATACCTGTAGCACACTTGCTCACCTCTGAGAGCTTTCTTAGCTAACCAGATAGAACAGAAGATATGTGAAGGTTTTGATTTCCTTACTGGAAATTTCAGACATCAATGACAACCTCACAAAATAGATCACAACCTCACAAAAGGTTGTGAGGTTTAGGTCAGAGGTTGGACTCTATGGTCTTGAGGTCTCTTCCAACCTAGACAATTCTGTGATTCTGTGAAAACTCTTACATTTTACTACAGTTAACTCCACCCACTCTTGCAAATTCTTCCCCTCTTTTTGTATGGACAAAATTTGACCTGGTCTAAAAGGAGAAATGGATTGACTGCAGAATATAAGGAACACACTACAGACAGGAGAAATTATATTCAGGCCTGGAAAATATAACATCTAAATGCTGTGATGAGGAATTTGAGACTGCAACTGATAAGCAGGTAGATAACAAAGCAGCAAGTGTTATACCAGATACTTTATCAAGGTTCTCACAAGACACCACTAATATTGAGCAGAGGGGAGATGCAGATTGGACAAATTGAAATGTACCTCGTCAGGATATATGGGATGAATAGAACACATGGTGTTGCAAATATATGGAGCTTAAGTATGCACTTAGCATATGGATAAAACAATTAACCAATTAAAGACTCCACGCTAAATGTGTGATAGAAGCTGTTACTAATAAAGGAACACAAGATAAGAGGTATGTAAAGAAGAACTCTTGATTGAAGTCTTGGATCTCCTCGTTTCAGCTAGCTGACATACTTAACTACTGAGAGCTCTTCTGTCACCAGTAACAGCGAGCACTTGTTCCCACTATGCTGTCCTAAAGAAAAGCGTTGAATAAAATCATTGGACAAGTAATTTTTTCATCAATGCAACTGTGAGAAATGTCAGCAAAACCGTCACAGGTAAAACAATTAGTATTTTTGTTTAGAGTTTGAAAAACATACGGTAATAAGATTTAAGGGCCACACTTTCAATCAAAACGTCAACTAGCTGTTCAAAATAAAGTGCAGCTTCTACACTGTGCCCTGAAGAACCTGCACAGTGCTGAGCATTTGTCTTTCTACTCAGTTGTGAAATTCCAGGTTGAGATGAGAGAATCCGTAGGATCTTAAAAGAACATTGCAAGATGAATAGGGCATTGTCGTGGTATTATATTCAGTGTACACAAGCTGTAAAATAGACAAATGCATTCCCTAAGGCCCCAAAGTTAGTGAATGTTCTTTTATTACTTTACATCTTCCAGGCATTTAAAAAAAAATAAAATTAACTAATTACTGCTCACACTACCCAGGAGGCAGAATGAAGCCGCAAATAGCATTTGAAGTAAAAACCTGAGGTCATGTAAAATTTGTCTCATTTGATGTTTCCTTTTAAACCTGAAACTCAGTCTAAATCCATCGATGTTTTGAGTGAACATGAATCTTTCTGGTATAACGAAATATAAGAAACTAACATTCCTAAGTGAAAACAAGGGGCACTTTATAAGGTTTATTGGGTTTTGCTTTGTTTAAATCCAAACGCCAGAAGAAAACCTGGAGAGGAACGTATTTGTGTATCAGGTATTAACTTGGTAAAGAACGCTGACAAAGACCATTGTGAAACATGAGTTTCTTTACTACACTTTAGCAAGATACTTAGGACTCTGAAGTAATGAAGAATTACTACAGGTTATTAAGGGCAGTATGAAACGAAATTGTTCTGTTAGTTCTGCTGTGGAGATCACAAATGGACACATGTTGGTGGCAGGTGTGGGGAGTGTGTTTGGCTGCCTTCACCTACAAAAACAAAAATCATTCTCTACAGTCCTAGTGAATGGCAGCAGTGGTGTGTTATGAAGTGTTTCATATAAATGCTTTGTAAGAGGGGTTTATAGATCTCGGTGGAGAAGCCAGCTCTAGGCCGTGTGCATTAAGAACAACAACAAAGCCCGAAAGTGGAAGGAAACCAGGCCCTTTAGGCCCCGTGTCATGGAGCGGGGGGGGGGGTGGTGGTGTAAAAAAGGTTTTCAGGTCTTCAGCGGGATGGTGTGCGTGTAGAGGAAACAGAGGGAAGGGGCAGGACGGCCTCGCAGCACCTCTGACTTAAAACAAATAAATAAATAAAGGAAGGAAGGAAGGCGCTTGGCGGCGGGAGGCAGCGCGCTGAGGGGAAGAGCCGGCGCGCGTGGCGGGGTAGGCGGCGCGGAGGGAGGGCAGGCCGGCTGCGGGAAGCGGGGCTCCGCGCTGGGACTGGTTCCTTCGCAGCCATTTTCCGTCCAACCAAACAGCCGATTTGCGGAGGGAGCCAACCAGGGCCGCACTGGAGGTTTGTGCCTGGCTCCGGCCAATGATTGGTAACCGGTTCCACTGCAGGCTCGAATGAAATGTCCGTCTTCCCTCCCCGGGCCCCGGCGCTGCCGCCGCCGCTGCCGCCGCTGCCAGCGGGGACCAGGAAGTGTTGGGGTGGGGGGGGGTGAGCCGAGCGAGCTCAGCCCCGCGGAGACCGCGGCCGCTTTGTGCACGGAGGAGCTGGGGGGGAGCCGAGCCGGGAGGCGAAGCGAGGCGGGCGGGGAGCAGCAGCAGCAGCAGGAGGAGGAGGAGGCGGTGGTGGGGAAGAAGAAGGAGAAGAAGAAGAAGGGAGGAGGGGGGCTCAGCGCGGCCGCCCCCACCGCTGCCCTCTCGCTATCCGCGGGAGGCGCCCCCCCCCCCTCCACCCTCCCGGCTCCATTTTGTGTCCGAGGAGGAGGAGGTGGAGGAAGAGGAGGAGGAGGCGGGGACGGCCCCGGGGCCCCGCTGCCCGGCGGGGGGCGGCTTTGTGGTGGTGGTGGCGGCCCCGCCGTGCCCTCTCCTTTCCCTTCTTCCCTTCCCTTCTTCCCTTCCCCTCCTCTCTCCTCCCGGTGCTGAGGGGGTCGCGGCCCCGCCACCACGCCCACGGCGTTGGGGCTGCCCCAAAATTGGGGAGGGTGTGGGGAGCCCCCACGAAGCTCCACGGGGAGCGTGGGGGGGCCGAAAAGCGGGGCTGTGGGGCTGTGGGGGGGGTGCAGGGGGTTTAGGAAGGAGGGTTTCGTCCTGCCCCAGCGCTGGGTGCTGCTTGCTGCAGTGTTGAAGGTCAGGATGCGAGGTCCAGCAGGTCGCCAGGTAGGGGGGTCAGCCAGGAACACGCGTGGCAGGTGGCGGAGATGGGCAGAGCGAGGTGCTGATCCCCGCCGTGATCCCGTCCTGAAGCTGCAGCCGGTGGACCCCAAAGGAAGAGCTCCGTGTAGGTTACTCGCAGGGAATCACGCTGGAAAGGGAAAGAGACACGTGCTCTGATAATGCTTCTGCAGCTCTTGGGATGAAGGAAACGTATCGCGGGTCCCGCTGGAAGTGTAATGCTGAAAGGACGCAAAGCCAGGCAAATCCTAGCTCTGCCAGGTCCATTGGGACTTAGCCAAAAAGCTCGGGCTTTGTAAAGAGTTGTCGTGTAAAAGTTACCTAGTGGGCTTGGGTTGTTTTGGAGGGGTGGCAAAATAATTGCTGACAATGACCTGAACTTTTCTAGGCAGGCAGGGAAGTGAAAATATGAATTTCAGCCCTTGCCTACCTTGCAACACATGGTTTGATTTGGATAGACATTATTGTCAAATTAAAAACAACCACAGCAAAGCATTGCCGCTTTCTCAAAAGGAGCCCAGGCAATAGTGGCAAAATGGAAGGATCTGCTTTGGGTGTTATTCACAATCTGGCTTTAATTGGCTAGCAGGAATGGAGAAATGGTGTTTATGCTTAATCATTAGCATAGCGTTTTTAAACAGCAAGCTTAGCGATTACTTTCTTTTTTTTTTTAATTTGTTTTTGTGGCCTATGGCATGACAGCTCAATGTAAAGGAAGGATCCATGTGTAATTCTCCGGGAGATCCACGATGGTTTAATCTGAATCATTATTTATGAGGTCTGCGTGAGTTCCTTGTGCTCTGCATTGAGCAGGTGATTATATATGGTCTTGGCTGTTAGTGTGTACAGCCATGAAGTTACGTTTGAAAGAAGCCAAGGAGACTGGATATGACTCTTTAGGCTTTAATAATTGACAATTACAGCAGTTCAAAGTTCAATAGAGAACCTCCTGTTTGTGGTAATAATTACATGAAGGGAGGGAGGCAGTGTACAGAATTTGAGAGGAAAACAAAGGCAGTCCAGGATACTGCGAAGACAGGAAACACGAAACACTATCAAACTGTTTTGAAGTTGCGTCTTCTTTTATTTAAAAAAAAAAAAAAAAAAAAGGTGGGGGAACACTTGCAGAAATGTCAACTGAAAAGAGACTTACAATGGTACTTTGGAAAAATGTAGTGTTTGGGAATTAATATTTTAGTGGCAGGATGCTCTGAAAAAGTGCAAAATGTGCCACTGTACACACATACTGATGACCTTTTGTAAATAACATTGATAGAATAAAATGAAGTGTCAACAGTTTCGATGATTTTGCCTGAAAAAAGTGGCCTGTCCTGAAATAGCGTTGTGAAACTTACTTGCCCTGTTGCTTGAGAAGAATAAATTATCCTTGACACTTACTAGAGATAATACCACAATGAAGGAAAAAACACAGTCAACTTACAAATGTTAGCAAATTTCTAAAATAAAAATGATTTATGGATTGCTGTTTTAGTAAACAGATGAGCTTAGCTTTTCACCAGAGATGCTAGGAAAGCACCAAAAAATTAATATGGAAACATTACAGGGCCCTTACGGTCAGTGCTGCAGCAGGAGGGAGCTGGGGCTGTGTCTCTTCATCACTGTCGCCCTGCTTTGGCTTCTGCAAAAAAAAAAAAAAAAAGCCACCTAAATTCCCTTGCTCATTAGAGGTTGTCTCCAGCTTCTCTCTCCTCTCTCTGCCAGAAATGAAGTCATGGATGGTCAGACAGCTTCTCTGTAGCACCGATCCAGTCGCGTTTGATGTAAAAATGTGCGTGTTGTTAGTCCAGCTGTTGTATATATTGCAGCTAGCGGTGTGTCTGAGCAGCTCCTCAGCGTGGGTAGGAGTCACCGCTTCCCAGAGCACAGCTGGATCCACGCTGCAGGGTGAGGGAGCCCATGGCCTGTGACATTAGGGCTGGTAAGATGGGCCATAAACGTGGCTGGCATCATCAGATGGGGATGGTGGGAGGGTGGAGAGGCCCTGCTTGGATTTCATAAGGTGGAGGATTCCTTCTTGTGGTCCAGGGGAAGGAGCTCAGTGCAGGCTAACAAGTGTTAGTGAAGCTGTCGGGTTCTCTCGGCATCAATCTGCCACTCCTGAGGCTGTTCTGCTGTGGGGGAGAACTCTGTGAGAGATTAGGGGAGCTGGAGATTGAGAGAGACGGCATGGCATCTGTTTGTGTTCCAGGCACGTGCCAAGGGGTTTTATCTTTATGTTTCTGTGGATCTGCTGGAATGATGCCCTGTGCCCGCCAATGCATTTCCCAGTCAGTGTTTTCAGCTGTAGGAGACAGTGCTTCGCTGCCAGGTGAGAACTCAGTGGAAAATCAAATTCTCCAGAAGTCACTGAAAATCAAAGGGAATTAATGCTGTATTTTCAATTTAGAAAGTCTTTCAGTATTTCAATATAGGAGCAGCAAATGAAGGTACAGAAAGCCCAAGTAAAACTTTGTTGTCTCTTAGATGTTACGTACAGGCTTTCAGGCTTACATTTCCTGTGATAAGGGATTGTGGCAAAACAAATCTACAACAGCTGAAGCAGTTACTACCTACAGCTTTAGTTACCATTTCTGTCCTTCTTCAGTGGCAGGGACAGCCACATGGCAAGTTCCAGGTGCTTCAGTTCTTTATGTACAATTTTCTGCGGTGGGACTCTTGTGGGACAGCAAATTTGGCAGAGTGGTGGTGTGCATGAATACCTCATTAAGTGCTTAGAAGACGAGACACGGTTTCCCTTGAGAGACCAGGCTCACAAAGTGCTGTCACGTAATTCGGAAGGCAAGATCCTCCCATCTTTTCATTTGTTTTTTGCCTCTCATGCTCATGTAAGTCTAAGACCCATCCTCGCCTCAGTGCTCGCAGTTCTGGGCTTGCATTCTCGCCTCCTTACGATTTAGCTGAGCCACAGATACCAGTCTCTTAAGAGAACTTTTAAGATTAAGCAGGATGCAAGATTTCCTTTAAGGTAATGAGTTGTGTTTTTTTTTTTTTCATTCAGTGTAGATATATTCTGGGAACTGTCTGAGTTGTCGGCAGCTGACAGAAGCATATTTTTTAAGCATCCCCCAGAAAACTTTCTACCAGATGGCTGTGTAAACCTGTATGTGCACTCGCTTGCAGCTTATCATTGAGTTTTCTTTGATGCCCTTGATCTGGAGTGTTTCCCTTTCAACATATTTCTGGGGTTGCTTTTCCTGGATCTGTTCATTTGTATCTTCTTGGTCGCCTCTAATAGAGATGACAGTGGCATGAAAAAAAAATCAACTTTGTGCTGCTTCTGTGTCCAGATGCTTTTTGCCAACATAGAAACAGTCTCAAGTCACACCAGGAGAGGTTTAGGTCAGCTATCAGGAATAATTTATTCACGGAGAGGGTGGTCAGGCACTGAACAGGCTGCCCAGGTGGAGTCCCCAGCCGTGGAGGTCTTTAAGAGGTGTGTGGATGCAGTGCTCAGGGACATGGCTTAGTGGTGGGCTGGGTAGCTAGGTGGGTGGTTGGGCTTCAGGATCTTAAGGGACTTTTCCAACCTAAATGATTCTACAGTTCTGTGACTTTTAAAACCCACACGTTGTCATTTCTGACATCCTTGGTTCTTGGTCTTGCTTCAGTCAGTGTGTGTATGTGTGGAGAAGCGTCGGTGATTTCCTTGTGCTGGAGGCGAAGAAGGGTGAGCTGCAAAATGGAAGTGCCTTTCACAAGTGTGCGGTTTAGTTCACAAAACTGCAGTTTCGTGTAGTGCCTGCTACTGAGCAATGTGTTGGGAGCCCTCCTTCCTCGTGATTCGGTGGCCACACAGATGCAGGAGACACCACCTTGTATGAAAAAACATTGCAATTTCTGCATGCCAGAACTGCCACGGTGCAAACGAGATCCATGATCTGCAAATAGTGTTTCAAGTTGTGGCAAGTCCTGTGGTAATCTGCTCTGAGATTACCCACCCTCCCGGCCCCTTTCTGAACACGAGTTTTAGGATTATATCTTCCAGGATTCTGTCTGTTTATGAAATTTAGCAGCTACTTCCATCCAAAGAAGTCACTCTTTTCCTACTAAGCCTGCCAGCTGAAGAATTGCTGTTTTTTTTAGTCTCCTAGGCACTTCAGTTACTGCAGGCAGCAGTTGTTTCTATGCTACGTTGTATTGCATTTTCAGAGCAACTGTAGTGACACTGGAAGGTTGTTATTTTTGTTCTTTTTTTTTTTTTTTTGGAGGGAAATTAATTATAAACGTATTAGACCAGTATTTTCTCAGGATTGGATTGTGTTGTATGTATTACGGACTCTGTGCTGACATTCAGTGTTCAATATATGGTGATCTAAGTGACTTCTGGAGTTTTGATCATCTGAAGTATAAACTATAATACCTGAAGAAGCACCTGTGTGTTCTTTATGAAGTAAGTGGGATAGCAGTGGCCACATTTTTTGGCAAGGTCATGTTTGTGTCAAACTCTGAACTCAAAGAAATATTAGTAGGGTGACTGTATGGTGCATTAAGTGCAGTTGCTAAATTCAGATACTGTGATCTAGCATTGAATTAAAAACCAAAATGAAATCTGACTGCACTTCTCCCACAGAACTTGCTGGGGTTGGAGTAATGTGTAGCAATGCCGCTGCTTTTCACAGAATCATTAAGGTTGGAAAAGCCCTCCAGGATCACCTCGTCCAACCATCCCCCTACCACCAATGTCACCACTAACCCATGTCCCCAAGCACCACATCCAACCTTTCCTTGAACACCCCCAGGGACAGTGACTCCACCACCTCCCTGGGCAACCCGTCCCAGTGCCTGACTGCTCTTTCTGAGGAGAAATGTCTCCTCATTGCCAACCTGAACCTCCCCTGGCGCAACTTGAGGCCATTCCCTCTAGTCCTACCACTAGTTACCTGTGAGAAGAGGCCAACCCCCAGCTCCCCACACCTTCTTTTCAGGTAGTTGTAGAGAGCAATGAGGTCTCCCCTGAACCTCCTTTTCCCCAGACTGAACAGCCCCAGTTCCCTCAGCCGCTCCTCACAGGCCTTGTGCTCCAGGCCCTTCACCGGCTTCATAGCCCTTCTCTGGACACACTCCAGGGCCTCAGTGTCCTTCTTGTACTGAGGGGCCCAAAACTTTTCACCATGAAGCCAGTCCAGCAGTGGAGCAGGCTCTTGGGGCAGTTGGGCCCTCTCCATCCATGGTGGTCTTTGAGTCACAACTGGACGAAGCCCTGAGCAACCTGCTCTGAGCGCAGAGCTGACCCTGCTTTGAGCAGGGGGTTAGCCTGGAGACCTCCTGAGCCCCTTACAGCTGGAATTTCCCCTGTGATCCAGCCAAATTGTCCCGTGATCCTGGATTAGCACCTGGCCCTGCCAAGTGTTACACAGAAGGGTGTTACACCGCCCCAAGGTTGTCCTGGCAGCTGAAAACCTTTCTTGCAGTAATAGCCACAGAAGTAATTTCAGGAGATAGTAGGCTGTCCGTGCCTGTTTGCTTTATCAGAGACAGATCTGCCTTTTTCTTTTGCAAGCCTTTTCCTTTCGGTTTTGCTGATCTAATTGCTGGTTTTGATTGGTAATGGTGATAAGCAGCAGAAAATTCTCACTAATTATCAGATGACACATATTATAAGTAGAAATGGAAACGTGGACACAGAAGAGAATAAAAGTAAATACGGATCTTGGAGGATGCATTAATCTAATGAGGTCAAAGCTGCCAAGAGATGCAGGACGCTTTTAGAAGAGACTCAAACAGGAATTGTCTTTTGAAGGCCACTGAGGCTAATGAAAGCGTGTTGGTTCCCTAATGTTATGGGGGCTTGGCAGCAAAGGTTCAGATGGGTATGGATGGAGAAGCTTTAGTGTTCACCTAGTGCTGGATGCTAAGGGTAACGTACAAAATGCAAGTGCCTGCAGAATGGGTGAGCAGACACAAGTGAATTGTCACATCACTGCAGAAGTTTGAAGAACATTGCAGTCAGAAGAAGACAACGTTTTAGAAGATACGGTTCATCGAAAACCGAAAAAAGAAAGGGACGGGGGTGGAGGGGAACCTCAAGGCATTTAAAATAGAGCTGGGGCTGAATAAAACTCAAAGCTTAAAGTTTTTGGAGTCCATAATTTGGAGTTAAATTCAGAGCTGAAACTG
This sequence comes from Aythya fuligula, assembly GCF_009819795.1. NCBI lineage: Eukaryota > Metazoa > Chordata > Aves > Anseriformes > Anatidae > Aythya > Aythya fuligula. Next base: position 58,182,265 of record NC_045559.1, read on the forward strand.
AGAACAAGACTACCAGAAAATCCGAAATTAATTTTGGAAGCAGCTTTTGGGATTTAGCAGACTGCAGAGCGTAACCACTCCAGATTGAGGAAGGAAAAGTGACACGACTGTTTTAAGGAAGGGTGATGTCAGTTTTCGTGTTCTTGATGCTCAGGATTGCCATATCCTTGCATTGTCATTACAGTGAGCTGAGTAAGCAAACTCTAAACCCTTTGAAAAATTGAGAATCAACGTTAAGCAAAGAGCCTGCAGCATGCAGACGGAGTGAATTGGCACGGCAGCTGGCACATGGAAAGCTGAAGTATAAAGTGCTGTCCTCCCTTTGGGCAAAACCATTTTACAAATGCCCATCAAAAACGACCAGAAGTGCCTTAAAAGAAGCAGCAGGTCATGTGTGCAGCAGTCAGTTCGGTGAAGAAGAGGAAAAAGCTTTTCCTTGAAACAGCGCCAAGGCCACCTCCAGCGGCGGCACCGTTGCCGTGAATGTGAGCAGCACTCAGCATTCAGGTTACCTGCACATCTGTGGCCATGTGTGGCACCAGATGCTGCTTCAGAGCTTGAAAGCAAAAACCCAGCCCTTGTGGCCACAGGCAAAGTTCAGATTTGAGAGAGGCTGCGTTACTCATGTTTCTGGTAGGTGCAAAAATAGCACGAGGTTGCCTCCCCCCACTTTCAGGCAAATGGAGGCAGGTGAGCTGCGGGGGCTCGGCGACAACAAAATCCTTCCCTTTCCACCTCTCCTTCCTGGGACAGAGGTGGTTCCCCAAGGACAGGAGGGGTACCTGCATCTTGCAGGGATGGCGTGGGGTGCCGAACGGGGCTGGCAGAGCTGACTGTCTAGGAGCAGGTGAGCAGCAGAGCGTTAGCAGGCTTGTCAAATGTTATCCACAGCAAAGAAAATCTGGAGCAAAGGTGTCTGTAAACGCACTCAGAAATATCTTTAAATCTGTGAGCCAGTGTTGAAAGAGATCTGGATGTGCTGGGAGCCCCTTCTCCATCCATAATTTTTTTGCATTGTTTCCCCTCTCCAAAAGCAGCATCATTACAATCTTATGTATTTAAACCCAGACCACAAAAACCTGATATCTGGGAAGTATGGGAGCTAAATGCTCTGGAAAAGTTTATTTTTTAATACGCTAATTTTCAAGACATCTGCAACTGGAAAAAAAACAACACAAGATTGCTCAAGTTTTAAGAGACTCAAATTCAGACTTGTACTTGGCACCACTAAAATAACCCCTCTGAAAGCAGAGCCGTTGTCTGCCACGGTTTCACATTGGTCTGAGCTTCCTACTGAGCGCCTGGTGGTAGTGCTTGAGAAATTTCATTATTTCTGTAGAAAAGCAAATGTGATACAGTAACTGGCTGCCTGGGCAGAAGCATTCGCTGTTGTGTATCCGAGCGTTGTGTCCTGTGACAAAATGGGGATGCAGCAGGCAGTGATGTACCAGATTGCTGCTTCCTGGTGGAAAGGGATAAAAAGGGATACAAACTAAAGGGATACAAACTTCTACTCATTTACAAAGTAAATTTGTTCCCAAATTTTGGGACTTAGCAACAAATAGCTGGGATAGAAGGATGGGAAGGGCAGGTGCATCTCCTGGACTCCTCTGGCTGAAATGTAGTCGGTGCCTCCTGGGACAAGGCAGCAGGGAAGGGAGCCTGTCTCTTGGCATCCCTCCTTCTCCTAGTATTTAAATCCCACATTGAACTGTGCCCAGTTTCTAAAGCCTGAAGGCGAAGAATTCTTGTTGGCCGCCACGTAGGAACATTGTGAGAGGAGGAAAAATGAGGAGCGAGGCAGGACAGAAGCTGGGAAAGCAAAGGCAAACACGACTCAGAAGACAGCCAGGAGTGACTCCTGCCTCAGGAAGGATGAGGATGGAGAGCTGGTCCTGAGGTCTGGCTAGGAAAAGTTGGTCAGCTTGAGAAAAGCTGCTTGGGCAATGGAAAGCAAAGGGTGCGCTTTGTATAAGAACTGTAGGTAACGCATTTGGTGAACTGGGGTTAGGTTTTGAGGACTGTTCGGAGAAACAGATGCCTTGACCTGTTCTGGTCAGCCTGTCATTGCAACCGCACAAGTTGCTATCTGGATTTGTGGTGCATGTACCAAATGTTCCTGTGCACGGCCTGTGCCTTCAGCTGAATTTCTGGGCAGGTTTCACAAAGCAGTTTCATTATTTTCACTGTCAGAAAAGCAGCTAACAATTTGCCTGTGACGCTGTGTTCTGCAGACTTCAGACTCACAGCTGAAATTCAGCTGGGACTTGAAGAATAATGTCAAAAGCATCTTGTACTGCTGTATGAGTAGTCTTAGGTGGCCTTACTACTGGAAAAATAATGAAACTCTTTATAATGAAACTTTTTGTTGTTACTTTGCAAGATAAGGGGAGCAAAACTACCTTTAAACTCCACTTGTTAGCATGGTCTTGCAGTTTACTCTGATTGCCTGTGGCTTTGCATTTTCATCTCCATAGGTGCTTGGCCCTGATACCTGATCTGGGAACGGGCAATAGTTTGTCAAAAAGAGAAAGTTACTAGGAAGTGCTAACCTTTGTTTTAATGGAATGTATGAACCTACCTCTCCTTTAGTTAAGTTCCTTTAACTTCTCATTTTTGCATGAACGAGAGAAATAGCTGCAATAATTCTTTAGTATTTTGCATCCAAAGAACTGATCAAAAAAAATGAGTAAAGCTCAGCACCAATGAGTGTGCTGTTCCCAAATGGCAAAATACTTACAGCTCTGTAAAAATTGGTCTCATAAGCTTCTTAAAGTGTGGTTTTTCAGCAATAGCTGCCCTTCCGGCACAGCAACCATACCTGAAAGCATTGCTTCTTCTGGTTTTAGATGGACGGTGATAGCTCCACGACGGATGCTTCTCAGTTAGGAATTGCTGGAGATTACATTGGTGGTAGTCACTATGTGATACAGCCTCACGATGGTAAGAAATGTACCAGTACTGTTTCTCTCTGTGTGTAATTTCCTTCCACCTCTTGTACAGTTCTCTGCTGTCAGTTCTCATGCTAAGTATTTGCAGTTGTTTGTATTCATAATGCTTCACCATATAATGCATTTTTCCTGTAATCTAAAGGTGAGTTTTAGATCTGTCAACATTGATACTGTGTCCTTGGGGGTGATGACAAAAAAACAAACAAACAAAAAAAAACCACAACTCGATCTTTTAAGAAAGGATTTTTATTTTGACGTGACATTAAGAATGCTTGGTTTTCAGCAGCCACATAGATTTCTGTGCATTGTAAGGTAAATATGATATTGAACGTCCATAAAGATACCCTGATGTCACATCTGTTGCTTTTTGTGGCTATTTCTACAATGTTAATACACTGCTCTTTCAAAAATGATTAATCTTTCAGTGGAATATTTTATGCTTGATTAATTATTGCCTGTTGTCTATCAAACACGATTTCTGCTAACTTTCCTTTTCTTCATTAGACACAGAGGACAGCATGAATGATCATGAAGATACAAATGGGTCAAAAGAGAGTTTTAGAGAACAAGATATCTATCTTCCAATTGCAAATGTTGCAAGGATAATGAAAAATGCTATACCCCAAACAGGAAAGGTAATGTCTTTATCTGGTAAAGAAAGTGTATTAATGAGTTTTACTCCTTCTGAGTGCACTTAAGCTGGTAGCACAACATTCCCAAATGATCCCTGTTTATTGGAGGAAAGCCTTCAAAATATATAAAATCTGTCCACTTTTCCTAGGGTTCTGAAAGCTTTTTATAATTTCCATCATTACAGGATCTTCAGCTCCTGAGAGTGAGCTTCATAGGGCTTTCAAGGGCATTTTTTTTCTTCCAAGATGTGTTCTCTGAAATTGTCATAACAAGGCAGACTTGGTGAAAATCCCATGTTGGCAAGAATGTTTTCTATGTAATTCTCTCCTACAAAATTCAATCTTGTGCTTTGTTTGAGTTGTTTAAAATTTGGAATAAGTGAAATACAGTAGGGGAAATAAAAATCTATTTCTCATCGTGGAGGAAAGCAAATGGTTAGTCATCCGTTGCCTCAATTTTTACATGTCCAAATACCAAAATGACCTAAGAAGCCTGCCTTATATCGTGTAGCAAGTAAAGCCAGATATTGAAAGACTTCTTTTACATGTATTTCTTTCTTCTAAGAACAGACCTTTTAAATCAATTTTAAGCTAAGACTGGTTATAAGTGTTTGAATGTTCTACCAGTTGATCTTAAAACTTTGCAGGATTGCTATTACTTGCCATTTGTCTATTGTATTCCAGAATTACTTCTTGCCCAACTATTATTTTTTTCTTCGCTAAGGCTGCCTTTTTTCCTTCTTTTTTTTTTTTTTGAGATCCCTTTAAATAGAAGGCAAAATTTTCTTGCATCTGCTTGTACTTCATAGTGTTTAGGGCTTTCTGGAGATCTGGGTGTTACATTTATATCTTTGCTGTGAAAATTTCTTCACTGTTCCATATTGTCATGAATTTTAGCAATCAAGATGAGATTTTTCTCAAGAATTTAGCATATGGGATGATGAGCTATCTTGAAAAATCAGGGAGGTCTTTGTGAAAAGCTGCAAGGGAAGCTGTTGGCTGATGAGTACTTCTGAAAATCTGGCTCTATTCCTCTGAAAATATCAGCAGAACTAGTGAAGATTCTACGTATTGTTACTGCTTCATATAAAAAAAAAAAGAAAATACAAACAGGTTCTTAACGTGTGAAGAATAAGAATCTTAATTATTATAAGCCTTCATTTGGCTCCTGTCAGCTTCCCAAGTAATCGTGAGTAATGGTTGCTGTTATTTTAAGTCAGGTAAATTACTTTTGTCCAGCTGAAAACCATAATCAAATTTATTTCGTTCTTGCCAGGGGCGTATGTTTCTTCAGTTGAACTCTCATTTGCAAAATTTATACCAGAATATTAAAGCACTAGAGAAGCTCACCGCTAGGCATATATTTTAGTCCCTTAATCCAGTCAGGATAAACATACTTGTCATTGCCAGGTTTGTGGGAATGTACTACAGTGGGGTTGGAGCTGCTGGGTCTGTTGAAAGGAAGGTGAAAGTGGGCTGTGATATTGTAATGAGCAGGTTGTAAGAGACGTAGTAGGTAAGCAAATTCAGGCACAATATTGAGATGCATCTATATATAAAACCTTGTACAGGACACAATTATGAGTTCAGGAGATCCTGGCACTTGGTTGTTCTGCTTGAAATAGTAAAACTTCAGTTAAAATCATGTTGCAGCTGTGCTTCCACAGAGCAGTGATGACATCCAGTGGTTCCCTTATACAGTTGTTGCCTAAATGGGTATTATTATCAGGCTTTGGGATGCTTCCTTTAATATCTATTGCAACCTGCTGTGTTTTTTTTTGGTTTTGGTTTTTGTTCTGTTTTGTGTTTTTAGTGTTCTTTGGTCTTGATGAATCAATTTGTGACACTTTTTTTTCTCCCTAGATTGCTAAGGATGCAAAAGAATGTGTGCAAGAGTGTGTAAGTGAATTCATCAGCTTTATAACGTCAGAAGCAAGTGAGAGGTGTCACCAAGAGAAAAGAAAGACCATTAATGGAGAAGATATTCTCTTTGCCATGTCTACCTTGGGATTTGATAGCTATGTTGAACCTTTGAAGTTATACCTCCAAAAATTCAGAGAGGTTGGTATATCCTTCAGTATTTCCTCATTTATTTGACCTGCTTGTGTTTATTCTAAGCTCCACGTCATCATTGTGTAATGGCCACCTTGTATCTCACAGCTATTGTCAGGGGCCAATTGGGACTACAGTGATGTTTTAAAATGTTCCAGAACCTAACAAGACAGGGGAAAAAAAAAAAAGGCATTTTGATTAGACTTGCTGATTCAAAGATGTTAGAGCTTTCAACTAGATAACTTTGTCTAATATATTGTTGGTAGTAAATCATTCTGTTCTTTAAAGGTGCCTATTAAGAATACTTAATTCGATCTTTGGGTTCAGTCAATAAAACTGTACTAGACAGCATCCTCTGAGGATCTGGCCTAATGCCTAGTGCTTTTCTGGGCTTCAGATATGCAAAAGAAAGTTTTTTCTCATGTTGGAATACTTATTCGCATAAAAGGCTATCTGCTACAGTGGTGTTGTAATCTGTTGGTTTTTCTTTACTTTTTTCTTAGTTTGCTTTTGATACTTCGTACCTGATAGTTATGTGATCGAAGCACTTTTTCTTTATCCCTTCTCTAGCAGAAAGTGACTTTTTTATTACCTTTCACAAATATTTATTTTTTTAAAAAAAGAAGTTGCTTCTGCTTGGAATTTTTGTTCCTTCTCCCCCACCTCCCTTGCTGTTTGGAGACCAAAGGAAATGATGCTTTCCTCTTTACTTTGTATTCTGCTACCTCAGAATACCAGATTTAACCAAACAAATCAAATGCATTTTTATCCAATGACCTCCCTTCTTTAAAAACCCAAATGAAGAAATTGTTCAGGGTTAAAATAATCATGGGAAGAAGAAAGAAAATAAGCTTGGTTTTACTGGCATGAGTGAAGCAGGGATGTCTGAATTAACAGTACTGTAGAAGACGATGTTCTTCAGGCTTTCTCTGTTCTGCAAATCAAAGTTTTTTCAATTAATGGCACTAAGGCTCATTAGTGATATTCAATTTGCTGATAGCACTTTAAACTTCCCCTTTCCAGAAGATCATTTTTTATGGTGGATTGTGAGAGGGTGTTTAACTGAGTAACAGGAGGTGAAATCTAAAAGTTGAAGCACTGCCGTCTGCTGTCTTTTTCTACTTCTCTCTAGCAGTTACAGCACTTTGGATGGCACACGCATGTGCATTAATTAGAAATGCAAGTGGTGCTGAGCTAGTTGCAGTTCTTCTGGAGAAGTCTGAAGTAGGTCTATTCTGCTCTTCTTCTGAGAGGTCTATTTTTTGCAGATGTATATACTGTAGTAGCAGATCGTTGGGATTGGTTTTCAGCTAAGTAATGGTTTGGATGTTTTTTCCTATCAATTTTAAACATCCATTCCCTCTTCAGAGTACTGTATGAAATGCTGCTTTGAAGCTTATGCATTTATTCTCCATGAAACAGGTGCAGAGAACACATTTCTTACCTTTAATATTTAAAATTTTTTTTAATATTTTCCTGTGTATTCTTATGTAATAGAGCCTCACAGTTGTACAACTGCATGCATATGACTAGGAGCCTTGGCTTTCTGTGCCGATACCCCTTCTGGCTCTAGTCCTTGCTGTGGGGAGAGAAATCCAATATCTTGGTTTTAAATGTCAACCCTTAGTTGTATGAGGATGGCGCTTGCATATTGTTGGTAAGCAAATGTTGCACACTCAGTAGTTCTGAGGTTCTGTGATTTCTTGCAAACGTGCTGACTGCTGCTGGGTTACTGCAGATCTCTGACTCTGTGCAGCAGCTGAAAACCTTTTCTACTCAATCTCAATTTTTGAGTTTTTGTTTCTGAGGAGTATAGCTATGATGAAAAACACCCTTTATGTATTCTCATACTGTGCACAGTCTTAAATACAATAGTTTTGCAGGTCTTGGATTTCAAACTCCAGCTCAACTTCCAAACTTTGGATAGAGGTCTTGGGTCCTTGAAACAATCTCACACCAACAATACTCTAATACAAATACTTTTTTTCTTCTCTCCAGGCAATGAAAGGAGAAAAGGGAATTGGGGGAACAGTTACAACTGGAGATGGTCTAAGTGAGGAGCTCACAGAGGAAGCATTTAGTAAGTAACACTCCTTAATTGATTTCATTATTGCTATGGCTTTTCAAAAGATAGCATTTCCTTTAGACATCAGAACTCTTAACTGAGGAAGACATTCTGGACTGACCACTTGTGTTACATCCCCTGAGGCTTTCATTTGAGATGTCTGGAGTATACCCTGTGCCAAGATAAACTCTTCCCAGTCAGTAGAACTTACAGTCAGAATTAGCTAATACACTGGTAAATGCTGACATTCTAGTAATAGTTAATGTCAGCTCTGGAAGATTTTTAAATATATACATTAGGGACAGTATTTTTTTCTACACATAAGCACGTATTGTAATAAAAGATGCAAACCTGAATTTTATATATTTTTTTTAAATAGCTACACATTTAGGCTCCATTTCTTCTACTTGCAGGACTGTTGGGGACAAACTAAAGTAAACATCATGTGATGACCTGCGGATCTGGTCTTTCAGAAAGAGCCAGTGGAGAACATAATCTTCACAGAATTCTAAAGCAATTAGTATTTCTTATGTTTTCAAAATAACGAACAGATTAGCACCTAAAAAATATAGGGGAAGGAACATCATATGCATTTACTATAATTTTTCTTCCTTATGCTGTGAATTAAGGCCTGACACTTGTTGGGTCTCTGCTTTTTGGTGTTGTTGGTGCTGGATTCTTGCATAGCCTTCACCTTGTCTTTTACATGATAAGGTGGTACAGGAATTAAGAGGTGTAGCTTTTGTCATAGTTCCTGGTGAGATCATTGGTATACTACAGAGCTAGCAAAAATTCAAAGTCTGAGAACAGAGATGACCTACTCAGGTTCTGGAACAGAACACTTTGCTCCTAGTTTGATGACTTCAGCTATACAAAACAGTAGAGACTGTTATGCTCTCTCTTAGGTTGGAAGATAAGTTCATAAAACTGGCTGGAATTTAAGAATCTAAACCTAAATACTACAGGGGATTTGCAGAAAGCTTACCTTTTTTTCTTTTTTTCTTTTTTACTTTTTTTTTTTTTTTTAATTTCCAATTGAAGATTAGGAAATGCAAATAGCAAACTCTTATCTGTACTCACTTACGTAATAGTTCTTGGTTCAGAAGTAGTAGGGTACCAACGAAACTACGGACCCAATTTATTTACCTTGGATATGTTGCTTGTAATTCCTGGATTGCAGCTATTGGAGGTCTGTCCAGCTTGAAAGGTTGTCAAATCAATATATAGATACTGTTCTAAAAACTGTATCTTGTATATGCTCAGGTCTTCGTGCATTTAAACTGCAGCTCAGGAGTTGAGGGGGAAAAATAGTTGGAATGTTTTGATTGTGTCTGCATCCAGTACCTTTTTTTGGGCCAAGCGGTGAGTTCACTAAAAGTTTTTTCTCAGGGATGCTCATACTCTGCTTGGCCTGAGTACAATGCCCACCAGAAATTGGAAACCAGAAAAAAGGAATCCCATTCCATCTGTGGATGCTCTGACCCCTTAACAAATTTGATACGGCCCCCATTAAGTGGCAGAAGGCTGAAGATCTGCTCCTGCCCCCTTTTCCAAATATCCCAGGCCTGGGAGCCTCAGTGTGCTCTATGAAATAAGCGTTAACCTGCTGTGATTTGAAAAGAGCAGCTTTGGAAGAGAATACTAAGTCCTGGAAGGGTGCCAAGGGAGACATTGCAGTAGCAGATAACAGAAGAGGAGGAAAAAAATATGTCTCTGAAGTGGCTGATCGTGTCGTGTGCTGCAGGCATTTCTCTCCGTGGAGGTGCAGCTATAGATCCCTTCAGGGTGATGGTCTTGCTGCAGCAGCAGCAGTAGTGAAAACTGTGTTACTGTAGCATAGCCCTGAGCTCTTGGTCTTAGATCTTCACCAGAGGTTAATGCTGGGTCTCTGACCTGGCTGTTGGATGTGGAACTTGGGTTGAAGGGTGCTAAAATTTTAGACCTGCCCAAGCTGTTTCTAACTCTGATCTTAATACGTCTCTTAATGTGCAGCTTAAGTGTTTGAAAGATAATATGATGATGTTCAACAAAACCAAGCACCAGCTTTCATATTAAAGCTGTTAGGATTACACTGGGTTTTTGGATTTTTATGGGGTTTGCATCTTATTTGTACATAGTAACAGCCATAATTCAGAACAGAAAAAAAGTCCCTTTTTTGTCTCCTAGTGGAGAATGGTGTGCTATAGGAACTTACAGCTTGGAAGTTTTGCTGCTTTACTTCCAACTAACAATTGTAACGTGTATTTACTCTGAATGTCAGCGAGCTTACCATATACTTTACTGTCAGGGTTTAACTTAGAGCATCACTCCCTGAATTTTCTCCCCAAATGCCAGAAGTGCTTTTTACTCAGTTCATTAGCCGTGTCTTTCCTCTGTGAAATTCAGAGCGCTGGTGTGGTACCCTGAAAGAAATGCTGAAGTCATCTGGCATAATGTCAGGTCTTTGGCTTCCTGTCAATACCTCTGCCAGTGCTTCTTTTTTTTTTTTTTTTTCTTTTTATTATTCATTGCCTGCCTCTGTTCATCTCTACCACCTTTTGTGCTTCTTCCACGTTCAGGTCCCTGTTCTTATAAAGAAGCACGACTTTTTCACTGGGTTTCTTGTTCAGATACGTGCAGATTAAGTGATGAAAAATCAGATAATGGATTTGGATTCTGAAGTACTAATGGGAATAAGCTCATTGACACTTCACACTCAGTAACAAGCATGACTGAATGCAGTGTAGTATGTAGCTGTCCTGAGAGGAATTGCTCTGTAGTCCCAGAGTGGACCACAACTAAATGTTATTTAAGTGACAGATGCTACAAACAGGGCTCCATGTAGCCTGCAGATCATGTCTAACTCTCTTCAAATGCTTTTTCTTTCAGCTAATCAGTTGCCAGCAGGCTTAATAACTACAGACGGCCAACAGCAGAATGTTATGGTCTACACAACATCATACCAACAGGTACAGTATCCCGTCATCTGTTCTCCCTTCTGCTGCTAACATTCAAACGCTAGTTCAGCTGCCTTGTTCTGAAAACCAGAAATCAATGATTTAGTCTTTTGGTGGCTGTCATGACATTCCAACGCTCTGACAACTCGAGGCTGCTAACGATGGTGCAATTTCAAAAAAAGGTTACACTGAACGTAAGCTTCCGTTTTCTTTCTGTAGATCTCCGGTGTTCAACAAATTCAGTTCTCATGATTTGAAGACAACTTTGGATCTGGGAACATGAGACGCAGAAGCAGTGAAACTCTAACAAAAAGACAGTTTTAATGACTGGTGGAGAGATTTATCTCTTTGTATATTAAATAGCTGTAATGTAGCTACCTGAAGCTAGACTAATTGAGGTGTGAATTCTGACTCAAATCTTTTTCATGAATGATTTTAAAAAAAAACAAATTGGATTTTAAAGGTATTAAAGTATTTTTGTTTTGTACAAGAGTTTGTTGCTCTGTATAACTCCTGTATGCATTGTATATTGCAATTTATTACTGTCAGAGATTTGTAGACAGTTTCTTATTTTCATATTGAATCATGTTACTTTTGTAATTCAGGTAAACAGCTGGGTTAATTCATGTTTACCCTTTGAATAAAAATGTAAGGGTAAAGTTCATTTTTGAATGCAAGTTGCCTTTATTATAAAGATTGAGTTGGTCTTGGTTATGTAACTTGTCTTGCATGACAACCTCAACTAACTTTAGATGTCAGTATATTTATTGAAATTTTGAAAGGGACTTTTTCCTCATGAAACTAGCAGCTCAGAAGAATTGCTACAACTGTTTTTTTTTTTAATGTAACTTGAGAATTAAAATTTAATCAGAAACAAACAATGCTCTACTCCAGCTAGAGATTTAGAGCTTATCAGCAGTGTTAATTAAAACACTGATTGTGTATGATGCAGGTCTTTTTTTTTCTTTCAGTTGCACTAACTCCTTAGACGTACTTTGCTATGTTTAAGGCAGTCTTTGTGCTACTGAAATAACTTCCTTTTTATGTATGCTTTTTAGAATCCAAAACTTAGAAATTTGACGGTAGTGGGGGGCGGGAGGGGGGATTTTATAGTCCTTGTGGTAAAAGACCTCATTTTAACTTTTTACTGAAATGTTTTAAGGTTTCTTGCGAGACTGTGGGAACTCAAATGTGTTAGCAACTTTCTGTGTACAGGCTGCGTGTGTGTGTGTGTATGTGAGTGAGTGAAACTCGGACAAGCGATACAAATCTGAAATGAAAGACAGACTTCAAGTTTGCTGTCTCTTTTCTGGTTTTGCAATAAACTTTAGATAATGTAGTTCTGTAAATTTAGTGAGCTGTTCTTAGTAGCATTGCTGTTCTTTAATAATTGGGTGGGTAATTTTGTTAGATGCCATTTCTTAGCCTGTTAGGATAGGGGTGGTGTTTTTAGTAATTATCTCATTTGGACTAAATTTTGGAACCTTGGCATTTTTACTGTTTGCAGTTGACTGAAATGTAATAATTATCTTTCCGTATACCTGACATTAATTTAAACAAACCATACCTTAAATCTATTGCCATATAATTTCTTGCTGGTTTTGTCTTTAAAAAAAAAAAAAAAAAACAACAAAAAAACCCAACAACAAACAAACCCACAAAACCGTTTAATAATGGAAAAATAGCTTCAACTAAGACGTCCCAGAAGCCTGAAATAGCCAGTTCTTTGTTACTCAAAAACTTCTATGTATGCGTGGATTTCAACAGTGCTTCTTACAAATCAGCATTATGCTGCCAGAGCCTCTGGAGGAGATCCAGCGTGTCCTGTAGCAGTCTGGGCAGATGTTCTGGGTTTTGTGGCAGTCTGTCTTTCTTCAGCAGCTATGACTAAACGAATGGAGTTTTTCATTAAATATACAACTGAATAACACGATCAGTACAAGAGCCCCTTCTGTTTGTATTCTGTTTATTTGAGGCCGTCATACCCTCTTCTCAATTGCACCCAAATCCGCAACGGAGAAAGCTGTGATTACAGCTAAGGAGGAGCTAGAGGTTTGGCAGCTGAACGGGCACAAAGGGAGGTAAGGTCGTCTGTCTCATTTGCTTGACAGCAGCTATATTTTTCTCAATCTGCCTGCTCTTCTGGGAGTTAAGGTTTAAGTGTTTTCTGGAGTTTGTGGTTTATGTACCAGCATAGGTGCAAAAGAGCTGACAGTGGTTTGTTTGGCTTTTTCTGTATTCACTCCCACCCCACTCCTCCCCCAAGGCTGACTGACAAAACCCTTGTTTATTCACTTTTTGAAAAAACATGTACAAGTAATAGTACAATATGTTGTGTGGCTGCTTTTTGAAGCAAACTAATAAAGTTTGTAGGGTACTGTAGTGCTGGTAAAGCACACATGGTCCTATACATGGAAATAACCAAGGGAATTTACCTAATTTATACTAGTCAGTGGTAGTTAGCACAGCCACTCAACCACTGTGAGTTCTTAATTTTGTTTAAAAAAAATAAAAAAATTTCACCTTCCTGTTTTTAAATACACTAATCCTTTAAAAGTGGCTAAAATCAAAAATGAGAGTGACCACTCCCCATTCCTGTTGTATCCCATCTGCTTCCACAAAACTGCTGTTGTTTCCCTGAATGTTTTGTTTGACCTAACAGCCCTGAATTGACTTTGAGATGAAGATAGCAGTGGCAGTTTGTGGTAAAACTTTAGAGAAAGTTTACTCAAAATAGCATTGATGCTGAAACACCTAGCACAGTTTATAGACTTCATTTCTGGATGACCAGGACCCTCCCATTTCCCCATTGACTGGGTAATCCAGGTTCACACCCTATCCGATGCTTCACAGCTGATACATGGCTTTCAGTTGCCAGCCTGTTATTTTTCAGATTTCTTTTGACTTTTTTACTCTGAGGTGGCAATGTTTCTTCGCTTATCTGGCTTGACACCCTGATTATCACCTAATTGCTCTAAGGAGTCGGTTTGTCTGCATTGTTAAGGTTTCTTATCACTGCAAGCATATCTCAGCACCACGTTCCTTCCCTCTAAACAATGTAACTGTGCAAAAACATTTTTGTTCCCACAGGTTTAATGGGATCCGAGGCTCTGCCTTTACCAGTCATGTTGATGTACGTATGCATCTTTATCGTTGTATTTATTCCTTGGCTCTGGTCTCTGCTGTATACTAAAATACACTAAGATACGTCTGGATGTTGTACTTAGGGAGCTGTGGCATGAGGCAGCACATCCTAAATGTTAACTGACCCATGCTTATCTGCCCCCAAATCAGTATGAATGATGTGGGCTATACTTAAACTGTCTTCCTTGAAAGGACCCTAAATAGGGTAAATTAAGTCAGGTAAGTAGCTGCTCCCTACTGCAGAGTTTCCCAACGCTGCCCACTAATGTGCTCTAAGCATCCGTAGGTGCAGAAGGATGGAAATTGATTTCTCTCTTTCCTTCAGCAGAAGGGGAAGGATATGGGCCACTGCACAGACACAGGAGGTGCAGAGAGCACAGCGGAGAGCTGAGGGCTACTATTTTCCCCACCACCTCGCTGTCGTGATAAGAGCTGGCAGCAGCCTTGCTTATAGCTATAAAACTCTTCATTCTGTAGAGCTTTGGATGTGATTAATGTTCCAGTTAAGTCACGCAGACTTTCTGCTTCAACTATATTTACAGAGAGAAGATAACATGCTTGTAAATCACGGCGTTCCCAAATTGTGCGAGCTAAACTTTCTTGACATTTAATTTGCACTGAATAAAGGAAAGGAAGTTTTTCAGTTAAACGTAAGTGAATTTTCTTAACGTTTGTAAATCAAAATCTTATATGCAGATTCTAGGATGAGTAATGCTGTAGGGATGTTTTATAGAGTCCAAGGCCTCCAGGGGCAGAAGTTAAATATTGATAATGCAGACTTATTCCTGTTCCAAAAAGGTTTGGTGAAAAGAACAAGAGCAGTGGTGGGAGGACGCCTCTTGGCTGTGGTAGAGTTTAAGACATACCCAGGTAAAAGCAGGGATCCATTTCCCTCTTTGAAAGTAAGAGAGACGGTTCTGGCATGATCACTCCCTTTGACCCTTAAAAATGCTGGAAAAAAAAAAATTATACTTAAGCAACTGAAGGCTGATCTGTTTACCTATTGATTTGTGAAACTGGCGTGATGATGGACGGCATGCCACAGCTGACCCTCTGCATGTAAAAATTTCATGGAAAACTCTGTAGAAACTCAGTGCAAATTCCACTTGCGCTCACATCCAAGGCCAAATACCCCTGGGAATGAGCGCGGTTTGCTCGTATGCACAATAGTTTCCAAATTGGTGCCAGCTGCACCGAGCTTATTAAATTGCAGTCTCCAGCTCTGGCTGCAGAGGCAGCTACCCTGGTTTAGGAAACCCTCCAGGCACCCTGCCAGGGTCATTTCCTGGAATATCTTATTGCAGGAGGATCCATTTATCAGACACAGTGAGACACCTGATTTGCCTTTGTATGGAAGAAAGCTGCTGGGGGTTTAATTCTGCTGTGGAGAACAACGTCCTTCAGGCTGAAAATTGCACGTGGGTGTGCCTGAGACTGAATGTGGCCGAGAATCGGAGACAACAACTGACTTTAGGACAGCTCTGCCTGACAGGGTTTGGTTCTGGCTAACAAATTGCAGCATTTCCTGGCTCGGTACTCACCCCCAGAAGGCTCACAGCCGACCCCACCAGAGCTTGGGTCCCGTCAACGGAGAGGAGAGCGCAGCGCCGACAGAAGGACTCCGGGATGCGCAGGTTTGTCCCTGGGCGTCCGTCTCCTCAGCCCTGGCCAGGAAACCCAAAGCCAGCCAGACGCCTGAGTTCCCCGTGTAACAAGACGCCGGGGAAAGCAATCTGGCGAGCAGAAAGCCGCCTGGAGCCAGGCGGTAGGAAAAGCTAAGTGCTGGGGGAGAAGGGAAGGGAGCCAGAAGTCTCACCTCAAGCCAGCTGGAAAGCGTTTGTGCCACGGGCTAGCAGGCTCCATCCTTTCGGGGTGGGAACACCGAGACCAGGGGCCCAGGGACCTGGTTCAGCCCTTGCTCTATTCAAAACCAGCAGCAGCCGCCACATTTTTACAAATGAAGCAACTAAAAAGGCCTTTTTTTTTCTTTCCTTTTTTCTTTCTTTTTTTTTTTTTTTTTTTTTTAACAGCTCAAAGCTGCCAGGCTGTGCTAGGTGGCTTGACACCATGTGCATAAAATCAGCCTGAAACCGACTGCTCCGGCTCATTTCTTGCTTTCAGAGCAGTCGTGGGCTGGGGGAGATGCCAGGCCAGCAGCAGCTGCAGGCACAGCAGAGCACACCAGGGCTCTGGGGTGCTGGGGGCAGGTTGCTGGTGAAAAACAGCAAAACCTACATCCAGGCCCAAGGGGCTGCAGGCTGGGGTGTCCAGCAAGCACCATAGGATATTATATATATATATATACACATAATATATAAAATATCATTTTAAGTTGTCTGCTAAGTGCCTGTGTTTTTTGATCTGGCCCAAAGCGTTTCTCTTGAGTGGGTGCACTCAGATCAAGCTCTGTACTCACCAGAAAAAGCCATATTGATGATATTTGGCAGTTCTTTGTTGTCTGGCTTGAAGGCTCGCATCTTGCTTCAGATGGCTTGGCAGCACCTTCCTGCAGCTTTATCTTTGTAACTTGCCAAAGGCGAGAGACTTAAAAGCACAGATGAGAGCTCTGTCTTTCAGCAGATGACCATCACCACCACCCCAATCCAAAACCTCACCAAAGGTGGCAAGGCCACTTCCCCAGTGCTTGGGGGTGCAGGCTCCATCTGAAGACAGACAGAGCAAGTAGATGGAAGGACTAGCAAGAGACTGTCTACACAGGCAACTTTTAAGAAGAATTAGCTCCTCCTGAGAGATGATGAGTTGATGTTGGAGCCAAACCTCCAGCTAACCCCCTGCTCTTCAATTTACAGAGAGCCCTAGCATTTCCCATGCTGACGCTCTACCCTGTTGGCTCTCCTGGGTGGGCTTTGTCCGTGCCTTCTGCTCCCCTGTAATCTGCCAGTAGTGGTATTTTAAGTGTCAACCTCCACCAACCAGCTCATACGCCCAATTAGCATTGCTACCCCTGGCTTGCAGGGATGTCCTCCCAAGGCCTGCAGTGGCTGTAGGAGACATCAGACACTGTCCATTTAGTTTCACTCGAGCTCCAAATCTCTACTTAGGATTCCTTAAAATGGAAGAAGGTGCATCAACTCAAGCAGCAGATATTGCAAGTCCCATTCTCACAGAGCCCTTACGGATATTAGTTACCAAGAAAATCTGCTAATGACTGAGATCGGGCTACTGGCCATGGATCTGCGTGGCCCTGCCCGTGAAGCATCCTTTAACATCTGTCTGCTCTTTTTTGGTTTGAACCTTCTGACTGAGGATAGTACTTTGTATTTATTACCTTGTGTACTTTACCTTGTTTGGTATCTAGAGTCCATTCCTTAATAGAAAGTGAACATAGATTAAAGACAGGGCAGTATTTGTTAATTTTCTCAACTAAGGATGTTAATACTTTTCATTAATGTTGTTATCCATTAATACTGTTTAATCTGTATAAAAATGTTAATTTCTTCACTGAAGTCAGCAGTAACAAAACAAATCCCAAGTCACCGACAAACTGCAGTTCTTCTCTTACATCTCTCATGGACAGCGTTACAAGATGGATGAACACACGGGGATTTACATACAGAATAAAAAATCTGCAGGACCATGCAAAGTAACATTAGTGTCCAGAAGAAATAAATTATTATTATTGTTATTTAATATAAACAACTTTCCAGATCAGAATAAAATAAAACCCAGTAGATCTGGCACATGGCTAGAATGAGAATGGGCTTCAACAGGTTCTGATACAGATCCATCTTATTAAAAAGTTAGTTGATTTGAAATAAAATTGAATCCAACTACCCACTGAAAAATTGCACAGCCATGGCTGAAATAAATCCCCCAACATGCTGCTGAAGAGAAGCTATTTAATAAACATGGGAAAATCAAGCTGAATGAGAGCAGATGACTTGCACAGAACTGTGACAGATCACTGGTAGCAGGTAGATAAATAGCACTCACGTTTCCTCAGCTGTTCAAGCAAACAGTGCACTCCTCTGGCTGGGACTTTCCCGGTGGTGCCCCTCCATACAAAGCAATATAAAAGCTGCAGGCACTCACCTGCTTCCCATGGAGCCCACTCCATGATGAAGTGCTGGTTTATTTCAGAAGTCTCCTCCCTACATGCAAAACACAATAAAGAAATAATTACAAAATCACTGCTAGAAATAAGTATTTGGGAAATTTAATGCCACTTGAAGTTATGAGTGACTACTCACACCTACACATTTTTTGTTAAACTACCCCGAAATGCAGTTGGAGTTCTGGAGTGGGAATAAAAGTGTTTTTGCACAGAGTTACACTGTTTAAAGGTAAGGAACGTGGCATTGAAATATACCTGCAGTGGTAAGAAAGCTCAGCAGGTGACTTGTAAAATGCAGACAACCGGGCTCCTTAGAGCAATTAGGTGAAAATCAGGGTATCAAGCCAGGTAAGTGAAGAAGTATTGCCACCTCAAACAGGAAAAAAAATCAAAAGAAATTTGAAATTTAACAGGCCAGCAGCTGAAGGCCATGTATTGTCTGTGAAGCACTGGACAGGTTGTGATCCCAGATAACCCAGTCAATGGGGAAACAGGGGAGGGGCCCGGTCATTGAGAAATAAAATCTATAAACCGTGCTGTGTGCCCAGGAGGTGTGCTCCTCTTGTGGGACGCCCCCCACTGCAATCGCCAATAAAAATGCTGCCTCACTGAGATCCTCCCCTGAGCCTGTTCCTGGCTACGGCGTTTCTCACACTGGCAAAAGTCATTTACCTGAGAGAAGGAAGGGATTACAGGAGGGCACACACAAACCCAGGGACCTGGTGGTCGTGAACCTCCTCCTATGGCACACACCCAGCACATCTATTTTAAGAACCTCTTGGAAATATTTTTATGACTTTCATGTGTGGCTAGCAGCATTTTATAATTCCGCCAGACACAGAAATAACTCTCCCAGCACTACTTACCCTTTGGGACACACTGAAAAAGCCTTCTTCCCTTTCTCTCTTTGAAGATCCCGTATCCGAGCTTTGATTTCCATTTTAAACAGCTGCTCTACCAACTTCGGAATTATGTCACACATTAAAAGCAGATGCTCGTAAGAAGCAAAGGCTTCCTCAATAAAACAATGACAGCAAAACAAAACTGGTCCCAATCAAGTAGATTATTTTGGGGGGAGTATAAATCCAACAAGCACTGTGAAGTACCTCTGGCTTCTGATGGACTTTGGGAACCGAGCAAGGAGGAGGCACGCTCTGCCTTTGTAGATGCTGGGTTTTCGTAACCTACATTAGGCACACATGGTTGGGGTTGGGCAAATGGAGCCAACAGAAATCTCTTGGGCCTTCCTCCTGTCCCAGCCCTCCTCTTCCGTCCTCTTTGTCGGGCTGTTTAGCTCCTAACATCCATTTAAATTCAGATTAAAGCGGGTGCCTAGAACAAGCCCATCCTCCTACATTCAGCTGACTTCTAGAAACTGAAATAAAAGGGAACTCAACTCAGCTTCAGATCAATGGAAAAATGCACCAGTTTTTCGCAACTACTACCAGGAGGAGGAACACAGCAACTGTTCGGGCAATACCCGCAGCTCATGCTCCACCCTCGCCATGGGAATCTCAGAAAGCTCCAGCGGCAGAACTGGAAGCCACAGAATAAAAGCCCTGCCCTTTGGCTCGCTAGAAAATGTTATAAAAATTACACGAGAAACCAGCTAACACTATGAGGGGAAAAACAACGATAGTTCTGAATGGGTTTTAGGATAAATTCACATAGAAAATTCAAGTCAGCCTTAGTGAGAAAATAAGTTACATTCGGAGAATTTTAGAAAGGAAAAAAAAAAAAACAACAAAAAAACAATAACACATTGTGGGAATTCTTCATTGATTGCTTAGGATGTCCCATTTGTTATATTTGTTATCCACTAATGCAAGGATCAAACAATTGAAAATAAAACATTTACCCTATTACAATAGCTGGAGCACAACAAGGGAATCAATTTGGAGTGGACAGCTTTTAGTAGTTTGTCATGTGAAGTCTCTTAGAGGTTCAGAAACCGCTCTGGAGCCCTTTCAGTCCACTCGATCTCCTCCTCTGCTTTTAGAAGCAAATCTTACATCCTTCCCCAGGAGACTCCCATGGCCAACCACAGCTTGAGCTCAGCAGCTTGCCCCGAGACCCCAACATTTGAGCAGAGCTGGAAGCTGGAAGCCTTCTGAGCGCACTCAATGCTCCTTCAAGTCCCTTCCTTTGAACAACCTGTAACAAAGAAACACCAAACTCTTTGCCAATCACTTTGAACAGCACCAACAGAGCTGTTCTATAGACAAGGAAAGCAATTTTAAGCATTCCTGTCCCAGATGGGGGCCAGCAAGCTGCATGGCACAAAGGCACGGAAGGGGGCAGAGAACAGGTGAGGAGTGCAGCAATTGCAGCAGAAGGGGTGGTGGGAAACTGGGGAACCACAACTAAGGGAAGAAAAAAGTAACCAGACAAACCATCGCATAACCAAGAAGTCACTTGGGAAGCACTTTTTATGGAAGAGCAGTACTCAGTATTACATGGCTCATCAAGAAGCCCTCTTATTTCTCCCCAAGACGAACACGCTCGCTTTCTTCTCCGTATTATCCCCTCAGAAGAAGCAGACGTACACTTCACTGTTTACAACGCATTTGATAGGACAACCACTTTATTACAAAGAACAAACAATGCTTTGAAATAAGACTGATCAACTTTAATTGTACAAAATGTCAGTTTCCTTGTAGAGGTCATTAAGTAACAGGCTGTAAGACTAAGTTCACGTCAAATTCGCTATCCTGAAATATCAGATAACAACAGTAATACTTATTATATCTTCAGAATTTATGGCATGATCATGTGCTCTACTCCAAACTACATTCAAAAGATATTGCTATAATTACTTTGAAAACACAAAGTGTAGGTTATCGTTCACTCTATTTCCACTTCCACAAGAACCTCCTCAAGGTGAAGTTGTAGCAGTGCCTGCCGTAACCAGCACAACTGTCCTGCACCGACGGTCACGTCACAACTGCCTCGGCAAGTTCAGCAAACCCAGACATTTCTGCAACACGGGTACTGCCGCCTGATAGATTTCAGCTTGTTACAGGTCATTTAGTGACTTAGGAAATGAGTGGATAACACGGATTCTCAAGGAGCTGATGTCAACAGTCTTGCAAATGAATTTTAAATCAAACAATCAATATTTGTCTGATATCTAGTTGATAGGCAAACAGGTGAGATTTAGACATGTTCTAAATACAGTTCTAAAACAGACCACAAAGTGTATTTTACAGCGTGTACCACAATTTCATCTTAAAGTAAAACTGCGAGGAATTGAAGATTTGCATATGATCACTATTCAACATCACCCAACTTGGACAAAGAAGAGAAAGTGACATCTGATGTCAAGTCAGTTGAAGAAAGCACACTTACAAGGAAATTATACTTTCATTGAAAACGCCACAGTTTTACCCTTTGGTAGTTGTGACATACCCACTGGAAAAGAAATTGTGCAAACCATGTGAAACCAAGTGCAAAAAAACTTCACCCAGACATACCCAACAGATTTTATTCTTAAATAACAACTCTACAATCACAGCTATCAACCAACAAAATCAAAGCCACAAGTGTTTTCTCTAAAGGCTTCTTTCACAGTACTAATAAGAAAAACCAAGTCATATTTTTCTAGTTAACAGCTCGTGTACAGTATTACTTTTAGTTATCAGACAGTATTGGTAGTGAGATCATACCTGATGAAATGGACCATTAAAACACAAGTATTTTAAAGCCAGTTAACTTCAGGAAAAATTCCTATACATTCATACTATAAACACTGTTTAAAGTGAATCTGGGATATCCGTCATTGTCATAATCACGGGATTCTTCTCTGGAGTAAAACCGTGTGTGTTACTCCCGTGCCACAATTAACACTATTATAGCAATTTATGGTCCCCAGCACTTTTTATATGCTATTATAGCATGTGATGCGTTGCAATAATTAAGGCTGTATCAGCACTTCTGTTACAACCCTGACTTTCAGGGTAGCTAAAACTTGGCTATAAAATCTGCTCTGGGATACTTGAGCTGTTAAATCTCTTAACATCTTAGTGATACTTCTCCCACCAAACCAGGCACATCAATTCATTTAGTTTCTTTATTTACAAATGCTGTTAAGACAAATTTAACTGGCAGAGGCAAGTAATTCTACCTTGATGTATATTGTATTTTGGCATTCAGGGTAAAATTAAAGTGCAAAGTATAAACTTCATTGCACGGTAAAGAAATTTAGATTTTATTTTAAAATAAATCTTAGGTGCCTCAATCTATTCACCTAGTGACCTTGTCCAACTCAGCCATTTTCCTCTACACTTTGGTAAACATAGGTTTCTATATAGATACATAAATAGCATTTAAAATGTTTACCTTTATTTCACTACTGTGAACAAATTTTTCATCTAGCATAGGAATGGATCAACCTATTCCTAGAAGTAATGCTTGTTGAATTTATCAGCTAGCTAGTTAATGTAAAATGATGCATAGTAAAAGGGAGATACTGAACTTGATTGGTAGAATATACTGGTAAAGCAAACAAGCACTTAAGAAGATTAACTGGAATAAATATGTCGAAAGTTGCCATACGATATGTGCAAAATTGCTTACCATGTATTCTAAACTTTGGTTAAAGTTTTCAGATTGAAGTTTTACAGAAACGTTATGGAAGCAACACAAGTGATTACAAACACAGGAATGAGGTAAGTTATTATTAGTGCAAAAAGCAAGCATATGCTAAAAGCAAAGCATATGGATTTAAAAAAAAAAAAAAAAAAAAAAAAAAAAAAAGAGAATGAATCTCATGGAAGTTTTAATACAAGACCAGAAAGGTCTCTTGTAAACATTGGTATTTACAAGTTGAAGATTTGTACAACTACAAAAGGATAATTCTAAATATTAGTAGTGCATTTACAATGAATTTATGTTTGTTTTTTGTTTTGTAATAAGACAAATGACTAAGTATCTTTTTCCTTTTAAATTTTCAGGGGATATCTTTCAGGATTAAGATATTTGTTACAAATAGTAGAAAAATCATTTCTTTACAAAAAAAGTATATATTAAAATATTTATACATTTTAAGTTACTATATAATAACTGGAAATTTTTGCCTTGTACTCAGACACCACAATGAAGAATGTGGTATAAAACTGAAATCAAACAATTTTTTCATTTACCAAATCTTTTTGAGTTATTTATGCAAAATCTCTAGCAATCATGGGGACTGTACCTCAAACAGTACTGCATATGCCAATTTATTTTTTTATTTGAAACTTTGTGTGTATATATATATATATTTAATATTTTAACTATCGCTACCAAAAAGCTACTGGATAGAGTATGGTCCTCCACCCCACCACCTTCAGTATAGCTTCCATATGGTACTCATACCTGAGCAAGGCTCTGTAACGCTGATGTCTCAAACGTAAAAAAGGTTATATATTTTAAGATAAAAACAATGCAAAAATAAAATATTTGTAGCATTTACAAATAGTACAAGAGTTACATTAAACACTACATTCGAAACTTGAAATTTATTATCTTGATTCTACTTTGAGCTTGATGTTTTCATATCTGCAAGAAGAAGGAGACACTGTTAAACATTTCATAATTTAACTCGCGTACATGGTCAAATGCTATCAAACAACTCCTGTTTCATAGTTCTGGGATATATAGCTCTGGGATCAGGGTTAAAACAGCACTAGAGTACTGAACAGTAGGAAGACAACTTCACTGTTGCTGCCCATCTCAGAAAACTACACTCAGAACAACCAGAGGTGTACTCAACAGTTCACTTTCAACTGCACCCTGTGGATCCCAGCGCAGGGACTGGCAGGACAGCCAAGCCCATCCAACAGCCCGCTACTCCCCGGAGGGTGGGAATTTCAAGTTGATCCATTCCCATCCCCAACTAATCACAAATTTGAGTGTAGAGATGAGATAACCAAAGCCATTCCTACTAGCTCTAATACAGACTTTAAAGAGTACATTAAATCACAAAAATGCACCTTATGTCACTTTATGAAAAATTATTTTGATAAGGAAGGGGTAAAGACTGGGGAAAAAAGAACTACATTCCCGCATATAACTGGATTGCTTACTAAAAAAACGGAAAACTCCTAAGCTGAAGTGAAGTCCAGGGAAATCAGAAGTTTACTGGCAGTTTATTATTTGAGAAACTAAGTGAGATTCAATAACCAACGCTCAGTACTTGCTCATCTTTGCTCATGAACAAATCCCATCTCTCAATGTTACGCTAAAGTTAACAACCACCTTTTCCTAAAACTTCTACAAAGAACAAAGTGACATTTCACTGCTGAGAAAAGTGCACTGCTGAGACATGCGCCGCTGAGAAAAGTGCTGGTTGTAGAGGCACAATCAGCTATTTTCTCCGCCACGGCCCACTTAAATGCTGTGTCTGACACTGACTTTACCTTGAAGCCATCGAACTTGTGTGGCCGGTCCATATCCCCTCTCATTCTTGGCAGAAATCCTGAACACTATAGCAGGTCGTGAAGTGTAATCAACGTGAGCATTTGAAAGCTGGGCAGCTGTCACTATACAAGATGTCTTAAGCCCACAGTATATTCTCATAAATACAAGCTGATTTGGATTTTCCTGTAACTGTGTGGAACGGATTGCTAAGTAGGCAGAATATTCCAAAATATTTCCAGAAGGTGAAGCTGGAGGCTCCCAAGAAAGATGAATACAGTCTACGCTCTGAAGAAAAAGAGAAAAATATGATACTATTCAGCTAACCATTAGACACTCAACTATATATAATACAAATAGTTATAAATACATAAAAACCTAAAAATAGTTAAATACATAAAACCCTAAAATAGTTAAAAATACATAAAATGTGCATCTTAAACTTCTCACCTATTCTGTTATTCTTTATTCTAAAATTAACCTTTTGTTTCTTTCTTCTGGTACTAATGCAGAATCACCACAGATGCCAAAGGATATTTTGGAAAATAAGAATGCTTATTTTCTGATCCATTCTTTCAAAAAAGAAAGATACTACACTTCTAAACACAGGTTTACTTGTATGTGTGGATGTGCCAAATTTTCACTAGTAAAGAAGACAGTATGTCAGGCAAGGTGAAACACTAGACAATAAAACACATCTACGATTAAAACAAGTTACAAACCCCAGAAAAAGAAAGAAAATCCCCAAGTATTTTTAAGGTGGAATTCGTTGGGTTACAGGTTTGTAAGAAGTTATCTGTTTGAAAGTTAGCAGTTTTAAGAGATGAAAACACGTTAGCTTATCAAATCATTACCCAGAATTGCCCTTTGATTTTACCAACATCACTGTTGTTTTATGGAAAAAGACTAAAACCTAATCATCCTTTGGAGGCAAAGGGTCTTAAATTTTGTTTTAAACATGGTAAACCCCTATAAAATTAAAAATGCAGGAAAAGAAAACAATGGGAAAATTATCAGACAATTGAGATGTATCTTGCAACATGATCATTATGTTTTAAAATATTTTTTAGCAAACTTCTTAAAGAATATTATGTTGAGCAGAAGTCACTGACTAAACATTTGACACTATTCAACACTTATTTTTTCACTTAAAAAAAAAAAAAAGAAGCCAAAACTAGCCAAAAACAAGAGTTCCATGATTAAGCTTGCGAACAGGATTTTATGCATCAGAACAAGAACTATTTACATTTCTCACCTTGGTGATTTTGACTGTTGAAGGAGCTCCGGGAAAACCTGGAATACAAGTCTTGAATTCACTGACTTTACTGAAAGGCCCAACACCACAGCCATTAATTGCAGCGACTCTGAACCTGTACACTGTGCCTGGAAAAAGATCCTGTTTCTTAAGTAATCTGTAGTCTGGTACATTTGCATTTTCCAGCTGAAAATAAAGCAATGTTTGAGTTACTTTTAAAAGTATTTTAAGCAGAATTAGCCTAAAAAATAAAATAAAAATATGACGTGAGGTGGGTAGCAATAAACTGAGATAGTTAGGTTTAATCGAAACACAAACCGGATCTAGTGCTTTTGTATTTGAATCAGAAAGTTTCTGACTGAGGCACTAGCCTGCCTCAGAACAACTCCTCCAAGAACAATTCCCTCTCCACAAATAACATGAAAACCCCTGGCATTTAAATTGAACTGCATTTCTTGTTTAGATTTACTTTGGATAGTAAAAATAAAGTAGCATTTCTAACTGTATAGCTTATTACTTAATTACTATACTCCTCTGTCCTCAAAAATATTTTTATTTGAAAATTACTTGTTCCTATAGTTAAGAGTTGCACTTTATGAATAGGTAACCTAAATGTTTTTAAAGAGAAGCAGAGTCAGTAAGTTAGTAACAAGCAAGTTTCTGAAACATCAGGTGCTACTCTATTTCCTTGCTTAACACATGCATTGATACATCTTTGAAGCTTCCTATTGAACGCTTTTCCTCTTGAATAATGTGTAACAAATCACAATATAAACACTGTAAAATATACTACATATACTCTTTAAAACTGGTATGTGGGGTATCTATAATGAAGTGTTTTCAAAGAAAACATTCTTTTCTTTTGTGTTTTAAGAAAACCTGTTGGGGTAAGACAGCACCTTGAATACCTTCATCTACTAGGGTAAGACAGCACCTTGAATACCTTCATCTACTCTAACACTAACAATCTACTCAAATACCAACACAACAGCTTTTGTCTAACCTGTGGTTAAGACTGAAACCTGTTCTCCATGAAACCCCCTCTTACTAAAAACATCTAAGTTCTAACAAGGTTTAAAAACCATCACTATCAACAAAAAGTCCATGTGCCTGCAACTTGTTCTACTCTTTGTTTGTGAAGGTTTCTTTTTTTATACAATCAGTCCTATAAATACATTCTTGAAAAGATAGGTACCTTATATAACAGGACAGCATAGTCAGTATTTACAGAAGTACAGAGAAGACTGAGAGGTTTGGAGAGTGCTCAGGTTGCCTATTAATACACACATATGCAGCAGAGGTTAAAATCTATCCATGAGTTTTATTTTCTCTTACATGTCCTATCTGCCAGTAAGATACCTAAGCTGCTTACTAACAGGCAAAGCGCTACAGGTAAGGCAGAGACCTGTTCTGGCAGAAGGAAAGCACGGCTAAGTAAATACTTAGCCATTTGCTGACAGACAGGTTCCATACAAGGAAGCAAATGCTCATTCCTGAGTTTTGAAATCAACTCCTGCATCTTCTTAAGAGAAGCAGCCTCCTGGCTGTAGGTATTTCTGCCCATTTAAGTGACATACAGCCATCAGTTTTGTTTCTAGTCCACTTGGACATCATTAGTCTACACTTTCAAGACTACAAAGGCTTTGTAAATTACATGTCTATAGTGTTTTCCCATACAAACTTCCATATTTAACAACATTATTTTATAGAAAAAGAATTCAAAAGCCACTACTCTTCCACATCTAGTCTTTTTAAACATTCTAAACTGTTACTAATATATTTACAAATGTATCCTTGAGACAGAGGAAACTGACTGGAATATTTCAGTACTGTATGGAAATAATACATTTTAAAGTTCTTTAAGAGTTTTTACTGTTTTGAAATGTCATGAAGTTGAAAATTCCTTCCTAAGGCTACAAATAGAAATACGGAAAGAATTAGTGATGGTACAATAAGATGTTCCATATAACTAGACAAAAAACAACAGGAAAAAAATGCATCTGGTTTAGAAAACAGTAAAAAAAAAAAGCCAAATATGTCAGGAACTTTGATCTTAAAACTCCTATAAGCACCAGTTTGTATCACAAAATCCCACATTTTGTCATTAAACATATGAACACTGGACTCCAAAACACCTGTGTGCAAGGTCTGTCAGAGAAAAATTAGCAGCTACCTTGTTGGAGTTGCTCAGTGTTTCCTCTGGCAGCAAGTAGAACTGGTTCACCATAGCACTGTTGTTCTTAAAAATTCCAACATCATACCACTGCCGGTCTCTTGTTTTCACCGGTGCCGTCTGTCTTTGTAGAGTTTTCTAGTATTTGAAGAACATGTTATGTAGACCATCCATACACTTTAATGTAATATATAAAAAACACATTTCAAGACTCTAGTGTATGTGCAGGAGAATCCCCTTTCATACCAGTAAATGACTTCCTTATACTTTAAGTGAATGTGCATCTGTTACTGAAATACTGTTCAAAACCAACTGGTTCTCAAGTATTTAGATTCAGTCATCATTTAGAAAATATGAAAGCTGTAGATGGGACGTCATCTCTGACATCCTAGTTTAAACGGGAAGGGGAAGAAGTTTACAGCTGTAGAACTAGGTGTGCGTAGCAGCTGTAGTTGTGAGTTAATTTTGCTCAGAGGCCAGGAAGAACACTGCAATGTGGTTGTACACCAGCAGCTCCGCCTGGGATTCTGCTGCATCTCAGCCCCAAACATACTCCCTTGAAAGCAGCTACTAAATTCACTTGCATCTCAGATCAGGGCCTCCACTGTGGCATGGGGCAATGGTTGTGGAGGGCATGAGAAATATTCCTGACTGGCCCAGAAAGACAAGCTGCCTTTCTTGCTTGTCTCCAGGCACCAAGGAGAGTGCTCGCAGTGCTGCCCAGAGCAGACAGATGATGTTCCTGCTAGCATGGAAGAGGGGCAGGAGTGGCAGCTGCTATTGGCAAAAGCACCCCAACCCTTCAGTAGCAGCTGCTTCTTCCCACCCTTAGCTCCACTCTTTTGGTGGCACCTTGGTTTTGTGTATTAAGTTGTAAGCAGGTGAAATAGGAGGCATTTACTTTTTTTTCAGGCAGTATTTACAGCTTGCATAGCCAGTCCCCATCTCCTCTAGGGAAAAACATCAAGATGTCAGTTCAGTTATGTTTCAAACCTACAGATCAGCAGCTAACACTATATCTGATCTAATACATATTTTAAATTCACTTGTGCAGACAGAAAAACATTTTACATTTGCACATTATACAGCAGAAAGACCGCTCCACTGTGCCAGTCAATAAAAATGATTCAACAGCTGAAACACATACTTGGAGATCCTCCTGAATACACAACTGCTACTTAGATTCAAATCTAACCCGCACAATGAAATTAGTTCGCAACAGAAAATGTTTACCCTGTATTATTCACTTCAAACCCTAAATATACCTTGCTTCTCTTTCAAAGAGATACAATTAAAAAATAACAGAAGAGCCCTTACAACCAACAGAGCAACAGAACTTAATTATACTTATGCAGACTTACAGAGGAGTGTGAATCATTTGTCTGTCCAGTATTGACCCTTGTTGAAGGCATGATATAAGCAGTTTCAGCAGCTAGAAACAAAAAATTACACTTAAGGTTTTTTTTTTTTTTTTTTTTTTTTTAACAAATTAAGCTTTATAACACAAAGTCCACATAATATAAAAGCTGACCTCAATAGTCATTTACAAGTGTTTGCTGCAAATGTCTCAAAGCTCTTTTGCATGCAGTTTTATTTGTAACATAAACAACTAATTTTGGTTTGCTTTATATTCAGAGAACAATTATAAGAGCCTGGCACTGCAGACAGCTACAGATAATACAGACAGGACTCAGAAAATCCTAAAATACGACAGAATTATGAAGTCAGTACGAAATATTTGTGAACAAGTGATAAATATCAGATTGAGGCACATACTGATGACACAGTATGAATTGCCTAAGGATGAAATCTTAACACACTGCTTCAGAAATAAATACAGTTTGAATTCTGAATAAGAGCAATTAATCTTTAAACAAACCTAACAAATGGGAAAAGAACATTTACTAAATTTAAAATTGAATCTTAAAGAAAAAAAAAGAAACCAAAGCACATGAAAAACTCAAGGGAATATTAGTATTCTATACTTGTGTTTGTTTTTAAAAAACAATACTTTTCAGTAAAAATTACACTACTTGTATTCAGTAAGAGAATACTTTAGCTAACACTCAAAACAATAGCAAGCACAGCCTGTTGATTTTCATGAAAAACAGAATTGGAAAAGTGTTTATGTTTAGTTTTTGTATTGGTGCTTATTTTGTTTACTTCAAGCATACTGTGAAGAGGTCACCACCTTTGGCTAGTGGTGAGCTAGCCAAAGCCACATAAGCTGGCCATGTTTGTTACAGGGGTCAATTGTTTAAAATCAAAACCATGTAAGGTTATTATCCATAGACTTTTGCTGATGAAACAAGCAATCACTGAATGAAAGCAAATATCCTACAGGCAACAGAACTGGCTGCCATTGCTGTTTAAAAAACAGGCTTCTGCATAAACGAAGATTTAAAAGATTTTTCACTTACAGGAAACAAAGTTGTTTACAAGAATATAAAAGGAACATCCTGATTTTAAAAGATGTGTAAATCATAGCAGAGATCATTCAGGCTGCCCAACGTCCTCCACGGCCCAAAGCCCTATCTCAATCCCAGGTACTAGCCAAGATGGGAATCCCACCACACTACAGGAACTCTGATGGCCTTAGATATATATGGCTCAAAATACAGTATGTGAAACACATTTCAAACCTTCAGATTTTGAATTGAATGTTGTTAGTGAAGTTTCATCTTTAACAACTGCCCCATTTGTACTTGATGATTCAGTTTTAACAGCCTGCTGGGTTACCATAGTTTGTGTGCTGGAGACAGTACTGGATACAGAAGCATCAGGCATTACAGTTCTTTTGTCCAAGTCATGTAATTCACCTACATTTGCTGAAGTCTGAGGACCTTAGAAAAAGAAAATATTAACCAGAATTCAATACTGATGACACCTAGCAAGTCTCAACTTGATCTAATGGCTTTAGTTTCACATAAAAACAGATGTTAGCTCAGGCTTAGACTAAAATAGATCAGATTATATGCATTGCTAACACTTTCTTTATGTAACTATCTTAATAAGAACTTGTCTATATAGTCATAACCAAATACATGTTAGCAGTTGTATTCAAATAGCAGTTTCATTTGTGCTAGATGTATTCTGTATCTATCCTTTCTTAACCAAATTGGGCGAAAAAAAGTATTCACACAAATGAATATCACAGCTTCATAACAAGCAATTTCATATTAGCATCAGTGGAAGTCTATTTCTTGCTCAGCACTAAGATCCCGAACTTCCACACAACAATTAAAACACACTGCAAAGAAAATGAAAAATGTAACACCACATAAATTACGTAGAAGTCAAAAATAAACAGATCAGGTGTGTGGGCCTGGATTCACCCCGATGAACTTTCAGTGAAGTGCCTGTATCAGTAACTAGTCAGTTTCTTTTTCCTCTGTAGCCAGAGAAAAACATGCTCCTCTCTACGTCATCTACAATTTTAAATAGGCTAGTAACTTTTCATTACTAACAGACAGGGAAGTACTATAAAAGGAGCCTTGAGTTACTATAACCTTACCTAGTACAATAGACCTGGTACTGTCCATCTGGTCTTTGATGTTAAGAAGGGCTATTTATGTTTAAACAGACACATTTGCCATCATAATATTTAATATATTAAGAATTTTCTCTTGTGATACTTAAAACAGCTTAGGATTTCCTTTTTATATTAATTACGTATAGTAGTAACTAGCACAAGGATTTTTTAAAATCCATCTAAAATAATTGTAAATTGCAAAACAGAAATAATCTTATTTTGTGTTTGAGATGACTTTTCAATTCTCACTTTTTAAATAATTTTTATTTTATACATATCTTACTTGAAGTACAACCAGGCAAAAGAGAAGGGGCATTTGAGTCTTTGAATCCTGTTGCATCTGCATGGTTTTTCATAGTCTCCTGTGTAATCCTGTTCTCAGGTGCTGCAACCTTTTCTTTTCCTTCTATTTTTAATAATGAGTTGGATGGAAGGGAAACTTGGACCTAAACATTAACAAATAAGTTCTTTTGGTTAACTGTGAAGTTTGTAAATTTCAGTCGCAAACATGGCATGAAAATGCTTGCTCAAAAACAACAAAAATCCTCTGACCAATCCCCCAGCACTTTAAAATACAACAAGCAACCAACATCACAATCCACATTATTCTAGCCATCATAACACAAAGACTGAAACTATGTTAACTTGGAAATGTCCCTGTCCCACGCTACATTTTATCTGAGTGAGCTCACATTCTTATCACACAGAAGCTCATTAATGCATACATTTAGCCTATTGGGGTGGGGGGAAAGGGGTTGGGATAGGCAGGGGGGCAAAATCACAATTTAAAGAGGCTTTCAACCACTGCTTTCCTGGCACATATCTAAGATATTTCTACTGTTAGTAAAATTCACAGTGCTTCCATGTGTGTTTTCTGCAGGAACACATTATGAATTCCATACAGATCTAAGGGCTTACACAGTTAAGAAAAGGTCTACATTATTAAAAATGGGATCCTTTGGCCAGAGTTTTTCCTCTCAGTTTCTTTGTTATTGGCAAAACAGTGGAACATGTACAACTGCACAGCCAGAATACATAATAATTGGGTTTATACTGCAGTAGAAACTGCTAAACAGAGTAGCATGAAAACCTGAACTAAGAAGGAACATGCATTATCCTTTTTGCTTCCCACATGAATTTCACCAATATTTTGAGGGTGAAAAGTGTTTCTCCTGTTATCAGGCTCCCAGTTAGTTTTCTGGAAGCCAACACAGTTGCAGTTTGCTCTCTGTATTACCAGGAAGAGGACTTTAAAGACCATGTCAATCATGAAAATAGGAAGGATGTAAAAAAGCATATAAAACCACTTCAGCAGGTGTCTGTTGTTGTTTGATTTATGAACTTCCTAAGGTCTAAGAAGTAGGCAGGCACTTCAAAAACTGAGAAAGTGTTTTGGCAGTTCTCGTGCTTCCCACGCTACTTTGCCACTTAAGCGTTTTTCAGTTTACACTTACGTTATTAGGAATGACATTATTTGCTTGGCTGGGATGATCCACCTTCAGTTCTGGACAAGGGACACTAGGCAATGATTGTGGAGTTTGATGTAGAGAAGAGCCACCTTTCAGG
This sequence comes from Aythya fuligula, assembly GCF_009819795.1. Taxonomy (NCBI): domain Eukaryota; kingdom Metazoa; phylum Chordata; class Aves; order Anseriformes; family Anatidae; genus Aythya; species Aythya fuligula. The sequence goes on from NC_045559.1 coordinate 58,215,042, forward strand.
TAAACAAAAGCAAATCACAATCAATTATATAAAACTTAGTATTAATGGGTGGAATCTATTCCAGTAAGCACAAGGGAGACATGAGGTTGCCTAAAGAATGACTTGGTTGTTAAACTGAAATGAAACTGCATGGCCAAATAGTCAATTAAAATCCCTTCCTCCTGTCCCCTTTCTCAAATCATGCCCAGTACTACACAAATATCTCCAGCATTCAGATAGCCAGAACTGACAAGAGGCAGGTTAAAGCTGAATTTTCCATAATCACGATGTACACATTTTGGAAATATCCAAAGAAATAGGGTATCTCTCTCTGAGTCATCTTATTTAAAACAAAGAACTCAATTATTTACTCAAATCTCTACTCTGCCTTTGCACAAGCATTAGTGTAACATGATCTGACTACTACCTTGTGAACTCAGCATGGATGTTTCTGGAGCCCCAGTGCCAGGTATTCCAGCCGCTGATGGCACTGGTGAATCAGCATGTAATTGAAGAAGATAGCCTTCAACAGTAGGTACTTCATCCCATTTCACTTGAAAGGAGTTGGTTGTAGCTCTAATCAGCTGTACCTGTGATGGTGCTGGAGGTTTCTCTACAAGAAACCAATAAAATACAGGTGCCATATTTGAAATTGCTCCCTTTTAACAGCTTAAGAAATATCTACATGAAGCAAGCAAAATCAATAGCTCCCTTTTCACTTACATATAATATGCACCAAATTCAACAAGAAACATTGTCAAGGGTGCCAAATCGAGCACAGAATTATAAACTGACATTCTGAAGTGTTCAAAAACGCTGGATGTTTGATGCATTTTCTTAAGGTTTTAATGGCTCTTCTGCTGCTGGTATGTCTTTGTGTTGTATATCCATCATCATAGGCATTACAATATGAGAGATCCTTTTCCTGTCCTAAAAGGCTATGTGTAGCTCTTTGGCTCCTAAAGCTTTACATGCTCCTAGAAGAAATTCACAGAAGACTGAACTTCCTTTTTGCTTGCTCTCTCTAGCTGAAGTGAACTTTCCCTCAAACTTCTGCACAGGCTGAAGCCCAGGCACGATTCAATGCCAATGACCTGCTCTCCTCACTTGCCCTGATGCCTGACTAGGTTGCACTCTCAAGTACATCCCTCCCCTGCCACTCCTTTACTTCTAACCTTTCTAAGAGGAGGGGAAAAAAGAAAGGCAAAAAGAAAAAAAAAAAAAAGAAAAAATCTCCACTGCCCTAAATGTTTCACATTCTCCAATAACCATTCTGACACTTCTGCTTGAGCAAACAACTCCCTCCTGAAAGTGCTATTCTAGTTTCCTCACTCCTGATAACATCTCTGTGTCCTGCTAACAAACAAATATCCATCATGTCAACTACTAATGAGTGATTAATAGTCCCCAAAATCCCCTACGCCCCAGAACAATTTGGTCCTTTCTCTAATTCAACAGTATCTTTTTTCAGTCCAGGAGATGAGGAAGCAGCAGCAGCAGCAATGATCCCAAGAGAAGGAGGGGGTTGGTTAAAAAAAAATAAAAGGTAAGTAGTAGCAGAAGAGATCACTCTATAGAGAGGCCAGGAACTTTGAGTTTAGGTAAAACACCCTTTAGCACCTTTTATCTACCAACTGTGGCATGCAATACAGAATCTAGCCACAAAGTTCTTTCAGGGGCTTTAAACATGCCTTTCTATTTTTTTCCATTTGAATTACAGCTGTAGTCTTCAAACAATCAACAGCGAAACGTGGCTTATTTGAATAAGCTTTAAAATTTAAAACACTTTAGTGCTTGCTAGAGCTTCTGAGCATTGATGACGCCAGGTTCCTATACATTAATAAAATATGGAACATATTTCTCATTTATTTCTGACTCACCAGTATCAAGGTACCAAAGATCTTTGCAGCAAACTTGATTGTTCCAAGCTTTTCTGTAACCATCTCTACCACTCCAGATATACAGACGAGTGCCAACCGCTACCGCACAGTGTCCTGCTCTTGGCCCTGGTAACAAGTTACTTTTGTCTTCCTGGCAATCTGAGATCAGACCTATCCATTCTGTGGTATCTAGTAAATGAAACTCAAAAACTTTAGTTTCTAGATGGATTTCAAAGCATGCAATACAGGGGTTAATACACTTAACTGCTCAGAGAAAATTAAAATAAATCACATCTGTTTTTATAATGACCGCATTGGATTTTTTGATATTACAAACAGAAGGTCATTTTCCAATTCATTTGTAAGATACGTTCATTTGATTCAGGATCAATTTTCTGACCTCTGGTCGCCCATCTCAGATGAACAGAAGATCAGAAATTGAGGATTAAGGGACAGTTCAATCACAGTTTAGAAAAAAAATAATTTTATGATCTTTCTTGTGTCCTACTATAAATGAAGGAGTGCCATCTACATTACCTAGTATTAAAAGTTGGATGAACAAAGATTTGCACCAGCAAACTTGCTGAATTATCAAAGAAAAAAAACACTTCTTAAGAAATATGAAAAAAGAAGGTATCTTCTGCAATCAACTATGTTTACAGCTTTCTATCTTAAAACTTATCTCAGGGTCTTTAGAATATTTAATCTACTCCATTAAGAAAGGATTAATTCAAAATGCCCACTCCAAGACAGAGAGAAACACTGACCCAAATTAAGATAACAAAATGAACCGGTACATTTCCATTCACCATCATGAGCAGAAATTTCACCTCCTGCTGACTGTGGAACCCATCCACCAAAAACATACATTCTGAAATATAGGAAAAGAGGGAAGAGGGAAGAAGAAAAGAAAAGTGAATTAACATTTCCAGACCTGCTGCATGTGCTCTCTCAAACTAGGACAAAATAGAAAATTTCCAGTGCTTTACAGTTCTTCTTTACATCAGAATTTGTGTCTTGCTGCAGACATCTACCTTCTGGAAATTTTGAGTAAGTTAACCAATTAAAAATAAATAAAATCTCAAACAACTCCCCAGAAACAGAAGTTAATACTGCAATTCTTTTACGAACCATCAACCTGCTAATACACTCCAGAAGTCATGTGTTTACATGGAATTTCTATCAAAACCTAAAACCATAATGCAGGCTACAACCTAATAACATTATATATATAAAAAATCTAAGCTCTTGGCTCAGGAAACAGTTTCTCACTTCTTCCCCACGCCCTGCCTCTTTCTCCTCACCCTGACTTGCAAACAGATAAAATGTACTGAAATCCATTTTGTCAGTGCTATCTGCCAAAACAAGTCATGCTGGCAAGAAGCAAAGAACTGAAGAACAGACTACAGAAAAACTGGTCCACAAAAATACAGAACAGCTTTGCCTAGACCTGAATTCTACTCTTTGGGTCAGTTTATTTGTGTACCTATTTCCCTGTCACAGATTCAGAGGCACCAAAGTTGGCTCCTGACAGAGCCAGCTCAGGTCCAGGTCCAGCTGATACTGCCCCTGACTGCACAAAGATGCATAAAGGAGCTTGGAAAACTACTTGTGGGTTGGGCAGATCATCCCACTGCATGGAAACACTGATGGTTTGTGAACTCTAAATTAAAACCAGTACTTTTTAATTTCCATGGAGATAGGGTAATAGAAGTAGAAATGCACTCTACAGGGCTGATGGTTTATACTGAGTAGTAGTGGATAAGCATCATTGTTCTCCTACTACGTGTACCTTTCTATAGTTGAGCTTTTAACAACAGACATACTTGTTTCCTATTACATTGGCCGTATGGAGACTGCGAGGAAGCGGAACTGTCCCTTTAGTTTCTGGTCTTGACCAGGTCATGGTTTCTAAAAGAAAAAGAAGAAAAACCTTAAATCAACTTATTACTGTGAATTTCTCAACTTAGATTTTAGGAATGTACCTCTAACATTCAACAAACCAAAATTTCAGCTTTTTAAGATGGACACTTTAAAAAAGAAAGTGCAGTAAAATCCATAAACAATTAGTCAGAATTTTCTATCAGTTTTCCAAAAGGATATATTAAGCTCATTTTTTAATGATTATTCAACTCTGTTATCACAGTGACATTCTTTAATGCAGCCTAAGAAAACAAAACAATCTCACAGCATAACCCAAATCCTTGAGGATGAGGATAATAAATGCAAAAATAGATGCTGTATGCATCTCATTCCAAAAATTACAGAAGATTAATGCCATGGTTTAAGTCCCAATAACATCTGCACTACAGCATGCCATTAATCCTCACATACTTTAATTTTTCCTCTTTGCCAGTGAAGCCCCTGAACTGACTTCTACTGGCAGATGAACTCACCTATGTCAAGTTCCCAGAGATCGTTAAGCCGACAGCCACACATCCCTCCGAAAATATACATCTTTGGACTTCCCAAATCTTTTCTGCAGTATACAATGGCGGTGTGAGATTCTCGGGGAGATGGCAAGATACCTTTTGTCACAGGAATACTCCAGCCAACAACTCCAGAACCATGCTGCAGCTCCAGTTCATAGAAATCATTTAAATATCTAGGGTATTATTGACACAGTATGAAAAACGTGTTTAAAAACATGATTTAAGTGAGTTTTAAATCCTGACTGCTTACAAGCATTACAACTTCTGCCTTGGAAGAGCAGAGAAATTTAAAATCCCCAAACATTCGATGGCATTGTGGACAGTATCAAAACAATAACAAAAAAAAAAAACTATTATAACTTGTTGCCTCTAAGGAATGCACACCATACTTACATCATACTTCATACGCTATAGTTCATGAAAGAAACATTCAAAACTGGTAAACAACGTTCTTAGCAGAAATTACCACATATGGATAAAGCTGGAGTAGAGTGTAAAGCTGTAGGAAATGCACTATGACATGGGACCTTAAAGAATTTCTGCAACTCTAAGGTAACAAAGGTGAAAAGGAGCTTGTTCTTTAGGCTGGCCAAGAGACAATTAGCCATGTGTTGAAGAATCTATTGGCATGTTATTTTTAGATGACTTGAATCTTGGCATTCGCGCTGAATACCTCATTTAATGAGCTTCAGATTGCCAGTTTGTAGCTCAGGGGATATAAGCACTCAACTGCAGGTGAGCATGGTATAAAATTTCACCGTTACAGTTCTGTTTGCTGATATTAAAGGCAACTGCAACTGTTACTTTAAAAATTTTCCAGATTGTTTCCCAGAGCATTGTAGAAGGAACTTCCATTGTGAATTCCCCGATGACTCATGAGACTTTGCTTCTTTAAGTAAACCTCACAAGCTCACATTCTTAAAAACATCCCCCAAAGTATTAAGGAAGAAAACCAAACCCTATTTAGTTTTCCCTCCAAAGGTGTCAGAGCTTTCAGTCTGTGTTCCATAAAATGGGATTAGCGGAAGAAATATTTCAGCTTCTTTGCATGCAACACCATCCATCTCACAACCAACCCAAATACGGGCAGTCAGCAAGCAAGACAGCCTCCCTAGAATGTTCCTCTTCAAAACTGCTGCATCTAATCATTTATTTTTAAAGACATTGAATTCAAACCAAAATAGCATACCTGGGAACATTATTATTTGAATCCTCACTCTCATTTGCCAGGCCACCAAATAAATAGCACTTGTTACCGTATAAAGAAAAGCTGTGGCCAAGCCGAGGACAAGGCGGTGATCCAGTGGAAGGAGCTTGAGGTTTTACTTTTTTCCAGAGCCATCGACTTGCCTTAAAGACAAGAAATACATGCTGAGAAATGTCTTCATTTATATTCGTTCATACTCAATGAATTCAAATAACATGAACACTCCTAGTATATTCTGTGAATGATTTTTAAAGAGCACTTGGCTTTTCTTAGGGCATACATTAACAGGAATACATAAAAGCTAACCTTCATAAAACATTAAATATTTTATACTTTGATTAGATGGAAGTCTTTTTTTCAAAGTTATTTATATTTCCTCCATCTTCAGAGTCTATTTAAAGAGTTTATTTTTCCTTGAGCAAAGCAAAGCTCATCTAACTGCACTCTGCAGTTGGTAATATAAGATGTTTTATTCCTAAATAAATAAACAAAGTAGTTCTCAGAACTGGAACATTTTCATACATTTCCTACCTGTAATTCATATAAATCATTACTGTATCTTCCATATTCAACCATTCCTCCAAAAACTAATATTCTGGTACCATCACAAACAAATCCATGCGCTGCACAGCCTGGAGGAATATCTCCCCTTACAGCAGGAAGGAACCATTGATTTGTAGCTACAAGTAAAAAAAAAGAAAAAAGAAATAAAGAAAAAAACACTGAAAAGGAAAGTGTATTTTTAAACACCTCTGCTTTCTAAAGAACTACCTTTTAACTGTCGATGACCATGAATTGGCTGCTTAATACTAAGTTTTTAAAATAAGAAATCAGTTTAATCCAATTTAAGACACTAAAACAAATACACACACCTCTATCAAACCGATGTTATTCAATATATAAACGAGCACGAGGTCACAGTAAGTCAGTTACCAAAAGCTGTTCAGCAATTTAATAGACTTCACAAAAAAAAAGTGGCACTCGGAGAGTGTTAGTCCTAGAAACAGAATTATTATAGCTGCAGCAGCAGCATGGCAGTGCGCCTGGACTTAATAGCCCTATTGAAAAACTAATTACACTATTTTGGGATGTTAATATCTACACAGTACTGCACTGATACATGGGAAAGGAGAGGCAAGAATAGCAACTGAGACTGTCTGGTACTGTTGCATATTGTTGTTCAAAGTGTTTTGGAACTGAGCAGTTCCAAGAGATGGCTGTCTCCTTTTCCTAAGCTTTTTTCATGAATAAGAAGAGGAAATGCGTGAAATTAAAAGCTTCCAGAGAACACTGCTGTAGGGGATTAAGAGGTCCTCAGTGTGTCATCACGCTCAGAGCAGGAATAACGGGTGCCATCCCACACTCGGACACCCCAGGTGACAGCCCTACATCTGAGCCCTGAGAAAAGAGGTCAGATCGAGCCAAACCCACATTTGGGGGCCGGAGTGGCTGAGTCACGGGCGGTCCTTTCTGTCACTGCTGCAAAGGGGCAAACCCCTTTGGAATCTGGGCAGGAAAATAAATAAAGTGGCATTAAGACCCGCTTAGAAGACATCTGCCACAACCGTTGTTCTAGAAGACAGTGTAACCGCTTTATCTATGAGCTTTACTTAGGTTACTTGTCGTAACGGCGAGGTTAAGAGATTGCAGCTTTCTGAAATGTGTCATCTTTAAGCTCTCACAGAATAAGCCGCTTGGAAGAACTCTTAACACTATGCATTTTCCTCGTAACGAACTATATCCAGAACATTTCCACCCTCACGGATTCTACCTCAAAAAAAAATTAAAAATAATAGAAAGCCATTCAGCCAAAATACTATAATCTTTTTGGAGCGTGGGGGGGGGGGGGGGGGGGGGGGGTACTTTTGAACGATTTTTAGAGGTCGGTGAGCTGTAAGGACGGCTGACGTGCTCTGAACTTTCACGCCTGGGGTGTATTTCACCTCAGACTGAAAGCTGAGGCAGTTTCGTGCTCTCGGCAGCCTCCCAGCTCCCAGCCCTCCATCGCGCCCAGCCGGGGCCCCTCAGCCCTCAGCGAGGGCAGCGGCCGTTGGCGGCTTCCCGCCCCCACGGGCTGCGGGGGGCGGCCGCCAGAGGGGGACCTGGGCACGGCGCGGGCATCGCCCAGCGGGGGAAACCCCACACGGGGAGGGGACGAGGAGCTCGGGGCGAGCCCGGGGGGCGACGAGGAGGAGGAGGAGGAGGAGGAGGAGGAGGAAGGAGGAGGAGGAGGAGGAGGAGGAGGAGGAGGAGGAGGAGGAGGAGGCCCCCAGGGACATGGCGGCAGCGCCACCGCCCTCTCCCCGCCGCCCCCCGCTCCCCTTGCCGCCCCGCCCCGCGCCCCGCACCCGTGTTGTAGACGTGCAGCTCGTCGGCGATGCCCTCGTTGCCGCCGCCGAAGATGATGACCAGCTCGCGGATGGCGACGGCGCGGTGCCCGTGGCGGGAGCGCGGCACCGGCCCCGTGAAGGAAGACACCCGCCTCCAGCTCAGCCCAGCGGCGGCCGCCGCCATCTTCCCGCCGCTCCCACAATGCCCCGCGCCGGCGGGCCGGGCCGCAGGGGAGGGGGTGATGGCGGCGGGGACAAGGGGGGGAAGGGGAAGGGGCGCGGGGTGGCCGCGGCTCCTCGGGTGATGTTTGTGGTGGTGCCATCCTCGGGAGCGGCCCCTCAGGCTTAACTGGGCGCCCTGGGTATCGCCCCGTGAGGGGAGTGAGGTGCTGAGATAAGAAGTTGAGGTTTGGGTTGTGTCGAGCTGGAGATCTCGGTCAGTGGGGTGGGAGCTGGGCTTTTCCCTCTGTGATCAGGGCGTTAAGTGAGGCTGTAAATGCCTGGGTTCAAGGGAAGCCTGGAGAAGGCACTGCTGGCAGTGTGTGGGGAGCTGGTGGTCCCCACGCTGCCACCACACGAACCTCAGAGCTCAGCAGTGTGCAGACAGTGCAAGGCACACTAATAAAACAGGTGGATTTCGATGAACACGAACGTAATCCTGTATAAAAAGTACCACACAACAGAAAAAGTGGTGGCTGCAACCATCTACACGAAGCATGCAACTCCTTGTACTGCTCTTCATGTATTTTTCCAACAAGCAGCTCTGCAAAAGGATTGTTTTCTGTAGTAAATCAGACACAGATAATACCCTTGAAGCGTATTTGAGACATATGGTTAAAAGCCCACGTTTTCAGATCCTGGGAGTGGAACAAAAATCTCAGTCAAAATTCTAAAAATAAACCCTGCATTTTAACTTACTCTTCATAAGTTGTGTGCTGTCTCATGCCAGAAATGTGAAACAGAATTTAAGGTGTATTCTTCCTCCTTTCACCAGTGATGAAAGTCTTGTGATAAAACTGCTTTAGTGTGTAAGAGGAAGGCTCCTAGAAAGGAGGCAGAGAACTGGAATAAAAGAAGTGAGATAGAAATAAAAGTGCAGAAGCATTTCAGGGGCATTTGGGAGATAGAGTATCAACAAACAGAATATTAACATCTACATGATACCTTTATCTATCGTCCATCTGAATCCAAACCAAACCCATGTGTTCAGATTAATTTCTCAGAGATTTGGGGATGATACAACTCAAGTCAGAGTGCATGCTCAGTTGAATTTTGCAAGTTTCACTCCATTTCATACTTGCAACAACTGTGCAAACAGACACTGGGAAAACGTTGGCTTTCATTTTGACTTTGGCATGTTGTTGTTTGGCTCTTGCACACTAGTTATTTGTTCACATTTACCACAAATAATGACTAGAAACCTAACCTGCAACTAGACTGTTGAAGTAACTTCTGGAACGGTTTGCTTCCTTCTCTTTCCTCCACCCCCTTAAGACTTTTTGTCTTGTGGGATTTGTTCGCAATCTGCTAGATGAAGCTCTAAGGCAAGTTTGCCAGATCTAGGGCTGCATCATCGTTCAGCACATCTGGAAGTGGTTTATGGGCTCTCATTCCTTCAGTGCCGCGTCTGGACTCTCTGCTATTCCTCAGCAGCAGAGAGAAAAGAAAACCAGCACAACTCCAAAGTAAACTTTGAAGAGTTTGAAAAAGGAATCGAATCTTAAAACTGTTTCTGTGCCCTGTAAGGCCCTTGTACAGGAGACTTTAAAGGAGGACGATGGGCAAGGAAGCTTTGGCAAGAGTGCTTACATCTGTGGGCTATCTAGGATCCAAGTAAAAAGCTCTTCAGGAGAAAGGAGTCCCGAATACTGTGCTGCTTTGAAGAGGTAAAAAGACTAATTAAGCAGGAAATATCTGAGCAGTAATGTCATGTTTCTGAGCTTTCCCTTCTGCAGCCCCTTGTTTTATGACAGGATTTAGCAACAGACTTAGGGACTGCCAGGTTATAGGAACTAATGTATAAATTCAGGAAAAAAATGAGTAAATATTTATAGGAGAATAAATATTCCTTTCTTTAAAAATCAATGGCTAGTTAATCTGAGTTGCTGAGACTTAGGAACTTTGTAGTTTTGGAATTCAAACTTTTCTTATATGAAACTTTCTGTGTTTAGATTTTAAAATTTAAAACATGGTTCAATGTATGTTGATTTAATCATCTCTGAAGAGATCATGAGGCTGTGACTATCCAACTTTCATTTTGCCCTGATCATCAGTGTTATTTGTGACTATTGTTACAAATTTAGTTAAAAGGCTGTAGTCAGCTCTACTGAAGTCAGTGAAAATTGCTACTGGCTTAAGCGAGGCTAAAAAGTTATTCCACGAGTGTAGGTTTTTTTGTTGTCTCTCTCCTTATCTAAATGAATAAGCTTTTAAGTGTCTAAGACTACAATACTTGTGTAATGTGCAAGAGAAGGGATTTCTAAGCAGCATATTTTTTTTTCAACTGATAAGGTTGTTTTCGTATCTATGTAAATTAATGCCACATGAAGAGAGTTGCTGGAATGCAGCCAAGTACTGCAGATGTGAAAGGAATCACAGAAATATTCCTCTCTCTACGATTTAGTCATCTGTTGGGATCTAAATATATGCAAATGTAAGTGGTTTGTAAACAAAGCCACATCTTAGCTTTATTTATGTTTTTATTTCCATTTTACTTGTTAGTCAAAGTAGAGGCTAATTCAGGATGCTCCCTCACCAGCAGCATTAACCAATGAGGGGTGCTCGTTTTTGTGACTCAAGTTTCAAGAATTTCTGCTGTTTCGTGTTCCTTCTCAAGGAATGAGAATGAACTTCATTTTAATACGTGGATAGAAACTGCAGTGTTTCCTTGTCTATACTGTAGCATATCTGTATGTATGTAAACAGGAAAAATGGGTTTTGATCTTGAAGATAGCTACAATTGTATAAGGGTTAGAGCACACAGTTCAGTTTTCCTTCACTCCTGCCCCAAACTCTGATGGTGGTTTTTATTGTTTTTTTTTTTTTTTTTTTTTTTCATAAATAATACAACTGCTGCCAGAACTTATGTGAATGTTGTCCTTTTTCCACAATTTCAGGGATTGTGTTCTTTCCTCTCAGGTACAAAGTTGTGGCCATTCTCACGCCTTGCTTAGAAGTACAGTTTTAGGGAAGGCTACTTCTTTATCTTAAGCATCACAGATGTGCTTAAATACAACCCATCTTGCATAAGCTCCCCTTTTACTGTTGCGGGAAGGATACTTCTCTTAGAAAATCTTTTCACAATTACTCTAAAATTTTCTTATGGTCTGAGAGTCACTGCTCCAATGTATGATACCTATGTGTTTGGGAACTGTATGCTAGCAAAAGCTTAGTATTCGTGATTGTTCTTATGTTTTAGGTGAGATCAGATATAAAGGCAGATGTATTTACAAATTGCACCAGTTGGTGTTTTTATAATTTTTGTACATTATTTTAAAATGTGTTAAAAATCATAGTTATTACTGGTGTAGCTGATTGGACTGAATGTATTAAAACAATTCATTTCAGTCTATTAGTAGGCTGAATATTAAAATATCTAATAGCTCTGGCTCAAAATATTAGTTATTTGTTGCAAGAAAGTTATTTACAAAGACAGAATTCTTTTACTGGTTGATAATGCTAAACCTTATCCCTGAAATATTTAACTAGTGTTCACTGCTTGTATTCATGATTTTTCCCTCTCTCTCTCTTTTTTATTTTTTATTTTTTTAAATTTTACTACAGACCACAGTTCATATCCAACAGAACATATGGCTCTTTTAAAGAAAAGTAAGAAAGATTAAAAACATTTAAAATATGTATTTTTAAAAGAGGGCAGAGATGTCAAATGCAATTTATCGTAAACCTGTTGTAACAGTTGCATGCAAATTTATAACTAGTTTTGCTAAATTATACTTAACTTTTATTATCAAAATAAATATTTTCCTGTAAACTAAATCAGCAATAAGTACAGCAATAAATCCTATTAATTTAATATTACTCACTACTTGCTGCATGAGACTGAGTGCAGGTAGCTGCCAGTTTCATGTGGGCTGTGCCAGGAGCACCCAACTGGACTTTTTAAACAGAACTCTGCACGTTAATACTGTTCATACTCAATATTGAAATGTGGCCCTGAGAAATTTGGGATTCTCATCACCTGTTGTGATCAATGACTGAAAATGGACGGCTGTGAGTCTTCAGTTATACAACCAAAATATCACTGAAGTGAATGGGCACTTTCCTCAGCTGATTTAAACAAGTGCAGGTTTGGTGATGCATGCATACCAATTTCAACTTATTCTCATACCTAGTTCTGGTTAATTGGCCCTTTTGAATCAAACAGTTCAAAACTTTGTTCCCTTTGCTCTTTTGCGTACCTTGAATATGTACCATCACCTTTACAATGGTACAAAGTAATGAAGTCAACCCAAAGAACTCCATCATCAAGGTAACTGTCGGTGATGGTAGCATATTCCTTCCCTGTCCTATCATTGAGCTGTCTTGGTTAACAGCTCATGGTTGGTTAATGTTGGATGGCTTAGGCTTGTCCAAGATAATCTGGTAGGAACTGGAAAATCATAATATACAGTAAGGTCTTTGCTTTTGCATGGTTTGTTTTGACTTTACTAATTACAATATCAAAATGTTTATGTATTCTCAAATATTTTTGGAACATACCTGGTTTCAGTGGCATGCTGGGTTTATTTTTCTAGTACTGTTAGAGTTTTGCTCAAATATACCTTGAAGATCTGCATGCTGAAATCAAATAAAATTTTATTTGGGTCTGAAGGAAGTATGAGAGAAGGAAAAAGCTAGGTAAAATAATTAGTTCTTGAAGTCCTATGATGTAGCCAATGAAAGAAAGTTCCAGGATTCTAGTAATACTTAGAAACATTACTTTGATATTATGGATAACCCGTGTGTACTTAATGAGTGAGCAAACAATCCATGAAAATCAGATAGTTGGAAATAATTGTAAAAGGACAGAGATATCATTACATTTTTAGCATAATGTTTTTAATTTGATCAAATAGTGAGAGAAAAGAGAAAAAAAGACAGCAAATACAGGTTTTGATATGTACTAATTGCAAATTTGATTTTTAAAAGGTACAATTAGTATTCTAGTTTTTAGAGTGATTGTTAACACATTCTTCCTTTTTTTCAGTTAACCAGATCTTACTGTTACTTCTTGTCTTAACTGTATGTGCAATTCTGTACAACAAAGTTCACAAAGTGCCGTCTGCATTAAAGAATGAAGCAGGTAAATGACTTCCATTTCATTTATGTTCCTGTTTGATATTTCTTACCTCTTCATTTAACATCTATTTTTCTTGTTATTATTAAGCCTGTTTGCCCTGCAGCAGATGAGCCACTTCAAATAAAATAGTAGGAGACTGATAGTACAATTAAGAATTGTCATCCCGATTCACACTTTTATCCAGATGTCACCGATGCAGATGGAAGCTGGTGGATATTCTTATTTAAGAATACTATTGGAGTTGCCAGGTGATAACAAACTTCAGTCAGAACTTGTCCTTTGGGAATATGCTTGGCCTACCTGTTGATGTCAGATAGATAATCAAGTATTATCAATATAATTTTCAGCGGAAGTTCTTGCTGGAATATTTATAGTGACAAAAACCCGCTTGGGTTGGTATGGTTGGACTAGTATGTAGTGTTTATACTAATAGCTTATTCACTGTTCCTAAGATAAACAAATTCTGTCTTAGTATAAACCATTTCTATTCAGTATGGTTTTGTTGGGCTGTTATGAGTTTAATGGATATGTTTTAACCATTATAAATGTATTCATACAAGTTCTGTAAGTTAGTCAGTGCTAGGGGTACAAATTTTCCTTAGCAGTGATGTGAGCTGTTTCAGTACTGTTCAGATTTTTTTCTCTTTTATCATTAGCAACTTCCTGGTGGTACAAAATTTTGCACTATTCCTGTCTAGCCTGGTTCCCAAAGAAGTGAAGCTCATGCTCTTCCACTACACCATGTGGTATACATGCTCTTCCATTATACTAGCTCTTCCATTTACCTCCTTCCTTTGATAATTTTGGAGCCAATTGTTCAATTTGTACTAAATATAACTGAGAAGTAGAAGTCTCAAAGGTATTCAAACTTCTTTAGGCTTCGTGGGAGTAAGCAGCAACATGGAGAACAGGGTGATTTGTTCTCCCATGGAGCAGAAGATACAGATAACTCTTTTCTGTGTTCTGTTTGGAAGCATCTAAGTCAGCCCGCATGTAGTTCTGGATTAGTGACAGCTCGCGCTGTGTGCCTTGGCAGATGTGGATGTGTAAAGGATGTGGGAAGGAAGTGGAGTGAATGTGATATGATTCTACTGTTTATAGAACTATGAGCTCACTCTTATGACCCAGATGTGATACAAAAAGATTCTCAATTTTCTATTATAATGCATAATTTTGTTTCTTGCAGTTGATTTGGAGAGTCCTGAGGAAATGGAAGAAGAAATCCCAGTCGTAATCTGTGCTGCTGCAGGCAGAATGGGTGCAGCTATAGCAGCAATCAGTAGCATCTACAGCAACACAGAGGCTAATGTTTTGTTCTACATAGTTGGGCTGAAGAACACCATCCCTCATATTCGGTATATGAGTGCTTTATTTTATTTCAGGCTGTAATTAGGATCAGGTTGTGGTTCTCCTTAGCATGAGCATAAGCTTTGGAGAACTTTCCAGGAAATGTTTCTTCCTTTTGTAGGAAGAAAGTACTTCCTTTTAAGTAGTGTCTTGGTAGCTGTCCCCAGGATTCCCTACACACAGGAAAAAGGATCTTTGTACCCTGCTTAAGGCACTTGCTGGTGTAAAGGGGTGAGAAATAACCATAACATGCCTGAATCTCTGCCTTTTTGCCTTTTGTTGGTCAGCTACAGAAGAGAGTGTGTAGTAAGGTAAGTAAGTGCATACATGCTTACTTGTCACAAGACCGTTTTGTGGCACTGCACGCAGCTCATATGAAGCTGTGTCTTTAGTTTCAGAGCAGAAAAGCCTGCTGTCTAAAGCTAATTTCAGGTAAGGGAGATGGGTAAATGTTATAAATAGAGGCCCAAAGAAGCTAGTAATTAAAGCATGTTTGGGTGCTTTTTTTTTGCAGATGTTCTCTAAAACAGGGAAATGGGAGAGGGAAGGTGTGAACCAAAGATTCAAATATTTTTTTAAGCAGTTCTTGCCTCTACTTCTGTAGCTTGTGTACTTACAATTTATGTCAAAAATGAAAAGATGTGATAAGTGCGGTTCCAGAGAGAGTTTTTCCAATCCAGTCCATCAGTAACCTAGAGAATAGAATGGAGTATGTTCTCTATGACTCTACAGTTGGCACAAAGTTGGAAGAGACAGAAAATATATTGAGTAACAAAGATGAGCTGAAAACAAATTCCAAATGAGTTGGAAAAATGAGCTGTAAAACATGATGAAATTCAGTAGAGGTGGAAATTGGTAATTGTGTTGAGTCAAGGTCAAGCAGGAGTTTGTTAGGACTTGCTAGATAACATGGGGACTCCAGTTGCATAATAACACAAGTACAATTTAAGGTAAGTCAGACAGAAGCTTTGTTAACTATGATTATAGTGAGAGAACGGGAGTGGAGGGATAGATGCTGTCTGTATGCTCTCCTACTGTGTATTTGGAGACCCTCATTCTTTGAAACACTCATTTTGAAACCTACACGACTATAACTGATAACTGACCACACTACTGTGCAAAAAAAAAGGGTAACGGAAGGCATGCTTCATAGTGAAATATAGTCAGGGATATATATGACCTCTGGAGATGTGAGAAAACTATTTCTGAGCTCCTAGACATTTCTACCACATCAGAAAAAGTATGGCATTTAGTTTAATGTGCCTTACTTCAGGAAAGATTTAGAAGAGAGGCCAATCGAACATCAAGCAATAATGACAGGAAATCTGACAAAATAATGAAAAAAATTAGTCTGAAAAAAAAAAATAATCCTCCGCTAAACTGTGAATATGTGACAGTCATCTTGAAGGACATAAAACTGTAAAAACGAGAAGACTGACCTATTTTTTAAAAGCATAGCAGATAGGATAAGAAAAAAATGGTCTTTAACCATAGCATGAAAGTCCAGGAAATAATATTTAGTGATCACAAAGGTGTAAAATGGGTTGCTTGTACAATGTGTGGAGTCTCTGGTTTTGGCACCTTTTTTTTTTTTTTTTTTTTTTTTTTCAGGTTAAACAAATGTCTGTGTGCAATAGTTGTAGACATAAGTGATTTTGTCTTGGGGTAGGATAGATGAAGTGAGTTTCCAAAGCCTCTTATTTTCCTGTGAGTCTGAGTTAACACTGGAAGTACTCTCCACCTGCTGAATATTTCTTTTATTACTTCTTTTAATCACAGAAAATGGATTGAAAATTCTAAACTGAAAGAAATAAAATTTAAGGTTGTGGAATTCAATCCCATGGTACTAAAGGGAAAAATCAGGCAAGATGCAGCACGTCCTGAACTACTGCAGCCTGTGAGTAAACAAACACCACACAACACATTTTCAAGAATTTAATGCACATTACAGCTTTTTAAATGTCCTAGTCTCTGTTCCACTACACAGGAGGGGTGCAACCCCCAAAAAAAACACTTCAGGTCCAAATGCTAAGCTGTCACTCAAGAAGGAAAAGTGCATTGTAACAAGCTCCTTGCAAGTTTTCTGTCTTGCTGGCACCTCACCTACTTGGTGGTATAAACTTGGTGTTTTGAATGTGTTATATATTTAAGAATATATTAACAATTTATCAGAGGAAAGTTACACTAGTGCTACTTGTTTCTCCATGATGCTGAGTTGGCTGCATTTTGCTATGTCTGAGGTTAAGTTAGAGACTAAAGACTAACCTGAATGTTACCGGCTGTCAGAAGAAGCTGATTTGCTGGTGTTTTGTTGTACCATCAGCACTGGTAACGCTGCATCTGGAATACTGTGTCCAGTTCTGAGCTTGTCAGTAAAAGAACTAATAGTTTATTAGTCAGTAAAGAGAGACTAATGCATTAAACTGCTTTAACACTTAGTATTTCCTTTTTTCTTCCCCCTGTTTAACAGCTGAACTTTGTTCGATTTTATCTTCCTTTGCTTATCCAGAAACATGAGAAAGTCATATATTTGGATGATGATATAATTGTTCAAGGTAAGCTGACATCCAAAAAGCAGTTTCCAGCAGAATTAGGATTAAAGTTACTTCAGCTTTTATAGTTGTCTGGATATACAAGAGTATAATGGAAATTGAGGAAAATTCTAGGAGCATTGTACTTGGGAAAACTACAAAATTTCTGTTTATGTATTTAAAGGAAATTCTGAAGAAAACCTTCTCTTCATATGTGTTTTTGATAGTTGATTTTAATCAAAATCAACTGTATGGGTTTCATTTTAATTGGATTCGGTCAGTTGCTGAAAGATAAGGTATCATGGTTTTCACTTGGATGCTGTAGTATGTAGTTAAGTGTGATTTGTGTTTCCTGCTAGCATTCAAATTCCCACAAATGCTGCTCTACTATGAGCTGCTTTATAAAATATAATTAATCTTCTCTGCCTGTCTCATTTTCTTTTACAATAACTTATTACAGTTTCTTCAACATGTATGCTTACTGGTTATCTCTGCTTTTTGTTTTTGTTATTCTGTCCTCAGTCATTAACAGTTAACTTTTTGTAAGGTTCTTAAGTCTTCATTTACACTCCATTTGCATAAACACTTTAAGCTGACCCCACCTCTTCACCTGCATCCCTCCCTCATGTGCCTGCACCAGCTTTCCCCAAAAAGGTGATTCCTTTCAGCCTGAACTAGCTTCCTGGCATGACTTAAGGCAGTGCTCCAGCAGAAACGACTGGGGTGACTGGTAAGAGAGGTGAGGTAGGACTTTCTCTTTCATTAGGGGTGTCAGATTGTCAGCTGATAGTGTTTCTGGAACCACAGGATAGAGGTGTAGTTTTACATTACAGCTAATGGTAGGCTGCTGCCTACGGAAGTGGCTTCTCCTGTCCGCAGGCAGCTCCTGTTGCCTCTCTTGTATCACACCTACAGTTGTGCAGCTGTGAAATAAGCTGACATTTTCTGGTTGACCCAGCAGAAGACTGGCCATATAACAAACAAACAAAACCAACCAACCAAAAAACAACAAAACTTGTTTTCCTCTTTACTTGCTCACCCGTGGGCCATGTAATCACAGGACCCAAAAGAGGGGAATAAAGATGGGCATGTGGGAGTGGAGGCAGAGGGAGGGTGCATCTGTTTTGGCAGCTGTTCCTCATGTTTTAACTGTAATGTGAGACTGCTCTCTATCAGATGTCTCTGGAATGGGAGTTCTGACAGGGTAAGGAGTGATTGGGAGTTTCAGGGTTTAACTTTGGGACTGTTTATGTGTTGGACAGTTATTTCCTATAGTAAGTAAGAATGAAACATTTTGGGTGTCATCACATTTTTTTTTTCTGCTTTTTCTCTTGAAAAAACACAAGTTATTTAGAATCAGGACAAAGCACCTGATAAGGCTTGTTAATTTTAAACAATTACTAGCTGCCCCATTTGAATTATTATTATTATTAGGATGTAATTTCTGTCCCAAGTTTTCCACCTGGCTGGTGAGTTTGGAGAATTTTTCTTTCAGAAACAGTAGTTCTGCTCTTTGCAGTATGAGGAATGTTTTCAGTTTCTAGTCTTTTATCGAGGTTTCCTGCCAATAGCAGCTTTACTTTTTTATGGCCTACCTGTGGGGAATGGCCTACCTCAGGCTAATGGGCCTGCCAACTTAATTCATCTTACCTGTGACCCTTGCCAGTAGATTGAAGGGGTTTGGATGCAGGCTCCCCTAATTGCTGTAGCTGTACAGTGGTGGTGCTGTGCTTCCCACCGGCCCTGAAATCCTTCTGGCACAGTGGGTATGTGCTTGTCAGATGGTGAGTGAGGCATCATGCGTTACGTTATCTCCCTCCATCAGGAAGGAGCTGGGCAGTCTGGGAAGCCACAAATGTGACAGGCACCTTTCAGCTGGCCAGTGCTTATCAGTAAGCACTGGGAATCCGGGTATTTTACTACAAGGTACAAACACAGGAACAGAGGAAAAAAACTGATCTGTGAAGGAAATTTAAGAGACTTTTCTGAGGGATTGAAGTCATCTGCCCATGCCCTCTTTTTCCAAATAAGAGCTAATCGAATGCATAACTTTGTAACCAGCTTCTTAACAGTGTAATCAGCGGCTGCTTCAGTTGATCTTGGACTTTTGAACCAAATTAAGGATGTATTGAATACTGATGGCAATAGCTGAAGATAGACACCCATATATGGGACATAAACTCAAAAATTTCCCATATAGCAAAATTCAGCCTTCATTAACATCTGAGCTGTCCCCTAAAATTAATATGTTTGTAATTAACACGTGAGAACAGAAGTTATCCTATCAGCTATGTAGCAGAGAATAGGCTTGCTCTTAAGCTTTTCAACTTTGTGTAACCAGGTGACATCCAGGAGCTCTATGAGACTAAGTTAGCTCCTGGACATGCTGCGGCTTTTTCAGATGATTGTGACCTGCCTTCTACGCATGAAATGGTTAGAAGTGTAGGCATGCAGGTAAGGCGTCATTTTGGAACTCTAATCATGAATGTATTGACTCATAAGCATAACGTGATTTTATATATTTTCCTCAAAGTGAAAGTTTTTTTTTTTTTTAATATTTTTTGTACCAGTTTTACAGGTAATTAAGAACTACTTTCTGTAGTAACTCTGTAACGATATGGTGCTATCAGAATTGTTTCCTGTAGTAGTTTAAATCTTTGTTGCTCTTTGGATTCTACTAAATTATGTTTGGTGTTTTATTAAGTTAATTTTGCTATCAGTAGATCGTGAGCACTTCTGGAGTATTAAATGAAGCCAGAGTATATGATATTTGTAGTAGTTGAATTGGGAACAAAACTCAGCAAAAGTATTTGAAAGCAAATTTCTGAGTTGAGTTCCCCAAAACTGTCAGTCCCTCTAGCATTACAGCTGCAAAAGTATAAAGACACATCATTTAGAGTAAGCTACAGGAAGAAAAAATGTGGTGAGGAAAGCGCTCTATTCACTTCCAGTGTGACAATGTCATGGAAAAAGCAGTTCAGTAGCTGGGCACACCTTGCCTTTCAGCCCCACGTCACATGGCAATTGAGACAGGTAATTATCACAGAAACTCAGCTTTGGAAGCGCATACTTAGTCTCCATGTGAGCAGCATAGAGATGCGTTTACTCTCACTTTTATTGAGATTCACAGGGGATAAACATACTTCGAAATTTTCTTTTTTTAACTTCCCAGAACACATACATGGGATTCCTGGACTACAGAAAGCAAGCAATTAGAGATCTTGGCATCAGCCCCAGCACCTGCTCCTTTAATCCTGGCGTAATTGTTGCTAACATGACTGAATGGAAACATCAGCGGCTTACAAAGCAGTTGGAAAAGTGGATGCAAAGAAATGTAGAGTATGTATAAAGAAACCTAGCTTGGTGCTTAACTGGAAATTGAGGATCGAAACTATAATTTTCTGTTTGTAAGCTCTTTAAAGTTTGCAACTTTAAACTTTATTTTGTTCTGTGAGATACCAAAGTAACTCATGTTCCAGAATTTCCATGTGGTTATATCTGATTGAAAGCGTACCAGAAAATGCCGCCTGGAATATTAGTCCTGTGTTTATTGCAAACCGCACTTAATCCTGAGGGACACTGAGACCATGTGGGGCTTGTTTTGATCCCACCTCACTTGGGACCAAGCCACTTAAAATCTTCCCTTCTTGAGGCCACTTTAGAGAAGAAGGAATGTTTTCTTGTTTGTGTGGGGTCTCCCCCACTGTAACGTCAGCCAAACAGTAATTGGACACCCTACTTGTTAAATACCAATAGAAAACGCTGCTTTCTCTATAAACAGACCAAACTGGACATGAAGATAACTTCTTGGCTTTGACCACAAATAAGTCATGAACACAATGAATCAAACACTGTTAATTTTTAATGTTTGTTTCTAACCTGCATTTGCAAACTTGTTTACTTGTTTTCTCTGCAAAGAGTTAAGTTTAAATTTAGTAAAACTAAACTGAAACAGATTTGCTTGTGCTTTTGGACTACCTCCATTATTGGTTACTTTCAGAACAAAGCAGGAGAGACACAAATGATAAGCATGTGACTGAATAAAAAGCTAAATGCCTCTCTGTCTCACTCTGCTTAGGTAACGTTACGAGAAGATATTGCTCTGATTTTTAAGAGCTTGAAAAAAATCCATGAATATTAACTGCAGGTCTTAATCTACAAAGATGATTTTCGATCATAATAAAACATTCATGTTCCTTTTAGCTGGGTTTTGAAGTGACCGTGAAATAAATTGCTTAGTTAGCAGGTGAAACAGTTCTGAAGGTTTCGATTTTTGTTGTTCTGTAGCCTCTAAGCCCCTCTTGATACTTTCCAGGTTTCCACCTCGTTGGGCTAGGCAGGTGACACGATGCTCCCATGTGCTGACTGGCCAGGCCTTAAGCACCCTGTGGCCAGACATTTGGCTGCTGCCTCTTAAAGCCTCTCCTCCCAGTAATGTTTGGCTTTTTCAAGCCCTGGAATTTTCACACAGTTCACAGGAAATTAATATCCTTTAGATGTTAGTTTATACTAACTAGATTGTCACTTCTGATCTGAAGTTAACTTACAGGTCTAAAAGTTGGGCAAGGAGGCAAAGGGGAAGGAAGAGAGAGAGTGAAATACATGAAAGCATGTACATTTCTGTAGCAAACAAAACTGAAATATGTTTAATTCCTTTATGTTGACAGTTTTTTTTTTTCCTATTTGATTTTGCCAGCCTCATAGACTACAGGCAGCATCTGGAAGTAATTGGCTTCACGTTGGGTTTGCTTGGTAGCAACCATCTACTCAACAAGAATTGGAGTTGCAAATGCAAGCAACTAACAGCATTAGAACAGAATATGCTGAAAATAAGCGTGTTCAAAATGCTTTTGAATTTTACCAGAATACTTACATTTTGATCTCCAGACCAAAGACTCTGAGTGCGGTTTTGAATACTTCATTCTTTTGCAGGGAAAACCTCTACAGCAGCACCCTCGGGGGAGGTGTGGCGACCTCTCCAATGCTGATTGTATTTCACGGAAAGTATTCTGCTATTAATCCTATGTGGCACATACGGCATCTTGGTAAGTTTAGCTTTCCACCATTTGCAGTTTGAACTAAATAAAGTGAGAGTTTTTAAGATTCCAGTGTAGGATGTTACATTACTTTACCTCACCACATTACCTTATAGCTCAGACTGACATTATGTAACCCATGCTTCCTCCTTTTCCTCTAACACTCACTAGTCCTGCTTGCTTCAGGGTAGGGCAGAATGTGTGCATAGATGTCCTGGTTTCAGTTATAAATACCACGGCTGTGTGGTATTTAGCTGCCAGCCGGGTTAAACGACGACAATATCCCACTGGTAATTGTCAAATACCTTAACAGGTCAAGCAAATAAAATAGCTTTACCCCTCCAAAAATAACTAGTAGTCATTAAATTAGATAAGAAGGGAAAAAAAGGTACCAAGGAGAAAACTACATGATTGAAGACCAACTAATATATATTGTCCTAAACCATGGAAAGAATATATGAAAGATGTGAATATCGTCACAGAGACTGAAAAAAACTGACATTTTTAGCAGCTAGAGTAGAAGATCACGGGACACCTGGCAGTCTTTGTGTAGTCAACATGTAGTTAGCATTCACAAGGGAATGGTGAATTATCCTGAGAAAAAAAAAAATAATAGCTTTATATATAATAAAATGAATAGTACAAGGAATGTTTTTAGTGAATCTCAGATATACCAAGATGTTGTTGAGAGAAAACAGATTTTTCAGATGCAGAATTAGAGGTGTTAATTGAAAAAATGCTGCTCTGTCATACAAATAATTGTCTATTGACAAGTAAGTGGAACCATACTAATCAGACTTATTTTTATAAAACAAAAGTTTAACTGTGTAGTGTCTTCCATTACAAGAAACTTTTATTTTTTTCCATGTACCCATGCAGGCTGGAGTCCCGATACCCGTTATTCAGAACATTTCCTTCAAGAAGCTAAATTACTTCACTGGAATGGGAGATATAAACCTTGGGACTATCCCAGTGTTCACACTGATCTCTGGGAAAACTGGTTTATTCCTGACCCTTCAGGGAAGTTCAAATTAACTCGTCCTGACAGCTGATACTGAAAACACTTAATGCATTTATACTTTGTTTTGCAGCATGCAATAGTTTGAGAAGCAACATGCCAAACTGTGTAATTAACTGATTTTAGAAAACTGAGCATTTCTTAAATATTGTCATAAAATGACCGTCAGTTTTGAGGGCTTATGGGTGGAGAGGGAGGTGGGAGAGTTAGTTATAGTTCAGATTATCCTGACTTTCAAATGAGGTGAGGAAACAAGTTTACTTGACAATGAAATACTTTCATTAAATATTTACAGAGGTGAAATCAGACAATGTGCTTTAATGCAAGATCTTTATAAATAAGACTCCAGTAGCTGCTGGCAGAAAACTGACACAGGAAATACTTGCAATATTACATATAAGGTGGCTTTAGTCTACTAGCCCCAATTAAACAGCCCCAAAATAAAACTTGTGCAGCCTTTTAATATGTTGAGTTCAGTTGCATGGTGACTGTTCTGCAGTGTTTCTCTGCAGAGTGCTGTACTTGTGTATGTAGTACGGTCTGACTGCACCACAGTGTATTCAGAGCACTGCTAGCAAGATGCAAAAGCATATTCAAAGACACTGCGATACAATTCCTGATTTTATTGTGAAACAGAGATAGATTTAAGACAGGTTATGAACCTCTGTATTACTGTAATGAAAAGAGCACCAGTTCTGAGGAAATACATAGAAATTGCAATATTTAGTGAAACGGTCATTATATACTTAACTGTATTTTACACCCAGATAATCTAGTAGGTGCCTCTGGTCAAGAAGAGACCTTTCCCTTCAAATCAAACAGGAGAGCAGTACAGTAGTTACGTACTACTGTACCACCTAATCAGCAGTGCTAGTTACATGCTTCTGATGTTGCTGAAAAATAAAATTGAATTGTAACAAGTCCCTGATACGAGATACTTAGAGCACCTGCAGGAAAATGTCCATGTAAACAGCAATACATGATACAGTACACATTAAATAACAGACAAGACAAACCCTATACCTTTTTGACAATATATCGAACAGCTTTATGCTGGAGCTAATCAACATAATCATAATGCACGCTTCTTGATTTCAGACGCTCAGAATTAAGCCACATAATTTGGGAAGAAAACTGTAAACATCATGCCTGCCTCACAGCAGGGTGACAGTGTGTGATCTCCGTGAGAGATGTTACAGCAGGATTACAATCTATGCCAACTACTTACACTCAATGCATGGCAACTGTCAGTGGCTGTGAGGAAAGGATAAGACTGGTACAGGAATTTCTGACCAGCATGGACTGTGGAGATACTGTTTGGATCTGTTTTTCAAGTATGTGAAGCACCTTCTCTCATAAGATCATCAAAACTTGAATGTTTTGATCAGCTTATTGCTTTTACTTCATCTCTTCCTCACATAATAAAAGAGGGAAAGAAGATGATAGTTAGGCACAAGCACGGATTCTCATTTCTTTCTCAGGCCACTAGTATCAGCCAAAAGTGTGTATTATTTCAGCAAGTTCCAAAGAAGAGAGCTCTAGTTCCAACAGCTGACTTCTTGTTCATGGAACAGCTGCCCTTGTCTTCACCTTAGTATCTTTCACTTGTAAGAGTAATAAGAACACCCTCTAAGGTCTTACAGATTGAAGATAAATTAATGTTAAAAACAACTAAACCATAATCTTCTTTCACCCTGTGCTAATTGTACCTGATAGAAATAACATGACTGTAGATATTTTTACAGGGAATATGGTCTTTCACTTCCCTGCAAGGTAACCTATTCTCCTGCTAGAGGTCAGGAGTCAAGACTAATCATACAAGTGACTCAGACTTTAAATGCCACAGATTCAAGAACCACTGTTTTTTAAGGAATTCCAGTTCCTTACATTAGAATTTAAGGGGAAAATAGAAGGAATGATAGGAACAACTTACCCTAAGACAGCTCAGCTAGAATATTTAAGGTCCTGTCCTGCGTGACACAAATTTTCCTCCCCAGCATTTTGACTTGCGATGTCTCTGCTCCATTCGCCCTGAATATGGTCCAATCACTAGACAGACAGACCTCTCTATTCCTGCCCTAGAAAATACTCAGTACTCACAGCTGCAGACATTCCGCAATTTTTGGGAAGTAAGAAGGTTTAAAAAGCACAATTTGTTTAACTGTGCGTAATTAAAAACACCACTTCATGTAAGGTAAGGGTACACTTCCCATTTTCCCCTCTAGATATATAAAAGGACCATGAGATACCCAAAACATTGAGGCATCAATAAAAATTATGCTGCTGTTCTTACTACTACATTACAATTCATGGAATAAAATTAACGCCCCAAAGAAATTGACACAATGAGAAAGCAATTTGTCAAAAACTGCAAGAAATGACATACATTAAATATAAAACTCATATACAAAAAAGGCTAACTTTTTTTTTAAAAAGTTTGTGGACAGTTCCTTAAAGTTACCTAGTTCGTTGATTTGAGCCTACCACACACTTACTTTGGACTATAATAAAATAACTAAGGGAGATAAAATACTATTAAAATGCTTCAGTTGGAGAACCGAGGTACCAATCTTCACCACTGCATTAAAACTGCAGCATGTATGCATAGCTGAGAAGAAACAGCCCTTACGCACTGCTTCCCTCTGGTTCTTGTGTCATGCCAGCGTTGAACTCTGGAATCTGGTCTGCAAAGGACTGTGTCATCCACTGTCCATTAGGAACTTCACCAAAGGATGATGACCCCTCACAATACTGTGGATCGCCTGCTGCTAGAAAACAAACACAATAAAATATAGAGTTAAAAAGTGCAGTTGATACCATCAACTAAAATCAAGGAGTTAAAAATAAACATCCCCCCAAACATCCCTACCCCTAAAGATATTTTCAGTTTCCATCTTTCATTCTACTTATCAGCTACCTATTCAGACTCCAACTTATTTCCTTTAAGTGTCTACTTCTGTAGATCCAGATCATTCTCCCCAGTTATATTTTCTTCATATCTTCTTTGAAGAGTGAATTTAAGGGTGGTGTATAGGTAAATTAAGAGTCTAAATGTTTAAAAGAATACTTATTTTGCAGTGTTTCCTAGAGAAGAAGGAACTTTATTTATAAGGGACATTCTCTTAAACAGAATATGGTAGACAATGTAAGTTCAATTTATAACATAAATGAGATTAGGACTAAAATTCATGACTTCAGATGAAGGTGACAGTTACTGCTTCATAGTATCATAGAAGGGTTTGGGTTGGGAGGGACATTATGGACCACCCAGTTCCACCCCCCTGCCATGAGCAGGGACACCTCCCACCAGCCCAGACTGCTCAAAGCCCCATCCAGCCTGGCCCTGAACACCTCCAGGGATGGGGCATCCACAGCTTCTCTGGGCAGCCTGTGCCAGTGCCTCACCACCCTCTGAGCAAAGAATTTCCTCCTAACATCTAACCTAAATTTCCAGTCTTTTAGTTTAAAACCACTACTTTGTCCATTTTTTTTCTTTAGCCCCCTTTAAGTTCAGAAAGG
The DNA here is from genome assembly GCF_009819795.1 of Aythya fuligula. Classification (NCBI taxonomy): domain Eukaryota; kingdom Metazoa; phylum Chordata; class Aves; order Anseriformes; family Anatidae; genus Aythya; species Aythya fuligula. The sequence goes on from NC_045559.1 coordinate 58,241,620, forward strand.
CCTCTGCCATTGTTTTTCATGTTTTTCTAATTACAGTTGGTGGTATTTTGGGAAGTAAAATTCCCAACTTCTTAATTACAGCAATATCACTACATTCATCACTCTGTTCTTATTTGCTTGTTTTTTATTTACTCACTATGTTTCCAAAAGAGTCAGGACTAAAAATCACACTTTACTCAAGAAGTTGTATGAACTTCAAGCAGAGAAAACCTACAGATAGTGGAAGTTTGTTTTTCTCCCACTCTTAAACTGCTTCCACACTAAAAGCTGAAGAATACCAAACTGCTGTATGGTCTGGGTTTTGGTGATTTCCCACCCATAATGTAAAAATAGTAGTCTGTCTTCATGTTATTCAAGGCAAAGTGTATGGTCACTATACCAGCTATCCTAACACATTACATTATTTGGATGACACCATTCAAATATTCCTCCTTCATCTACCCCACCAGTAAGGGAACAATCTCCGTTGTGCTTTGTATTGTACTGTGATTTTATCTGTTTCACCATTCTCTGTCTTTGCTTTCCTTAGGAATGAAAAAAAAAAAAAACCAAACTTTTGTCTGGAGAACATGGTGCGTTTATACAGAAGTCAATGCAATTGAAAACAGTGACCGTGTAAGTCACTAGTGATCTCTGTCTCCCAGGATGTGACAGACAACAGTTAGAAGTTACAGATAAATGATTTTAAATAGAGAAAATGGCTTTTCTCCCCCCTCCATCGCAGAAAGACTGCACATAAGAGTCTAACTGATGCTATACTTTATTGTATGAGTTGTGGAAGTGCTGAAAGGGTAGAAAATTTAGTATATGGAATGTTAATAAAAAGCTATACATAATGGTTTACAGACCGAATGCCTCAAGCACCACTCCTTACCAGTTCCGTTTGAAGAGAAATTGCACTGTTCACTTTCATATGGTGCACGATCACAGTAAGCTCCTCCGTATGCTGCTTCATAACCTGGATCATATTTTTCTTCTTTGACAGCCATCTTTTTAGCATCCTCTGCAGAAGGAGAAGAGTTCAAGAATTAAGAATAAAAATCACAGAGCATTTTTATAAGAGAGCATTTGAACAAACAGCCACGCATTTTACAAGGTAATTCCAGCTCTCCTTAGATGATTAAAGCTGCAGTAAAAAGAGCAGAATCTCTAGCTCTATACCACATGATTTAGGGTGGATGATACATCTCCCCCCACACACAAGATTTTTTTTAATTTCCTTTTGCTTGTGCATCTGCTAGTTGTATGTCACGCTACACCTTTATAAAGCACTAAGAAAATAAACACCATACCTTGTGCAAGTTGCAAGTCGAATGTGTACTGCACTTCCTGCACCTCTGTGTTTGGTGTGATGCCTTTCAGTTGATCCCTTAAGTCTTTTAGCTTTATGTAATAATGAACCTTATCTTGTGCACGAGGAAACTGAGCACATCTTGCACTGGATGATGGCATAACGTAGCAGAGCTTGAGACACGGAACAAGAAAAATAGCATTACTGCTCCCTGAATTATTAGCTAATATATCCTGCATCAAGAACAACTCAACAGTTAAGCTCATGTTATTGTTTTAAACCTCTGTACAAACGTCAGCTAATGCTGAAGGTGGTTCTGGGACAGGACAAAAGAAGCCCTTCTTTTTTCCCTGCCCGCAAAACATCTTGCCCTAAAGACAGAGGTTGATTATCAGCTGTTGAAACTAGGACAATTTTCACCACTTGATTATGTGCTGCAGGAGAGGTAGTACAAGTGTGTGTTACAATACTTAAAATCTACAAGTGTATGCCTGAGAGTGGAGCACACGACAGAGCTCTCTGAGCAAGTGGAGTTTGGAGCCAGGAAGTCCACAGAGGAGTACGTGCTAGTATGCAAAATCCCCACCCCAGTGAGAAAGGCATCACGGGTTAATTAGCCTTGCTTCTTGGCCAAGTACGTCTGCATCATGCTTGCCAGGGTTTGAAATTCTGGAGTCAGCATGGGTGAAGCCAATTTAAGTGTCCCTGTCTCTGCCAACAGCCCTTTCTAAAGGCTTGAAGTTAGTTCAGAAAGAAGGAATTGTATCCAGTGCATTTATTACAGCGCAGAATTTCTGAACAAGTACTTGTAAACAGGATTATTTATCTTTTACAAATACTACTTAAGAGGGAAGCATTTTATCGCCAACAGCCCTTTAGACTCCGACAGTAACACTCCGCCATTAGACTTGAAGCACCAGTAATTTGGGATAGATAGAAAAAGAAAAACAACCCAAAAGTTTGAACTGAACAGGCAATGAAGCTTCGGAATAAGCTGCCTGGGCAGGCAGTGCAATTGACTTTGCTGGAGGTTTGTAAGAGCAGGTTAAACAAACCTATTTGTGATGATACATAGCTGGTCTCTTGAGATACCTTCCAGCAGCAGATGTCTGTGATGAATGAGGTATTTTCCAGCGCTAGATGTCTATGATTAATGCACTCTTCATCAAGATGTTGTACTTTAAGTGTCTAACTTAATTTCAAGCTGCAAATCAGCTTATAAAGACTGAGTCTGATTAAAGTGCTTGGGCATGCCCAGAGCAGCAGTGCTGTAGTGTGGAACAGCACAATGATGGATTTGCTATTCTTTCTCCTCTACTGTGGCACTACCCGCACCACGGTCATGTTCAGTATCAAGACTCAGTGGCAGCATACAGAGAATTGGACACAGATAATCAGAGGAAAGTAGATGATGGTTACAAGGGCATGCACGTTTTATTCATATTTTAAATACACCTCAGAGAATGAGCTACCCTACTAGCCATAATATACAATTTCCTAAATAAAATCTTCAAGTCTGATGAAGCTGTATGAAAGATGTGTCTGAAGATTGCCCAATCCCACTTTCTCTGTTCAAGTAAAAGCCTTTCACATTCCTTGTACTTTGGTCAAACTTTGACATTACTGTAAGTGGGGGTAAGCCCTAAGATTTCATTGCTTTTGGAACAACCCAAATGGAGTGCTCTGCTGTTGTTCTTCAGTATCAGTACTTACAGTTTCTGTATCTGGCACCTTGTGTGGCTGCAATCCAAATTCCAAGTTCTTAACTCTTATTCCAAAAACTTCTCTACTAAAAATTTCATAAATACCTAAAAATGAGAAGATGATGGGATGAGTAGACAAAAAAAAAAAAGCCACTGATAAAACAAACTCATTCAAAATTAAGATTCTCACATTTTCCATTGAAAGCTGCTATACGGGGTTTATACTTTTGTAATTTCTGCATCAGAATTCGCCCTCCTTCCCGAAACTCTTTACTAAAAGAGAAGGTAAAAAAAAAAAAAAAGAATCATTCAAAATTGTAACAATTAATTCATTAACAAGTGTGACATTCTCCTGTGTTATCCTACCTGGAGAGGTCTTTGCTTCCAGGTGTTGTCCTTTCCACCATGTTTGTAAACCCAATCCCGTATTTATGTGGTAAGGTGTGATCATCCATATGGTTCAGCTGTTCATTGCTTAGACCAGACATGAAGAGACACTTCCCTGAGAAGTAGGAAGATATGTATTTGTCTTTAAAAACAAACAAAAAACAAAACCAAAACCAACCCACACCACCAACAAAAACATCTATTGCCCTATCTACATAAGTTTAAAATGACCAAATTCACTTCACCTATTCCAAGAGGACACAAAATGCCCTGTGAGCAACAAGACTCCCTCACCACCATCACTGGTATGGAAAGCAGACTTACACTCTAGAAGCTCAGTATGGAGCTTCACATTTTGTAAATCACTTAGAAAGGGTATGAATGTGAATACGGATTTTAAGGGAAAGACCTGGCAAATGTAAGGAGAAACAGTTTTGGTTTACATCTTTGTAATTGCTTCTTGTGCTGGGCTCTCTCCAACAGAACGTGTTAACATCTTATATCAACAGTTAATGTAAAAAAAAAAAGTATAGTGTGTGTGATGTACAGTGCCAATCTCTTAAGGACAAATTAAGCACAGGTAGTTCTTAATGATCCAAGAAACTTACAGATGCTTGGATTTGTCAGAGCACGTATATCTGGCCTGCTTCTTGGTAAAGAACACTAGAAAAAATAACCAAGCCTGATTTACTGGTCTGCTGGATACCTGAAGCATTTTGGCTGGAGTATCACAGGGCTGCAAATTAGCCTACGGGGAACTCCCTACCACCACAGGTAGAATGACTCCCACCGAGCAAACCAGAGTATTTCAACAGAGTTCAGGTATGAGAACGTGCTGCAGAAAATGTTACTTAAATGCAAAAACACATTCGAAAAAAAACCACAACTGTCTGGAGAATTGGGTATGCTAGATACATATGCCTGCTGGGAAAAGGCAGTGGTTGTTGCTTTTTTTTTTTTAAGTTAGAAAGCTTGTTCAGCAGAAATGAGTAAATGCAAGAAGAAAAGGGTTTGCTGAAATACTTTCTGGGGAAAATGCATGTAGTCGTATTCTGTATTAGAAACTGATGCCTACTCACTTACCATTGTTAAGTCAAGCACTAGAAATTGAATTTTTTATTCCTTATATTGCACACTAACACACTAAGAAATTATTTACTAATATAACCTATTTTTATTTACTAATATAACCTGTTAAACTGCATTTACCTGACAATTCTAAACCTGCATTGAAAGTCACTGATTACTCCTCTTTTATTTTATTCCTTTTTATGTATGCTGTTTGTCAGAAAGTTACAGCATTTAAGTCAATCTCTGAGTGTTAAAAGCAAAATCTTGCTGCCCACCCAAAAAAAAAAAAACAAACTGGTTTAAAGTGCCATAAGTTCTAACAGGGCTCTGCAAGTTCAATAAAAAGACAGGAAAAGAAAAAACATAAGGAAATAGTTAAAAAGAAAGGAAAACGAAAAACATACAAAAATGGTTTCCAGGTCCAGGGTAATGATGTCCTTTGTAAGCTGCCATCAAGCCAGGGTTTATGCCAATCTACAAAGCAAGATACCAGTCTGTTTTAACGATTAGAACATGGCTTTCTAGTCAAAAATGTCATCAAGTTACAGCCAGGAAGCTTATTCAATTCTCTGAAGTCAATAAACAAAACCACGTTATTGATATCTTCCATCACTAGTACAAAAAATTGACAATTTTAGAGCAGGGTCTCATTTAGAGGTACAATGTCAAAGGAGCAGCTCGTGGTGTGTTTTATATAACCACTGGTGTAGCACTTCCAGTAAACTGTCAAGTAATGGTCTTCCATGACTATTTAGTATACGTAAGCCTTAGACTTCTTAGAAATCAGAATTATATTACTATTAATTTTAACAGAAAATGCAAAGCAGCTATACACACAGGAAGCAGTTCAGATACTTTATCTTGCAAGATCTTGCTGTATAAGTAATACAGATGAGCATGCAGGAGGAATGTAAGTCACAACCACTGCAAGTGACAACGCAGAGCATTTCTACCAGGTCTTTGTGAGCTACTTACTATTACGATGTCCAGATCGAAGGTCAGGATATCAGGTAAAGTCTTGGTCAGAAGTTCAGCTTCAGATACTCCATTAAAGCGGTCCACTTTTCTTTTGACTTTAAAAGTATCTGTGATCTTCTCCTGTTTGCCTTTTGACTTAGTTGGTTTTTCTTTTTTAGCAGCAGGCTTTTTGGGTTGCTTTGGCTCAGTTGCTTTGGCTTTTCTCTTCCTTCCTCCTTTTTTAACTTCTGAAACACAGCAAATATATATTCTGTACATTTCAAATGCTGCAGCATGGACATTCAGACAGACTGAACGGAATGCATGAATACAAAAAGAAATCAAACAAAAATTTGTCTTCAAAATTTAAGAACTTAAACAATTACCAGATGAATTTTAGTTTTCCAGGCCCAGCACGGAGCCACTTTTCGTGTCTCTGCACCACAGGCACACACTCTATTTACAGGCAACTGCACTGAATTAGGATACAAGCAAAGAATAATTTCTTGGCTAGGTTATGTTGCTTACATGCTGAATGCAACAATCTTTTGGAAATAGTTTCATTTCTTTTGGAGAATATGCCAGAGCATAAAATCTTATTAGCATTATAGATTAAAATCTTATTTAGCATTCCAAGCAATGCTAAACTAAATTATAGCCTACAATCCACACTTCAGCTTCCAAATATGAATGTTTGTTATGGATTACATATCAAAGAAACCAAACTGCACACCAAGAGCAACAGGTCTCAAATATTACCTACAGTGTAAGGTATAAACTTTTCAGACAAACAAACACAGGAACTGAGCACTGCATTAGCTATTCACAATTTATCATTTACAGAACAGATACAGCTCAGTGCATCATATGGCAAGGCTATGTATGAGAGCTTATAGGTCTCAATTTGAAGGATTGACACCAAACAATTTTTATTTACAAAATTCAAATATAAAGTAGTCACTACCCGCTCAACTGAAATTTCCTTGTCTTCTGGTCCCTTAAGCTTGGAGATTGAAACAGCACAGGTAATAGTCACAACACAAACCTAGAAATCACTCTCTATCGTTGTTCATTAATAACGTCAAGTTGCAGAACACCACTTGAAAATAGGGAAACTTACATGGCAGCAATCAGCAAAGAGCCAAAGTAATCTATTAATTTAACATTGAGACTTCATCATGTTTTCAGTTTCTAGCTGACATTCTCCCTCAGAAAACAAATACGATTGATACTGAGGCACTGCCCTAAGCCTGCTAACTTCTTGGGGGGCTGTTTTTGTTTGCAGTCAGCTTTCTTGCAAGAAGCAGGACAAAAGCCACGTGAAATTCCCACCACACCCTTGGAGCAACTGCTTAGGAAAGCTGTAGTAACAGTACTCCAGCCAGGAGAGTCACAAGAAGGAAAGACAAGAAAGGTGCAGACTTGGTGAGGCATACGAGCAGCTTTTCTTTCCTATCCCTTGAAGAACTAGGAGGTTTTCATGTAATGACCAAATGCAGGAGAGTCATCCAGCTCAGAGTAGTTAAAGTATTTCAAATGAGGCAGGATAAATTCTCCTAATTCTCAAGCTGGTGAGACACCTACCAACCAGACACTGCCATGAAAGATGAACTGCCTGGCCACAATGCCAGGGCAGCCCTTCAGAGGGCAATCCTGAACATTTTCCTTTTTTATCACAGCACGTAGTTGGACGTCAAATCTTTGCCTTTCATACACACTCCTGCAGATTTAACAGCTATTTGGTAATTTTGCAAGCCCTGCCTTCCAAGGCTTTATTCAGCTTCCAATTCTTGCAAAAATATTAGTGAATAGCTTAATAACACGAGGTTGAAGTCATCTAAAAATACTTGAAAGTACAGTCCCTGTGTTCGTGGTAACTCACGTTATTCCAAGAATAAAGCTGCAAAAGAAGCCTTACCATACAGTATGGGGGATGCACACTAACTGCAGTGAGTAATGCAGTGAATGAACTCAGCAGTCCCATCTATTTAAAAATTGAGCTTTCTTCCTAGGATTTCACCTGGCCAAGCATTACAACTTATAAAGAAAAATTGAAGCTTTTCAAAGGATGCACGTAAGCAACATCATTGCATGAATAGGCTGCTGTATTGCTTTGGTACATAGAGCTCTGACCACCTAGGTGTTAAAAGCAAGACTAAACTCTGCATTCATATTTGCTGCAGAATCGGAATTTAAGCACGGCAGAAACCACTGCCTTTTTAAGTGGTAAACAGCAGGCATAAGAGTAACAAAGTTTCTTTCCTTGGCATGGTTACTGTGAAATCTAACTCTGCAAATCCTTAGTGAGAGAAAAGAAAGGCAATACACAAGTGCATAAAATACAGAACTTGTGTCATACACGGGACAGATTCCATAATTTTTTGTATTTGTTTAAATAAGCTTCACTGAAACAAACAAACAAACCTTAGCGTCTATTAGCAATTCAATATTTGCGGTTGCAACACACTAAACCACCAGCTAAATATTTCAAACAAACAATATCATACTGTACTTCTCTGGCAGAAATTATAAATAAATAAATTTCAACTGAGCCTGGAAAAAAGAAAACTTCCTTCTCTAACATAATACCAAAACCCACAAAGTCAGCTAAAAATGATACATTTACCCATTGAAGCAAAAGCCTGATTTTCCTGGAACAAGATAATTTTGTGAGACTGAACAACGTGAATACTATGACCAGGGTTTTCTTCTCAGCTTTTTCCTTGTACGATAACAAATGTTACTAGAAGAATACAATTAACCAAATACTTTCTCAAAGAGCACCAAGGAAAGGAAATCCAACAGCTCTAAGGAAGCTGTTTATTGAGACCAATACAGACGCATGTTTTTTCCAACAACTCCTAACATTTTTGCTCACTTAGTGTAGGCCCAGTCAAACTACCTTTAGGAGGTTCCTGAGCTAACTCTGGCTCTGGCGTGCCCTCTACAGTCGGCTGCTCAGTCATGATTTCCATGTTAGGCGGCGCTGTCATCATTTGGTGGAATGGAAACGTGTAAAAAGCTTGAGCTTGCTGAAGGTACGCGTAGTATCTTTAAAAGGGAGAAAAAAAAAAAAAGACGTAAGTCATCAACAATTTAGAAATTTAGTGATATTTTAGTGATATTTTAGCCCCACTGTCTACCAAACAACTCTCAACAGAATGGAGTTGAAACTCTTTGGCCTTCTAAAAGTTTCCCAACTTTTCGATTTCTTAATGCTACATCGGTTACTTTATCTGATGTGACAACGAATGGATGGATGAATCATTTCGGGCTACGGAAAATTACAACTACACAAATCATCAGTTACAGTGCAGATTATTAAAGAGCTTTAACAAAGAGCGTGGCAGATGCTGTCCAGTTATCCCACACTGGATCCTAACACAAATATTGCTTGTATTTGATGCTCACACACACGGATTTGATCTCCATCTATGCACACAGACATCTTGCTATTTACAGCTTTTTGTGCCACATATTTGTTAAGACACATACAAAGCCCTCTCACCCCCAAATAAATTCTGCTTCATACTATCATTCCCTTGTGCCTACGTAGCTGCTTTGCTTGTGAATTACACGGCAACACAAATACATTGAGCAGACGGCACAAACAGTAAATTTTCTGGAAATATTTTCATGAAAGCTATTCAATAAAAACATCAAATAATTTTTAGGTGTACGGAAATAACTCAAAGGCCGCCCTTGCGATGTGAAGGGGTCATCCTCTGTTGCGCAGTGGATATTTAATAATCTTTAATAACCACCTTGTCAGTCAGATTTAGGCTGGGGCAGCCCGCAGGTGTGCCATCAGGCCACTAACTGCAACCCAAGGACTTGCCCTGAATCGGGGAGAATAAATTTGAACTTTGGTGCCCAGGTTTCTGGGGGGCTGCCTGGCAAAGTGGCAGGGGATGTGCTGGGCACAGCGCAGCCCTCAGCAGCCGGCACGGTCGCATTTTATGTAAAATACCGATGCGGTTACTGAACCCAACAAGGCAGATTTCCAGGTTTACATAGGAAAGCGCAGCCGAGAGATTAAGAGCCTGGTTCATAGCGGCCTAAATCCAGAGCAGAGCAGCGAGAGAGACGCGAAGCGAGAGCAACACGAAGGCGTCTAAGCCACGGGCGGCCTCTGCCAAGATGTCTCCTTGTCACGCACGTCTCATTGCTGGGAACATGAACGAAATCCCCTTCCCGTGAAGGAACTGCCACTACGGGCAAGCTCCCTTTAACCGCGAGGCCTCACAGGGGACGGCAGCCGGGCTGAGGAGATGAAAGCCCCCGGGACGCCCGGCGCTTTGTTCTCGGTGCCCGTCCGAAAAACCAAGCGTCCCCTCCCGGGAAGGGAAGGGAAGGGAAGGGAAGGGAAGGGAAGGGAAGGGAAGGGAAGGGAAGGGAAGGCCGGCGCTACCTGCCCAGCTCCTCAGCCTCCCCGCCCGGCCCCGGAGCGCCGCCGGCGGCCATGGGGCTTTTGTCCGCGCCGGCCGCCCCCTGCCCGCCGCCCCCTGCCCGCCGCCCGCTCGCCGCCCGCCCGACCTGGAAGCGGTCTCGGTGCCCGGTTCCGCGGCGGCCCCGTCCCCCTGACGCGCATCCTGCTCCTCCCCTGCTCTCCTCTCCTCGCCTTTCGTCTCCCCGCCCCGCCGCCATGCCCGCCGGCGTGCCCTGGCCCACCTACCTGAAGACGCTGGCGGCCAGCCTGCTGGCCATGCTGGCGGGGGCCGAGGTGGTGCACAGGTACTACGGGCCCGACCTCGTGAGTGCTGCGGGGGGTATAGGGGCAGGGGGCGGCCGGGCTTTGGGGTGGGTCAGTTCGGGCTCCTCGAGGCCTGAGAACTCGCAGCCGTGTCAAAATAGAAGCGGCAACAAAATACAAGCCCCGCTGCTCAGGGAGAAGTGGAAGGACACACGGGGTTTGAGTATCTGAACTTTATTAGAGGTAAATATTCAGAGTGATCTGTATCCCTCTAGACTAGCAAGATTTTTTAAGGAGGAAAGCTCCTTACCAAGCTCCTTACACCAAGCTCTCTGCCCCAAATGGCAAAGGGCAGCTCGGTGCCTTTCACCGGCCTGCGCTGCCTTCCTCCTCCTTTCACTCCGTGCGTTTTGCTACTTTGAAATAGAAGTCAAAATACAAAAAGGCAGTAGGTTAATTTTCAATATGTTTTGCTTGTAAAAATTATACTCTGCTCAAAAATGAGGGAGACGTAATGACAATTTGGATATAATGCCACCTCTTACAGGTATGTTAATGTGCTGTTTCTGTTATTTATTTATTTATTTTTTTTCTGGTACAGCACTGATGTCTTTCTGTTTTTAACAGAGTATACCTGAAATACCTCCTAAGCCTGGAGAGCTGAGAACAGAACTGTTGGGTGTGAAAGCAAGATCGAGCAAAGCTGAAACATCTCAGCACTGACCACATTTACTTCCGAGAACTGGGACTGATAAAAGCATTTGTTCAACTATCTCAACTACAGAAATCCACATGGGATGTTCTTTATGCTTTTTAGTTTCACCAAAGTAGAATTTACAGGTGGCATATCTTGTAAATAAATGTGTGATGAATACTGTCAAAAATCCAATCAGTTGTTTACCAAAGAGTGTATGATTTTATTTTAGTCTTGATTTGCAGTGTAAATATCCTCCAAAATAAAAGGTGTGAACTCACATTGACCACGTCTGTTGGAGTTTGAAGCTTTTCAGATGATGCCCTCGTTTTGGTACAGGTAATTTTCTTCATAGATGTTTACATAATGTTACATTCTAAATTTTTGATTAAAATAGCAGCAATAACATGGATGTTTAAGTTGCTGCAGCAGTGCCTGCCCAGAGGCAAGGTCTTTTCAGTTTCTCATGCTGCCCTGCCAGTGAAGAGGCTGGGGATGCACCCAGAGCTGGGAGGAGACCCAAGGGACAGCCTGTGCCCTGTGATGTGCTCAAATTTAAAACTGGACGGTGAAGAAATGTGTGAACAGAGCGATGGCCTTTGTCTTCCCAGGAAGCTGTTGTGCCAGAGCTCTGCTTTCCTGTGAATGGCTGACATCCGCCTGCTGAGGGGAAGCAGCAACTGAATGCCTTGCTTGGGGGCATAGCTTTTACTTGACCTACCCACCTATCTTTGTCTCAACCTCTGAGTTTCCTAACCTTTACCTCTCCCATTCTCATCCCCCTCCAGTGGGGCCAATGAGGTAACTGCTGTCTGGTGCCTAGCTGCCTGCCAGGGTTAAACCACAACAGCTGATGAACAAGCATAGGAAGCTAGAGAAGCATGTAAAAACATTAAAAAAAATCAAACTTTTACTGACACTCATTAGCTTTATGAGTGTCTGTTCTGGGGGTTCTAGTACATTGACTGTTGGCACTTACCCTCTTCTTATACTACAACAAGATGTTTTGTTTTATATAATACAGAACCTAGTGCAGTAAATTATGGCATGAACAAATAAAGACTCCTTACTGCAGCTCTTCTTGTACAGGACTAATGCTGGTTAACTGTTGTTACAGCAGTTACATTGGGTTCATCTGTATTACTGATGGGAAATCTATTTGATTGTATTAGTTAAAATGGAGCAAATACATGCAGATAACAGCAAAATCATTTGTCTTCCAACTCTGTGCAGGTACTGTTAAATGCAGGTTTACCTTTCAGGGCTCAGGCTCCCCACGACATTCTTGCACAAGGAACTCAAGAAGATACACACTGACCTGGCATGACAAGGATGGCATGCCAACCACTTTTTGCACAGTCTGCAGCAGAGCATGTGAAGGCTAGGAATTGCTTTCCCTTGACAAAGGCACCCAGATTAGGCACAGGCTTCAACCTCAAATCTCACTCCCATTGGGCTTGGGAAGAGAAAACATGGGGTGGCAGATGATTCATATTAGGAAACAAAAAGCTCACTAATTGCTACTGGCAGCATACGTGGAGTTCCTGTAGTAACACAGGTGTCTAGAAATGGTTGCACAATACTTTTACATCTACTTCAGCTGTGAAGTTGGTATTTTATACCTGCTTAAGCTGGAACTGGTTTTCCTAGGGAAAAGGTTGTAGCCCCTTTGCATGTCTACAGGCCTCCCCTTTCACACAGCTCTTGCAATTATTTGCTGATTGAGAAAGGCAGCTGAGGTGGGATGAGATCATTCCCTGCTCTCACCTGCCCCCACGGATGTTTAGGCTGCAGCCTGGGGTTAGCATTGCTAGATCAGAGACCACCTCAATGACCCCTCCACCAGCACCAACAGTAAAAGACTTCATTTGGGCACAAAATGTGAAATTTAAACAATCTAGCAGAAGACATCTAACTAGGCTCAGTGCTGGTGGCAATTTGTGCTTTGCTGCACCTATCAGTGGTTAGATTGATAACTGTACACCTCAATAGCTTTGAGAGCCAGGTAACAGCTTATTGAAGGTAGGTGAGACACTTCGGCAGTATTTTGTTCTTATTCTAAATAGGGATAACTGAAACCCACTGTGGTTTCTCTTTAAAGGGACAGGATTCACCAACCCTTACCTGATTCACTTACAGTTTATCAGACTCTGTCATTTTGCTGCTGACTGACTTCAGATCTAAAGGCTGCAGCAAATTTAATCACAAATTCAGCTTCGTTTTTCCAAATGCATCCTGCTTGTAGTGGAAACTGAGCAACAAGGAGCATGGTTTAGCACAGGGGGAACCACTCATGAGTGCCCACCTAGTGGCAGCAAAGCCACCACTGTGCCTGGTTTGAATAGCAATTACTGCCCTGAATCAGAATACCTACAGGAGTGAAAAAAACAACTCAGTATGACTGCAAGACCCTTCTTCCAGCAGTGACACTGTTTCAGAGTTGATAAAAAGTTACAGCTGCATGTTTGTGCCTATTAATAGCAAACACTTGTCACTCCAGGGTAAATAAAGCAGCTGGACCACAGCCGTGCTGCACATGATAGCCTCAGCTGAGGAAGATGAAGAAGCACAAAGCATGACTCCAAAGTGTGCTCTTTATTTTTGACACTGAAGCAGACAGGGCATCCTGTAACCCATCAATGCCTTCAGAACTCCAGCCATGGGACAGAGCAAAAGGTGGTTTAAAGTTTGTAAGGAATAAACAGAAAAGGATTCCACAGCAAACAAGTCTACACCTCCAGTAACATTCCTACCAGGTTTCTGAGCTGCAAAACCAGACAGCGGGCCTAAGCCACGCCTGCTGGTCAAGCATAGGTAAGATGGGCATGCGTACTTTTAATGCATTAAAGGATTTACTTCATATTTCAAGCTTTATATAGTGAACCTGGAACACTGCAAGTTATTTTTAGGAAATATTAAATGAAAACCTTAGAAGTAGTTAATTGCTACAAAATACATGCCTTAAAAATGGTGCTTTTGCCCTATTTAAGAACTTACTAACAAAGGACTGCTGCTATTACAGCTGATACTGCTACCTGCTAAACAACTCAAGAGTTGGACCACTCCTAACTCAACTTTGTGTATTAAAGATGCTTCAGCAGTGAACCCCCACCCCAATTAAGCTCATTTTCCAGGCAGTCTTAAACAGCATACTTTAATAAACTCTACGCCCACAAATAAACCCTAATTAAGTATTTGGGCAACACAGGCTAGTAAAAGTAAATGGGAACACAAGCTTTTTCACCTCAGTGTTTAGGTGTCTTCACCCAATTATACGTGATTTCACCTAAGATCATAAGATTTGAAGTCCACTCTTTTGCCTGCCTAGTTAACAAGAGTGGTTCTCAAGTAGGAACAGTACTTAGACAACAACTCTGTACTTTCACAGAAGGCAAATGAAGAATCAATGTAAACCTTTCCTGCCAACTCTGTGAAAATTTGTTTCAGAAGTAGAGGCACTAGTGAGAAAACAGTGCTTCATGCAACCACAAAACTAATGCAGGAAGTAGAAGAGACAGTGGCGTGTCCAACTTGTCTACATTACACAGTATTCCATTTGGTGTCAACAGATGTGGCTTGAATTAGCTTAAGTAGGTACAGTGATTTGTCACAGTAGGGACACAGAACAAGAGCTAAAAAGTTCAGAAATAATAGCATTAAAGAGGAACTGTAACAGCAAAGAACTTCCACATGAAAAAATGGAGAAAGGACTACTGCAGCTGTTGGGAAAGCTACCTGAGTTAAAGGCAGGGTTACTACAGTGGAGGATAAGGATAGGCTCCCAGAGAGTAAATCACTTCCAGCTATTCTTCAACCTTTTAATGAAAGGACAAGCTTTTGCTCATCTCAGCTGCAATAGCTACCACTGCCTGTTCTGTAAAGTGCAGTAAAGTCACATCCAGTGCCCCTGTATTTTAAGCATATTTCAGAAAGCCTGCTACAAACCCACTTTTTTTTTTTTTTTAAACATTGCCAGCAGGACTTTCAATTCCAACACTTATTTTTAAATGCCCTCTCATCTTTAAGATGTCAGTACTATAAAATTTCCTGAATACTTATTCCACACAAACAAGTTTCAGTAGAACTCTTAAATGCCAGGTATACTTGGGACTGAACAGCACAGCACATCTGTTAACACAAAACCCAGCCTTAAGCATGTTTTTGACTGTGCGGCTGTACCAGTGTGGAACAACCTCAGGACAGCAAACTCCCTGTTGGACAAAGGACCTGAACACTCAAGACAACCCCTTTAATTCTTTAAGATGAGGGGAGCTTACTATGTAAAATTTAGAGTTAATGGTGTTTGGGAACATTTTATTTTGTACATGACAAGATTTTACACCAAGTCAGTTAAATAATACAAATTTACATTCATGAGGAATGTTTTAGAAAAGTCAACTTAAAAAAAATCTCCTCTGCCCTTAACCCCCACACCATCCCTCAACCTCTTACAGTGGAAAAAAACAAAACCTAATTCACATCCCTTCCTAGCCCTCCAATGCAGGATGGTAGGCAAGTGCAGTTTACAGTTCATCTTTCACATCTGTGGATTCCTGTGGAGACAAACAAGAGAATCAGAACATTGCTTTTTCAAAGTGCAAAAGGTTACAAAAGCTGTTTCAGATGAACTGAAAGACTGCTGATACTTCCCAAAGCACTAACAGAAGTGATATAACTTTTGAAGAGACATTGAAAAAACAAAACTTCAGTCCACTCAAATTTAGTTTACTATCTTTAATACTTTAAGTTACCTTTCAGGGATAGTATTAGTAAACATCCCATAACTTTGCTCCCTTATTTATTGCTATCACACAGGTTATACTACTCTGTAAATGCAGTAGTGATAGCATCAAAACTAATATAATTATTTACAATACAGTAAGTATTGTTCTTCAATGTATTCTTCCGTGATCTGACAGATAGTAGTAGGCAAATACATCTCTAAAAGCTTTGTATTTTTATTAGTCTCAAGATGTACTGCTACAGGACTCTTCCAAAAGCAGCCTAAGCAAGCAGGTCCAGTCAGGACTTCACAGTACCTTACAAGTTAACATCACTGAGAAACCACAGTACTTGATGGCCAATTTGTTGAGACTACTGCCCACAAGCTGTGGAAAGTGAAAAGGTAATAGGAAGCTCATGGTAGGCGATTTACTACTGCTTTTTGCCACAGGGCACTCATTACAATATCTTTAGCTTAATTTAGCTCCAAACCCTGAATACACCTGTTTTTTTTCTTCTTATAAAGAAACTTGATACGGAATAAAGATTTGTGCAGTAGGTGTTTTTCCAAGCTTTTCTTGGAGGGAAAACCCTTTACACTGACAGCTATGGTCACAGAACGCTAGGTGAAGAAATCTGTTGTCAGGAAGTACCAGGTAAAGCTGCACATAGATATAAAAGAATGAAGAATAATCAAACTCGAGATCTTACCTTCTGTGTTTCACTGTCTTCAGCATCAGCATCCACCTCTTCTTCTTCTTGCTCTGCCTCCTCAGCTGCATCTTCAGGCTCTTCAGGTTCTTCTTCCACCTGTGGGAAGGTCATAAACACCTCACTATGCATTCAAAGTTTTGCTTACAATGTTTGCTAGTTACAGACTAGCTAAATACAGGCTATGGTACTATCAGTTCATAACGTGCTCCAGGTTACCTGAAGGAGAAACTGGATTCTCTTTTGCACTAATACATTATTGTATTTCCCCTGGCAGAATACCAGCCTAAGTTCTTGCACAGCATCGAGGGAAGACCTATACTCAACTTATGAATTTCTCCATTTGTGAAGTGGGCACATGCATCTATCTTGCCCCTAATTTATTCCCATAGAACCACCACTTAAAGACAGCAATACTTAAAAAGAGCATAATGGAAGAGTAGAATCCCATTCAACTGCAAAGAGCAGTGGCAGTGAAAGATGATACAAGCACGAAAGGCTCATCAGCTCATCACTTTCCCAGACAGAAACTTGGATCAGGCTCCTGACACCACTTCAGAATAGGAAACTAGGTACATATGCAAATCTACACCACTGCAGTTACATCTTAATAGATTTAAATATCTGCTTCTTCATCAGTTACAAGTTATTGGCAACTAACCTTTGCATCCAGGTCAATGTTTAGACTCAAACGAAGCATCCTTTCTATTCTGTCTCCATATTCTTTGGTGTCTGGTAACATATATCCTGATCTCAAAGTTGCAGTTTCGAACAGTACCACTGCAAGATCTGAAACTGTTTTGTCATCTTCATTTTCCTAATATGGAAGCACAAAAAACCCACAAACACAGCTGTTAATTAGGCTGCACTGACAGCTTTGCAGTCAGCATTTCACTACTGTTACTTATTTACCTTGACTCGCCTCAGCATGTCTTTGATCAGTGGATGCCTGGGGTTTATTTCAAATGTCTTCTTTTGGCTAGCATAGTAACTGGAAAGAATAGAAGAAACAGGAATAGTCACATCATTAAGTTTTGAAGAATGGGACCCAGGTACCCCTTTAAACTCAAGAACACTGAGTAACCTTGTTACCCCCCATCCCTGCTTCAGTATTAGTGATCCTCTAAAAATACAAGTTATTGTGATAGTTCATCTTTTGTCACCAAATGACAGATGCAAATACTACTGACAAGTATTGAGAAGTATTGCTCAGTAAGCAGACTTTTACCTAACAGGCTTTGAAACAGTGACTATTATAGAGGTTGCAGCTTATTTAGAAATGACCTTAAATTATGGAGGATCATTTGAACCACATGGAAGCTTCTTGTGCCCACACCAACCAAGGTTTATCAACTGCATTTCACATTTGCTGCTATCTGAAAGCTTACTTTGTAGATATGTCCTTCCCAGTTTGGTAAGCTTGAGCTTTCATGATTCTTTCCATGTTACCAGACCATCCATACTGACTAGCCACAAGTGCACATGGAGACTGGGTTAAACGTTGAGAGAGCACAGCTTTTTCAATCTGCAGAAAAAAGCCTCGATATTAGTTCAAGGAACAACTCTTCAAGGGAATTAAACAGCTCAAATTTGCTACCACATGGCCACTTCAGTATTTTATGAAAGCTCTAAGGTGACATTCTAACTCACTGCCTTCCTGAAGTAAAGGTGTTAAAACACTTCTTTATCCAGAGAAGAACAGACCAAGAAGTTATGGTCAGCTCCACATCCCCAGAATTTGCAAGGCTTTGTATGAACTAGAGCAGCATTTACAAACAGGCATTAAATATTTCTAACCTTGTCCTTCAGAGCTTTGTCTTTCATCCAGTTCAAGAGTGGTTCAAATTCCTTTTCCAAGGCTTCTCGACTCTCCTTAGATTTTTCGCTTTCTTCAAACTTAACGCCTTCTTTTGCTACGTTCTGAAACCTCTTGCCATCAAATTCTGGCAGAGCTTGAATACAGTATTCATCTACAGGTTCAGTCAGGTAGATCACTTCGTAGCCCTTTTTCAGAAGACGTTCAACAAACGGTGAGGACTCAGCCTATAATGAGGACAGACCAAGATACCAGTTTAACACTAATACTAGCAGCTACTGAGAATTGTACTGCTATTTTACAAATATTAACACAAGGAAAACTGAACTGTAGTAACATGACCATGGCTACACCACGCTTTACAGCAAGTACAGGCAGTTCACGATGTTTATTGTACCATAAAACCATAGCAGTAATATTTTTTTCCTTCCCTGCTCACTTACCTCCTTTCTGCTGGCACCTGCCATGAAATATATTTTGTCTTGTTTCTCTTTCATTCTTTCCACATACTGGTCAAGGCTTGTAAGGTTACTTTCATGATGAGAGGACTGGAAGCGAAGAAGTTTAGCCAGTCGTGTACGATTGGAGTGATCCTCAATAACTCCCAGCTTGACATTAGTACCAAACTCTTTCCAGAAGGTGTCATTGTATTTTTCCTCTGCAATTTTCTTGATCATATCAAGAGTTTTACGAACAAGTTTCTTTCTGATCACCTAGAAAAAGCAGTAATACAGAGTTGCAGCAATGTGCAATTGAAAGATCCCTCAATTCAGCCTCACTGCAAAGAACGGGATCAGGACACTCAAGTGTTCTGACTTAAACAAAACTAGTCTGAAAACAGCAATGCTTGGTTACCAATACTTTACTTTCACACTCCTAACAATATTTAAAACAGTTAAGATTTAGATGGTAAGTGTCTTGACTTATCTACTTACTCACTTTGGATGTGCCTCCAATTAAAGACAGGACCAACTATCTTACCTTTAACAATTTATGCTGCTGAAGTGTTTCACGAGATACATTCAGAGGAAGATCATCAGAATCCACCTAATTGAAGAAGAAATGTTCTAAGTATAGCTAGCAGCATTTGGAAATAAAAATTAAGTCTTACTTACTTTTTTTTTTTAAATACTTACAACACCTTTAACGAAGTTAAGGTATTTGGGCATCATGTCATGGAAGTCATCAGTGATGAACACTCTTCGAACATACAGCTGAATTACAGAAAGAACAATGATCAGGTCATGGATTATTGTTTTTTTTTTAAAACAGAAAACCATATCAATAATCACTTGCTTGTCTTACCTTAATGAAATCGCTTTTTTTAGATCCATATTCATCAAACAAGCCACGTGGAGCAGAATTAGGAACAAACAAGATTGATTTGAAAGTGACTTCCCCTTCAGCAGTAAAGTGGATGTAAGCCATTGGATCATCATGTTCCTGTGAAGTGAAATTTCATTTAAGTCTATGTTGGCAAAGTATTGGCAAGTCAGTTCTTCTACTTATAAGATGAATTTGCAAGTTATTACATAATTAAGCTACCTAAACATGATTTAAAGAACCAAAATTTCCAGATTTTACTGAGTTACTTGCACAGAAGTTACCTTCTAAGAACTACAAGATGCTTCCCTTTTTTAAAGCCAACCAAGGCGATGCCAAGACCACAGTAAGATATTCTTAAGTCATGTTAAGACTGTCTTTACTTGTAAATAGGGCTTTGTAGAAACACACTGTTTCCTCCTATCATGTACAACACAAACATAGACACTCTTAGACTACATTAAAATTTCCCTGTCAGTTTTTAAAATTTCTCTCTGAAGAAGAGAGCAGCTCCTAGCTGAACGCTACACCTCACAGAAAGCTTTCAGTTCAGTCCTCTTCCTGGCAGCAATTTATTCTTAAGAACAAAGCACTCAGTGTTGTTTACACAACAAAAAAATACTACAGCAAGCCTACTGCTTTGGAAAAGTTTTGAAGCTTACAGCTTACCTTGGAAAAGGTTTTGTAAAAAGCTTTGTATTCATCTTCTTCGACTTCTTTAGATGGTCTCTGCCAGATTGGTTTTATGTCATTCATGAGCTCCCAATCCCAGACAGTCTTTTCAACCTAGGCATGTAAACACAAGAATAAAGATGTGTTCTTTAATTCAGGTTTTGAGTCCATTACAGAATCTCCACTGAGGATAAAGTCCTATAACAGCATTAGAAAAATATGTATTTCTAATCAACAAACTAAATTAGAGAGTGGCCTGGATAATGTCACACAAGTGTATGTATTAGCAATAAGCACATGGCAACAGAACGCAAGTCCACACTTCAGTGTACCCTATGCACATTTCATATTCACTCAAGTGTTGTGATTACTCTTCTTCTGCCACTCTGAAAAAGACATCCCAGCAAAGACTATGTTCAATTTAAACCACTCAGTTTCTGTTTATTTAATCCAGTACTGCTTTGAGAAGCTCACTGTATAAACCTTAAGAATCTAGTAGGGCCGGCGGGCTCCCTGCCTGTAGTAGGGCCGGCGGGCTCCCTGCCTGTAGTAGGGCCGGCGGGCTCCCTGCCTGTAGTAGGGCCGGCGGGCTCCCTGCCTGTAGTAGGGCCGGCGGGCTCCCTGCCTGTAGTAGGGCCGGCGGGCTCCCTGCCTGTAGTAGGGCCGGCGGGCTCCCTGCCTGTAGTAGGGCCGGCGGGCTCCCTGCCTGTAGTAGGGCCGGCGGGCTCCCTGCCTGTAGTAGGGCCGGCGGGCTCCCTGCCTGTAGTAGGGCCGGCGGGCTCCCTGCCTGTAGTAGGGCCGGCGGGCTCCCTGCCTGTAGTAGGGCCGGCGGGCTCCCTGCCTGTAGTAGGGCCGGCGGGCTCCCTGCCTGTAGTAGGGCCGGCGGGCTCCCTGCCTGTAGTAGGGCCGGCGGGCTCCCTGCCTGTAGTAGGGCCGGCGGGCTCCCTGCCTGTAGTAGGGCCGGCGGGCTCCCTGCCTGTAGTAGGGCCGGCGGGCTCCCTGCCTGTAGTAGGGCCGGCGGGCTCCCTGCCTGTAGTAGGGCCGGCGGGCTCCCTGCCTGTAGTAGGGCCGGCGGGCTCCCTGCCTGTAGTAGGGCCGGCGGGCTCCCTGCCTGTAGTAGGGCCGGCGGGCTCCCTGCCTGTAGTAGGGCCGGCGGGCTCCCTGCCTGTAGTAGGGCCGGCGGGCTCCCTGCCTGTAGTAGGGCCGGCGGGCTCCCTGCCTGTAGTAGGGCCGGCGGGCTCCCTGCCTGTAGTAGGGCCGGCGGGCTCCCTGCCTGTAGTAGGGCCGGCGGGCTCCCTGCCTGTAGTAGGGCCGGCGGGCTCCCTGCCTGTAGTAGGGCCGGCGGGCTCCCTGCCTGTAGTAGGGCCGGCGGGCTCCCTGCCTGTAGTAGGGCCGGCGGGCTCCCTGCCTGTAGTAGGGCCGGCGGGCTCCCTGCCTGTAGTAGGGCCGGCGGGCTCCCTGCCTGTAGTAGGGGCCGGCGGGCTCCCTGCCTGTAGTAGGGGCCGGCGTAGAGTGAGACTGTTTGCCAACACTCCTCTAGAAGACTATGAAAGCTGTTGAATATCTGACATGACTTAGAAGACCGCATGTAGTCTGAAACAGCTTACCTTCTTCGTTTTTGGCTTCTTCTCCTCCTCTTCTTCTTCCACTGCTGCTTCATCATCTTCTGTTTCTTCTTTCTCTTTTGCTTCCTCTTCTTCTACAGGTTCTTCAACAGTCTCTGTCTAAGTAGACATTTCAAAGTGGTGTTTAGACTATTTACTAGAAGTACCTGCCAGGAAACTATTCTCTCAAGTGTCCTCAATCACCCAAGTTAAAGCAGTGCTGAGAGACTGATTGCCTGTAGCAACCATTTCCCCACAGACGTGTTTTTTCAGTCACGTTTTTCATGACCACATGCTATCCTTTGCTACTCTGGTACACTGTACTTAAAATTTAAGTTCTTCATAGCTTTACAGTTCACCTTTACCAAAACACCAACTTTAATCAGACTGGGTGATGTCAAGTTAGTGCTACACCAAGAAAAACATTGCAAGAACAATCCTTAAAGTTAAAGTGCTGCCCAATATTGAGAAGGACACCTAAGCATGCTTGAGAGCTTTCCAAAGCTTCCAGATACTAATCAAAGCATGTGAAATAAAGATTCCTTCCTAGTATTTTGCAAAGCTTTGCTTCTTTGGGTAATAAAGAAAATGAGTTAATAAAACCAAGTTCCTTCAAAGTCTGTGATCTTAGCACAAGTTCGTGCCTTTAGTAGTAAGTAACTAGCAAAATACTAGCCAGTTCTTCCTTTCCACTAAATCTGAGTAGCCAAAACCAGTAAAAATTTAGAAAGTTAGACTAGTAAAAATTCTATACTATGCCCTCCTTCTTGAAGTATCTGGCCCTTGAAAGACCATGAGTTATGAAATACAGCTCAGCGTACAATGCTGTTAAATGCACTTACCTTGCTGCTCCACACATATATGGGGAAGTTGATGAACTGTGAGTATTTCTTGACAAGGTTTTTAACAGTATCCAACTCAAGATAGTCAGATGCTTCTTCCTTCAAGACAAGGCTAGAAGAAAATACACAAGTAAGAGTGTTGGACTAGTAGTTTAAAGCAGTCTTACTGGAGGAGACTCATCTTTCCACTATTGCAGCTCTAGTGACCCAAAATTATTCAACTGCAGCTCAACTAGCAAATATTCAGTTATTCCTTCAAAAACTGAATCTCTTTTAAGACTACTTCAATCAGATAGAATCACTTTTTTTAAAACAATTAGGGGCATAACACCACCTGTAAATCAAAACAAAGGCCTCAAATTAACAGTGATCAGGACCCTGATGCATTCTGACTTCATTTGGACCCAGAGGACCAAGACAAACGTTTTCCTTCCAGTATCATTGGCATGCCAATGCCCTACCTTTCAGTAGAAAGAAGTCCTGAAAATGACTGAAGGGCTCCTCTAAGCCCAGATCAAAGAAACTTATGTGCACATGAAAGTGGAAAAAAAAAAAAAATAGGGCTGTCAAACTACATCTAACTTCAAAGTCGCATCAGACCAGTCTGACTGGTGTATTAACAGTCACCTGTTTCTGAGAGAAGGCTCTACAACCCTGTAGACGTTTTGTTGTACCACAACTGCATCGAGAAACTGAATGAATCTACAGTCTGTTAAAGTCTGAAATTGCTTGCAAACAGTTAGTTGGCAGTAAGCTCATTGATTTTTTTCATTCATCTAACAGAATAAAGAATCATATTGCTACATTACCAGTTCACATTCTGCATGCAATTAATAGTTTGGAGGTTTCTATTGAACTGAAAACATCCATACTCCAAGAATCAAATGCTACATGTAGTCACAATGCTAAAGTCATCCACATATTCCAGTGAGAAAGATTTATCTATAAAACATTTATTTTTTTCCAAGGAAACTTAATACTTACGTTATGGTTGTGCCACGTCCTAAAGTGTTTCCTCTTGGGTCATCAATCACAGAGAATTCATTTGAGTCTGATTCCCAAATGTGCTGGGTATCATTGTTGTGTTTTGATGTGACAATAACTCTGTCTGCTACTAAGAAGGCAGAATAAAAGCCAACACCAAACTGGCCAATTAACTCAGATGTTGACTGGCTATCATCCTGCATTTCAGTCATCTTGTTTAAGAATTCACTTGTACCAGACTTTGCAATGGTACCCAGGTTTTTAATCAACTCCTCTTTTGTCATGCCAATACCCGTATCTGTAACGTGAAGCATGTTCTTCTCTTTGTCACACTAAAAAAAGAAAGAAAAAGATTAAGTTTGACTTTATTTTAAATCTCACTACCTAATACACTTATCACGGAAGAGTATTAAGGAGACTTGATCCTAACACAGTCCTAATTTGTATTTGCATCAGTATTAGGCAATAAATTGAATACCCTAATGATACAGTCTTCTTACATGCCTGCCACTGCTCTTCAGTAAGAGACGATGTAGATGATATATCTGACATTTCTTACCTTGATTTTGACAGTGAGCTCCTCATTACCAGCAAGAGCATTTTCATCAGTCAAGGATATTAACCGTATCTTATCTAAAGCATCCGAAGCATTTGAAATAAGCTCCCTCAGGAAAATCTGAAACAGAATCCAGTTGTCAGGAATTTAAGAACACACATGAACAGTTCTAGCATGTTCTACTGATACAGGTACTAACCTCTTTATTTTTATATAAAGAATTGATGATAAGTTTCATCATCCTGTTAACTTCTGCTTGAAACGCAAACTTCTCAGATTTTTCTCTAATTTCTTTAATCTGGGATGCATTTAGGCCATCTAGCTGGATAGCTTCTTCCTCTCTGTAAGAATAATGAAAAACTGTCAAATAACCCTGCCTACGTACAGTTTCCACTAATTGTCTAGCACCCACAACGATGGTCTAGCTAGAGAAACAGTAACTTTAAACCACTGACACTGATAGCCCAAATGTGGTGACCAAATGAGATCTGTGAGACTTGCTATCGTCAACTGCCTAACCACAATCTAAAATGCAAGTGAAAGTCCATGACTGCAAGTAAGACTATTTTATTATGAAGTTGAGGGAAAAACAGAGGCACATTACAACTGCTGCAATGCTCAATGTGAGGTACACATCTGAGGATCTGAAGCAGTTCATTGGTGTAGAGCTATTCAACCAGTGGGCACTAACCTGCCACATGCAGTTATGTGCAAGAATAACCCCTATTTATTTATTGGTTCTTGTAGTACTACTGATTGGACAAAACCAAGTTGAAAACTTCTGAGTCCGAGTCTTCAGGCTCACCTCTCTATAGAAGGCAACAATCTTTTCATATATTTTATTTTTAACATCTGACTAGGTTTCTTTTTGCGTGTTACACCCCCACACCCCACGCTCTGCCAGTTTAAGCATGCCTGATACCAAAACCGATTTTTTTTTTTTTTGAACGCGAGAGAACCTCCTGATGCTTTAAAAGCCGCTTACCCAGCACCCCACGCCTACTAACCTCTGAACAACTTCATCGTCGGTCCGGGACCCTTCCCTGCTTTTCCCCAAGTCATCCTCCACCGTTGCATCCACATCCACCTCCTCGGCGCTAACGGACGCTGGACAGGACGAGACAGGCAGCGAGCTGAGCCCCCGGGGGTGCCCCTACAGAAATTACCAGCCCCCCACCCCCAACCCCTGCACCCCCACCACCTCCTGGGGTGGGAATAACGCCCAGACCCGCACGCAGGCGCCCCCCCACCCGCCATGAGCAGGCCCAGCGCCTCCCCCACGCACCCCACACCCCCTCCCCTCAGCCTCCGCCGCCAGAAGGTTCCAGAAGGCGGCCGCCCTGAGGGGCTGTGCGTGTGTGGGGGGCACTCACCGGCCAGCAGCAGCAGCGCGCAGCCCAGAGCGAGCGCCCAGGCCGACCTCATGGCGGAGACGAGCACGGCCCAGCCCTGCCCAGCCGGCCCCGCCGCCGCCGATGCCGCTGGCGCAGCCGCGTCCCTCCCCCTCCGCCTTATCAACGGCGCCCCCGCCGCAGCGCGAGGGGGGCAGCCGGCGGCCAGCCAATGGCGGCGCCCCACGCCAAACACGCGGCCAATGGCGAGCCGGCGGGGGCGGGGCGCGCGGCGGCGGCCGCCAATCGCGGCTTTCCATGTGCGGTTTCCTGCGGACGGAGCGTGGCCGGCGCCGGTTGGCCGGGCGGCGTTGCGGACGGCCAATCGTTTGCGCGGAGGGGCTCAAAGGGCGGGGCCGGCGGCGGGTTTTCGACCAATCAGACGTCGATGCTTGGCGCCCCGGCCGCGTGGGGCGCGGCCGCGGCCGGGCAGCGGTGACAGCGGCCCCGCGTGGGCAGCGCGGCCCCGACGGCTTCCGGGGGCACCCGGGATGTTTACCGGGGACACGGTTGCCACGGCAACGGGAGCTTCCGGTCGTGGCGGCGCCGGCGGGCCTCTCCCGGCAGCCCCGAGGGCCTCCTCTTCCGCCCCTTGCTACTGGCGGGTGCGCGTGCGCGGTGGTGCCGCGCGGCATGCTGGGAGTTGTAGTCCTGAGGGGGGCACAAGGCGCCCCCTGGCGGCGCGGGGTGGGGCGGGGCCGCCATTACGGGGCCGTGAGGGGGGCTTGGGGTGGGCTCGGCTGCCCCTCGTGCGGCCCTGAGGGGCGGTGTTCGTGGGGGTCACGGAGCCCTAGAGTCACTTAAAAAACAAAAAACAAAACAAAAACAACCAAACAAACCAAAAACTTGTAAAAGACCTTCGTGATCCTCACATCCAACCACTCACCCACCACAAACCCACCGCCGACCCGTGTCCCTAAGCACCGCGTCCACGCATCCCCTGAACATCCCCAGGGCTGCCAACGCCGCCGCCTCCCTGATGGCCTGTCCTGAACCCTGACCACATCTTTCCGTGAAAAAATTCCTCCCGATACCCAATTCCAACCTCCCTGGTACAAAAAGCAAGCTGGGATAAAACGATCTGGGCGCTTGGCAGGTCCCCGTGCTTTCTAGCTTAGTGGTGCTCATCACAACAGCCACCCTCTTATTCTGACTCCTCAGCCTGCCCTTAGGGCCGTGGCGTTGAGTGTGCCTGGAAGAAGGATGTCATTGTCAGCTCGAGGCCGAGAGCCATGGTTCCCTTCATGCCTGGGGGTCCCTGCCCGCTGCATGCTAGTGGTGCCCACCTCAGCTGCCATCACGAGTCACTGACATGGGGGGACCCACAAGCATGCACGTACCCGGCTCCTGCAGTGACAATGTCAGAGAATTTAATGTGAAAACCTGCTACAGTCTGTGAATTTGAGTAAAAGTAGGCCTCATGTTCAGAAGGCTGGATATTTCCATCCCTGACAGCTGACAAAGTGATCAAATCTAATGCACCTGCATGTCTATGTTAATAAGATACTTGAAGTGTCACAGCCTCATTTTGCCTTCCTGAGAAAGTTACTCTGCTGAAATGTCTGTGAGAATGACTAGGAAAATATGTATGGGAGGGTTCAGTGCCAGGATTATATGTAAAAACCTGCCATGTTTTCATGAAGGCCTATTTGAACTCAGAGAATTACTTTACAAATACTTAATTGGAAGTACAGTTTTGTCACTCTCAAACAGACAAAGTTTGTCCTTTCTAAAACTCACTAACAAGCAGTTTCATGATTTGATTTCCTAATAATGTGTATGTTCCTAGAGGGAGGTATGTTGCTCAATGACTGAATAGGCATTTAATGTCCATACATATTTGCAGAGTAAACTTATCTCCAACCCGTAGAACTCTTGCCTTAACACGTTTTGTGGCAGTTTTGTTATAGTAGTTATTTTCTTGGCAATGGGAAAATGTAATGCTTCATTGCAATCTTTTTGAACTTTGGCAGCTGGAGTAGCAGAAATGCAAACCAATTCTGTTGTTGACTATGCTAAACCAACAGAGATTTTAGATTAAGTTTGTTGAAATCCAATTCTTGTTGATTACTTTACTCTTATTATTATACAATATAGGTATTTAAATTTTTTTACTTTTTGAAGGAGACATGAAATCTGATAAATCTGTTTCTATGCTTCGAATTTAGAGGTCAAGACTAGCCTTGTTTGCTGCATATAGATTACACTGTTTGGTTTCCTCAAAGCCCAGTTGTATTACGTAGCACAAAAGTGATAGGTAAGAATGAGGCAACTGCGTACTTATGCTCTCTCAAAGAAAGTTTCACCTCTTTACAGGGAGGTTGGCAATTGAAGAAAATAACTTTGATTTAATATTAAACTTCTAAAAATTGTTTATTGTAGCTATTTTAAAGCTACGAACATATCATCAAGTTAACGTTTTAAGCAAATCTCAGAATTTCCACTTAAATTTATTTAATTCGTTCTTAATTTTTGCTTAAGAAAAATCAAAGGAGTTTTAAAAATCTTAGTTGTGCTGACATTCAAAAGAAGCCTGAATATCACCTTTCAGCTTTTAATACCAAATAAAAGGTGTAACTGCTAAGACCTAACAGTGCTTCAGGATGAGAACTTAGCTACATCAAAGGTCCTGTAAAGCAATTCTGCACACTCTTGATTGTGTGTATAATGACTGAAAGTGTATTTAAGTGCTGTATTTACTCTTTTGACTAAAAACATGAGTGCATGTGATGATAAGAGAAACACGGTACAGGTTATGTGTTTTTCCATGCAAACAGTAGAGCAAGCCTCTCCAGTACTCTGAGTGCAACATATCAGCTCACCCACCTGTCCTAGGAGAAGCCTGCTCACTGAAGCAAGCCACGCAATTCCAGCTGTAAGCTGTAACTAGCAAGAAGTGTTACCTTGCCAGAAATAGCTGTAGAGATAAACTGAGGAGTTCATATGACCCAACTTTGGGTATTTGGTTTAACCAGCTAAATTAGCCAGCTAATCTTCCTTGGCTCCATCTGTAAAAAAGTTCTTCTCTCACTGTACTGGCTCTGGCATATGTCAGACTCATTGCTGAGCTGATTAAATTCTCCATCCCAGCAAAATAGTCTGTAATTAAATCAGCTTATATCTGATCTAGCACGCACCAGATTAGAGCATGGTAAAGAGCAGGAGTTTATGGCTAGGAGAAGGTGATATCCCTCTTTTGATGGTGGTGAGCTGAGCCACCACTTTTAGGAGCCTTGTATGTAACTTAACATAGGACAGACGTGTTCATGTGTGCAAATATAAGGAAACCATAAAAGTAAACACTGAGTTTGCATTGTAAGCATGTTGCCTCTTTCAATACACCGTAAAACTGAAATCTGTAACAGATGCAACCTCTGCTTCAGGGACTAAATATTGTACATACAAAGCAAACTGAAGACATATCCACATATTTAAGATGCTATATAGTTTTGGGGACTAAAGCAAAAAGTACTGCTATTAATTAGCTTTTCAAGCTGATTATTCAGGTATTAGAAAATAATAAGAATAACTACATACAGGCAAGATTAAAATACTTCTGTCTATAAACATTGACATCTTTACTAAATGCTTATGCTATGAATTATTCTTATCTGCTGTCTCTTTATCAAGAAATTCTGTTGAGCAAATTACCATCTTCCGACTTCAGCTGCCTTCTGGTTAGGAGAAATACATCTTTTACCTACCACCTACTTAGTCTCAGAACTATTGATCTCCACCAAAGAGGGCTTTCACCCCTGCTCTAGTTTTAAGAGCAGAGAATCCTAACTAAAAGGGTAACTCTTTTCTTCCTGTTCAGTGAAAGGCTACTCAACCAAATATTCTACATCTTCATATACAAACATCTTTAGGCCCATTTCTTTGAATCTTTTCAAACAATGAGCTGTAGTGAGCATCTTCCTTACCCTGGAGGTTGACTTGAAGGGGAAACACTTGTCCTGGTAAAACCAACACTGTATGTGTCCATGACGCCAACAAATGCCACAAGAACGGTACTGAGAAAAGCAGTATTTTCTCTGAGCTCTGGCAATGGATGATGACGGTGGGCTGCTATCCAAAGAGTTGCTTGCTTGGCTGCAGCAGGGGTCAAAGTCCTGGATCCAGTTAGGCACAAGCCTGCTTTCCACTCCTCTTCTCCACTGAGCATGGCAAAATACTCTGCAACTATAAAACTTGCTTGTCAATGCACGGATCACCCTTAATAATGACACTACATTGGAATGCTGCAGTGACCACACCCTGGCTGAACTTTTGATCGCAAGTACTATGGGCCAGGCATAAAAGCAAAGTCGGGACCCTGAACATTAGAGGAGCAAACTTCTAGCTCTTTAAAGAATTAGGGGATCAGATCCCCTGTGAACCTGTCTTTAGGGAAAGAGGAACTAATCAGAACTGGAAACTCCTTAAGAACACTTTTCTTAGAGCTCAAGAGCTCTCCATCCCCGTGTGTAAGAAATCAAGCGGGGAAGGCAGGCAACCAGGAAGGCTGAGCAAGGGTCTGATGGTCAAACTGAGGCAAAAGAAGCAGGGCAGTGGAAGCAGGGACACATGGCCTGGGAAGAGTACAGGGATACCATCCAGATATGCAGGGATGCAATCAGGAAAGCCAAGGCACAGATGGAACTGAGCTTGGCAAGGGATGCAAAGAATAGCAAGAAGGGATTCTACAGGTACATTGTCCAGAAAAGAAAGGCCAAGGAGAGCGTGCCCCCTCTGATAAATGAGAAGGGAGAGCTGGTAACAACAGACATGGAGAAGGCTGAGGTACTCAACAAGTTCTTTGCCTCAGTCTTCACAGACATTCAGTCTTCCCAGGTCTCTCCAGCCCATGAACCTCTAGGCAGGGGCTGGGGGAGCAAAGTCCATACCCACTGTAAGCAAAGAGCAGGTTTGAGACCACCTGATGAAACGGAACCAGTACAAGTCTATGGGGCCCGACGCCATGCATCCCAGGGTCCTGAGAGAACTGGCTGCTGGAATTGCCACGTCACTTCCTATCATATCTAAAAAGTCCTGGCAGTCAGATGAAGTCCCTGGTGACTGGAAAATGGGAAACAACACTCCATTTTTAAAAAGGGTAGAAATAAGGACCTGGGGAACTACAGACTGATGAGACTCACTTTTGTGCCTGGGGAGATCATGGAACAGATCCTCCGGAAAGCAATGCCAAAGCACATGCAAGACACGGAGGTGATCCAAGACAGCCAGCATGGCTTCACCAAGGGCAAATCCTGCCTGACCAATCTGGTGGCCTTCTGTGATGGAGTGCCTACATCAGTCAGTAAGAGAAGGCCAACCAATGTCATCTACCTGGACTTCTGCAAGGTTTTTGAAGCAGTTTCGTGTGACATACTTATCTAAATTTTAGAGAGGTGGATTTGAAGGGTGGACTATTTGTTGGATAAAGAATTGTCTGGATGGCCACAGCCAGAGAGTCGTGGTCAATGGTTCTCTGTCAGTCAATGGCGTTATGTCAAGGTGGAGGCCAATGATGAGCGGTGTCTCTCAGGGGTCCATCTTGGGACTGGTACTGTTTAAAGTTTTTATCAATGATATAGACAGTGGGATCAAGTGTACCCTCAGCAAGTTTGCAGATGACACCAAGCTGAGTGGTGCAGTTGATACCCCAGAAGGAAGGGGTGCCATCCAAAGGGACCTGGACGAGCTTGAGAAGTGGGCCCAATGAGGTTCAACAAGTCACAGTGCAAGGTGCTGCACCTGGGCTGGGGCAATCCCAGGTTTTAAACTAAAAGAGGGGATATTGAGGTTAGGTGTTAGGAGGAAATTCTTCACTCAGAGGGTGGTGAGGCACTGGCACAGGCTGCCCAGAGAGGCTGTGGATGCCCCATCCCTGGAGGTGTTCAAGGCCAGGTTGGATGGGGCTTTGAGCAACCTGGTCTGGTGGAGGTGTTCCTGCTCATGGCAGGGGGGTTGGAGTTAGGTGGTCTTTAAGGTCCCTTCTAACCCGAGCTGTTCTATGGTTATATGTCTTTTAATTGTTACGGTAACATCAGTGCTCTCACTTTACCTATTTTAGTTTCGGTTTCTGGAGAAACAACAGGAAGGCAAAAATAGCAAAGCGTATAAAACAGCATCAGACCAGAACCCAAGGAGCTCTAATATGACACTGTACTTTGTTTTACCTAAGGACTTGAGAGACTCTGTCAGTTTTATCAATTTATTTATTTATTTAATGGTCTCAATATTAATATTGCAATGAATCCTCTTTGTTGACTTAGGAAAAAGCCAATTCTGCATGGGAACCATGAGCCTAGTGATGTGATCAGGAACTGTCTGGGCTTTTATTGATTGATTTTCCTTTGTCCTTATATTTTTGCCTGGGCAGCCACAGTTGGCCACTGTTGGAGACAAGATACTGGGCTGATCCAAGGTGTCCATTCCTGAGTAATATGTATGTTTTATACGTGCTTCATTATCTTGAACATCTTGAAAGCCTCGAGGCTCAAATGCAGTGGGTGTAGAAAGCAGTCAGAACCAAATCTGGAAGGAGCCTTGGGCACCAAAATGTTCAATCAAATTAATCCATCATCATTCATCACAGAAAGTGGAACAACTGCAATGAAATTTTTCAATTTCCCTGTATGTTTTCAACCTTTTATTCATGCCCCCACCATTTTTAGATCACCATTCAGAGTGGTGATAGATCAGAAGGTGAATACCCTAAAGCAGAGAATGAATTGAACTGAAGCTTCTCTCATCTTGGATTAATATTTTACCCGCTGATTTGCTGGATAAAAGCAGGGTGAGTGCTTGGAATACCGGCTGCCTTTTGAAGCAAGGAAGCACTCTCCACCTTTTTTGAAACTTGATCTACTAAATATGCTCTGGGCTTCCCTTCTGGACTGAAAAGACAGGGAAGAGGGAGGGAGGTTTGTTTTGAGGTCAGGAATGAGAGCTGGGTTCATCACTACTTGATGCAGTAAGTATTTGGCAGTACCAGAGACTTTCAGTGCTCTGGGAAGTTCAGAATGAAGACTGAGGTGCTGACAGAGTGTAGGCAGCTTCAAGACCAGGCAGCTGCTGAGGCAGCATGTCGGAAGCTGCAGTTTGGGACTCAGGTGTCTGACGAGGGGCCTGGAGATAAGTTGTTACATTCTGTGTATTCAGGCCTCAGGAATTTCCAGGAGGCCCAAAGCATCTTGTGGGAACTTGGTTTGAAATACTTGTTTCAGACACTACACCTGCAGGAGACATTGTACTCGTACTGCTGTGCAAGTCCTGTGACTCTGAGGAAACATTCACTGATGCTAGGCAGGCTGCTTACATGATCAGTATTGATGTTTAAACATCTAAAAGACTGGGGGCTAACTTGTTCCTTCAGCAAATGCTTATATGGTATAAATGTATCTTTCAACATTAAGATTGTTCATAACATCCTCAAAATCATGTTAGGAAGAGCTCTTCATCTCTATCTTTTGCTGTTTTATATTTTTAGTATTAACCTATTGAAAAATGTCAAATACTGACTTAATACTGACTTGAAACTCAGTATCACACTTCCACCATTTTAAATTTTAATTTTTGCTTTGCTCCAAGTTTAATAAAAGCAGTTGTTCTTCAAGTCTCATTTGGCCTTTGGGCTGCTTTATCCCTTTCCTCCTGTGACTGATGACTGCACTGGAGCTGACACTGGTGGTGAAGTCATTAATCTGTGCCCCCACCCTCCCTAACCCTGAGTATTTTTGACGTCTGCAAGGCATCCCTTGAAGTTTCATGCTCTGCATTCTTGTAGTAGATGAATTGGCAGAAGGGAATGGGTTTTAAGTAGCCTAAGATAAAGGGCAAAAGCTCTGAAGGTGAAGAACTGCAACTAGAAGATCACTGTGCAGAGAAAATAACCATGTTTTGATAGCTGTATAAACCTCCCAGACTCTTCAGATGCTAAAACCTCTGTCAGTTTCAGTATCGCTGGAAATCTGCACCTGCAGTAATTTGTTTCTGTGGCTAAGAATAAAAAACCGATCAGAGGGAATATTACAAGGGCAGAGCCCAGCACCCACTACCAGCTCCCTTTGCTTCACAGCGGGTGCAGCCAGCTCCAGCTGAGCGTTTAGATTAAAAAGCCATGAAACCATTCCCATCTCTGAGCTCAAGCACACGCATCTACGCCACGCTGGACTGAAGTCTGAGTATGGGAAGGGTGGGGAAGGAGAAGGCGGTCAAATTCTCTGCTCGCAGAGCAAATGACCCAAAGCAGCAGGGACTTGGGCTCCATTTGTGGGGCGAGAGCTCGCCCTAGCGGCTCCCGGGCAGCGTTTCCATTCAGTAGGGTGTTTCTCCTACTTTTAAGAGATGTTTTACCATCATGTTTTCCACGGCTTTCTCTTAAAGATGTATGAATTGCTTACATTTGGCCCTTGCTTCTACAAGGGCCAAATAACTGAGAATTATTTGTCAAAACAAATCAGCAGAGCACATTGCCTTTATATTCCCATCCCCATTACGAGATAGTAAGGCTGGAAAGAGCTGTCTCTCGGGTATGTTTTTTAAACTATTCTTTACATATATGGGTGTGTTTACACATATCTTTAAAATTAATATTTTTCTAGCTCTTTCTGATAGGAAAAAAGATTTTTTTTTTTTTTTCTGTTAGACAAATTACTGCCTCCTTGCAAATACGTCATGACTTTTTTTTTTTTTTTTTTTTTTCTTGTGTCCCAGAAATGGGGAAGATTAATAGACAACCTTTCAGCAACATTTGTTTGTGTCAGGAAAAAAAAATGCATTCCTCCATTCATAGACAGCACAAGTAAACTGCCATAGCCAGAGAACTCGGCCTGTTGAATACACAGAAATGAGTGCCAGGATCTCGGTGAACAGCCAGAGGCACAATTTATTACCTCGTTTTTTATCTCAATTTATTATCTCATTTTATTATTATCTCATTTCTTGTATGTTAGGTCAAACTTGGAAAAAGAATGTTAATTAAAAAAATAAATCAATCTTTGTACTTTGTCAGAGTTACATAAAATATTTTCTTTCATAAATCATTCTGTGAAATCCATGTCCATAGGAATATAAAACCTGCATACCAATCATATGGCCAAATATATTTAAGAAGAAAGGAAGCTCTTTATATTGAGACTGTGAAGTGTATTTTAAGGACGAGACCACAACTTTCTCCATAATTAACTTTGAATGATGATAGTCTACAGTGACCAGGTGGGTCTGAGCCAAGCTGGGAAGTCACACCAGCCAAGCTGGGGTACCTGGAGCATAGACCACAGAAGGACAAAAGAACAGGTCTGAACTTAAATGCAGCTCAGGAGGGAAGGCAGGGGGAGGCTTCCCACAGCTGTTTTCACAGAAGCCTGATGGAGGTTATGCTGCTGTACTGCATCAGAGCATAGCTTGGCTGGCACCTAAAGCCCACCGGGGTGGGAAGGAAAGGCTGTGTGGAGGAGGGTGGTTTGAAGCTGCTTGTGTGCTCAGCTCTAAGATGGTGTTCCCTGTCTTTGGGGTGGTAGGTAGAGGGGTATCCTGGCTTTTGGATGTTCTAGCTGTGCAAACAAACGTGAAATCTCTCTTGCTGCCCTTACAGCGTGAGTTTAGGAAGCTCCAGTAGCCTCTTGCAGTTTCATCACTGTAGAAATGTCAGATAGCATGAGCAGCTTGGTAAGTGGGCTACAGGATAATATAATGAGGAAGAAATGAACTATTGACCAACTAACTTGTGTCTCTGTTCCACCTCTTGGTGTATGAGGGTTTTATCCACAGCTATCTTTTGCTATCCTTTTATGCATTAGGAGATTTCTTCAGCCTTTGTTAACTGTTTGTGTTTCATGTTGCGTCAAGGCTGTTGAAAATTGTTTCCTTGTCAGTGTCTGAGTCCTTCTGCAGGTCTGATCTGGGGTTGTCTTTCTACAAAATAATCTGCGTAAAATAGGGTGGGGTTAATAGCAGAAAGGGCACATCTAATAAGATAAATGGTGTTTGTGGGATGAGAGTATTACAGCAGGTGATGAGTTGGCTGTAGGCTATGATATCACTGAGGCTATAACTGTGTATTATATAAAAATAATAAAAAAGTTTAATGGGGGTCATTCTTGTAATTCAATGCTTATTCAGTTCTATCTGAGGAAGACTTCTTAGAAACTACTTTGAAATTTAGCAAGTTGTCAGGCAGTTGTAACTTAGTATTTCTGAAAGCAAAATGATTTTAGAGTGTATGGGGACTACTAAGACAGAATACAAAGCTGTAGTTTTTCTTTGATTCAGAGGTAACTGCAATCTGATGCTGATGGATGCTACAATAAAGCCATTGTACTTCACTGATATTTACCCAGAGTTGTGATATTGATTTGGAAGTTTTAATATAAAGAAGACACTATATCCAGCAGATATCATTGTGAAAATACCTGGAGGAACAATTATGCAACAAAAGCAGGCAGTAATAAAGTTTAGGAAAGAAAAGAAGACATTAAACTGATGAGATGCTGTGTAAGATAAAATGCTCTTGAGCCTGAGTTAAGCTCATTAAAGCTAAGGTGTGAGAAAAAGTGAATCATCTGTGTTCTGCCAAAAGACTGGAGTAATCAAAAGAGATGAGGATGCTGAAATCTGTTGTGATAACTCTGTACAATGTGATTCAGAGGTTCTCTACCTACAGGACCTAGATGTTGTTGGAGGTGAATGCTTCTTGCTGTGAATTTCTATTAATAGCAATGCTAACTATAGTGTTGCTTTAAAGAAGCAGCAGAATGCAGTGGATAATGTGCTGAAATTAGCAGCCTTATGAAGGTAATGAACTCATTAAAGGTCATGGCAGTAGATTTTTGTGCCTGTCCTTAGATTTTTCTGACTAGCTTGTGTTTAAGAATGGCTTGTGTATAGGTTGCAGTGTGTTTTAGCATTCATCTTGGAGTGGAATTTCAGAGGGGCACATTGTTTGCATTTAGGCCTATTGCCAGGCATGCAGACTTCCAAAGATGTCAGTGCTCAATAGGACACCTTGAATCAGCCGTTGAGTTCAATCTGGACCCAGCAGTTCCATATTATTATTATTGAGAGCTACTAAGCATTGAATGCTCCTGAAAACATTGCCCAGAGCGGTTAATTCATGGCCTGTTCCCACTGAAATAGAAGCAAAACTCTTACTGATTTCAGATGGGCATGATCAAGCCTCCAAGTTCTTATTTCATATTTTTGTTGCTCAGATATGATTATTGTAATGACAGAGGTGCATCATGGCTTAAAGTGCTGTTCTGTATGTTTTGAATATGATACTGAATTTCCCTGATTTCAGAAATGCACAAAAAGTTTCTCATCTCTTCCAATTTTTGACCGATCTACAGGAGGTACCTTCAGTTATTTGCAGAGAATGGCTTTGTATGAGAAAATCTTTGCTTGAACAGACCAGAAAGTAAGAGCAGAGGTCCTCTGGGTGGAGTTGATTTAAAGGATTGCTGGCAGTCTTGTCAAAAATGTTTGTTCAAGCAGGATGTGCACCCTGATCTTGCCAGATGGTGCAGTGGCACAATATATGGTTTTAAAGCCATATTTGTTATGTGTCCAGTTCTCATTGGTAAGAAGTTTCCAGAATAAATAGCTTGATTTGCTGTACGATGCTCTTACCTTGCCATGTTTGATCAGCGGTGTTTGGGCATCGTACAGCTTGCCCCATCCTCATCCTCTATGGCTGCAGAATGACCTGCCAGTGCTTGCCATCGCTGATGGCATTGGTGGTGAGCTTCTGGGAGACTGTTGTCATTAACCTACCACTTGTGCAATAAGGTCTACAACACGTGGTTCAGTTCCTTCAGATACTGAGATTTCTTGGCTGGGTATCTGCTGCCGAGTATATCAGAACAAAGGCAAATGCATATTGAATTGCATAGTGGAAAACACATAGAAGACAAAATTCTGTAAATTAACTGTCTATTTACTCTTTGTGAAATGAAATAGTTGGAGTCCTTTTTCCAATAAAAATGATTATAGGGCTGAGAAAGCTACTCAGATTGCAGATTGAAGCTGTACCGATTTTATCTATAAGTTCACTGTAATTTCAGCAGCAGAGCGCCTGCAAATTCATGTTGCTTAGTAATGTTGTGGACGAAGATACAAAGAAGTAGTATTTTTAAATTTATACATACTTTCATTGACTTCTGTGTTTGAATGCCATTTGCTACTTGGGTATCATCATTTTAGCATTATGCCCATGCAAGACAGTATCTGCATCCTATGTTTCTCAAACCAGTGCCTGTGAAGGTCTAGCTAAGTGAATAGCTTTGGGTAAAGAGCAGCCTAAAGCTGAGTCAAAGATATCTGCAAGTCACCACAGGTTCTAGATGTGGTGTAGCTAATTACACCAGCTCGTTACAAGTTACTGTATAACTGTGGTGCATTGTCATGTAGTCAATCTCGTGGAGAGGATGCACAGAAGAAAGGAGAGCCATGCAGAGGCAGACAGCTGGCAGATAATCTAATTTATGAAACATTAAGAATACGAAACATCTGTCTTTACCTCATTTAATATTCACTTATTCTTCTGATGATAGGAGGTAATATCAAACCTATCTGTCACCAGAAAGCTATGATAGAAGTGAACAGGAGACACTCATTCCACATGCATACTTTCAGATCTAGGCCCAAAAGACTGGGGAAAATAAAATGTCTTTTAACCAGTGAATTTTTTTTCAAGTTTTTTCAAGTCTTGTAAATGTGACGCTGCAGGGCTGAGTCCTTGAGAGCCTACAGGAGGCTGGTAAAATCTCCAGAAATAAAAGAAAGCAGCTTGCTTAAGAGAGGTGACTGTTTTTTGGAGGAAGATGGATTAAAAGACCCACCTATGCCAGATTTTCTAAGTTGCTCCCTGGAAATATAGGCTAAATGGAAGATTTGTCTGCTACATCTCAGGAAAAGGTATTGATGGATTAACGAATTCTCAGCAGTTAGTCTCATCTTTCTGAGGTGGGGAGAGTCAGATCTGTTCGATTCAATTCTCTGAAGGTCTTTACAGGGTGCAGAACAGATGTGATGGTTCTTCTGTGGTCTTCAGTGAGTGTGCATCATGCTTATGGAATCAGAATATCCCGAGTTGGAAGGGACCCATAAGGATCATCAAGTCCAACGCCTGGCACTGCACAGATCTACCCAAAATTTTAGACCATGCTTGCTGCTAAAGGTTACAATTCAAACACAGAAGAAAAACCTTTTTAATTGGTACAGGCATACTTTTCATTTGTGGCAACATGAGATTTTATGCCAAAATGTATGGAATTTTAAACTAATTTAATTGCAGTGGAAGTTCTGTTTTATACCACGTCTTCAAAGCAATATGTTGTCATTATCTGTTAATGGATTTGATTATACATGTAGGGGAAAAAGTAGTAGGCCATGCTTAAGGAGAACTTCACTGTTACATCAGTCTGAAAACCACAGTAAGAAGAATGCAGCTATAATGCCTTTTCTATCAATGCAATCTTCTGGAGTCTTTAGTGTATAGGTTATATGAGTAGAAGCACTGAGCTGATTTTTTTTTTTTTTTATAACTTTTATATGTAACTCTGTGGAAGATGCAATTAAATTAGAATAAAGTTAAGACAAAAGTTTTCTACGTAAAAGATATTGCAAACTCATTTTCATTTGGAAAGAACCAAATCTAGTTATTATAATCAAATATAATATATATTATAAGGAATAGAGAAGAGCCAAAAGTATGACAGATGTGTTCTTGTTTGCATTTGTGCTAAGGCTATGAAAAAGCTACGTAAGTGCAGCAAAACAGCGTGGATGCTTCCTTTGGTATGAGTTTGTTTTGCTTTGTTCTATTAGCATAGAACATTTTGTTCTATTAGAACATCCTAATAGAACAAAATAATCTCACAGTGGGGTAAACTGAAATAAAACATTTGTAAACCAACATAACTTTTATACCTCTTTGTTTAGTTTTCAGGTGCTATAATTAAGTTGAACAGGTGCAATTTTTCAAAGTAAATGAGGCCTGAGATCGTGCACTGTTCTCTAACAGGGTAAGTTAAAATGTGTCAAGTATAACTTACGCTTCCTTTAAAGCCCCATTATTCTAATCTAGTGGTATAAAATTAATTGACTTTTTTTTTTTTTTTTTTCTTGCATAACTCTTCCTCTTTATTTTTTGACTGTTTAAATGTCATTTAAGCTAACAACATAAAAAATATACTTTTCTTCCTGATTAGTTAGTATTAGAACTTGAGAATAATCATACTGTTCAGGCAAGTTGTTGTGTAATCTAAAATTTAGGGTTTTTATCAATGCAAGAGCAATGGATGCTGGAGGTGGCTGCTGGAACTGAGGAAAAATTGCTAAAGATCTATGATAGTTTTCCAAAGCCTGCGGCAACAAGCAGAAAATACTTCTAAACACTTGATATCATGCATATGCATCATACCTCTATTTCTTTTAGTACGTATACCTTCAAAACAGACATAAACCTACTAGTGTGCTGTTGCTGGGCTAATTAGTTTTATGGAGAAGGAATGTATATAAACCCATGGGCTGATATAGGTCAGTACTACTTCTGTTACAAAACCAGTTAGATAGTTGATGGTGTGGGTGTTGGGGCTGTATCAGTCTGTACAGCACACGTTAGCAGGGCTTGGAGAGGAGGAAATGATTCACCTATGTGGCCTGGTTGCAGGACTGAGGCATCTGACTGAATTTGTGGTTAATTATGCTTAAAACATGGTTAGTTCTCTATGTTTTGCTTTCTTCCAATCTTGAAAAAAACAGTGGAGATTGAAACATTCACCAGTCCTTTTTTATATGAATTAAAGCTAAGAGGCAAAATAATAGGACTGCATGTTTGAAGACAAATCCAATGGGTCTGGCATTAGAAAGCAAAGTGTCTAACTTCAAGGAAGTATCTGTGAAGACATTACACTTTTACAATACATCTCTGATGTATCCAGTTGGAAGCTGTACTGTATTTACATTTGTTTCTTCGTGCTGTCTCTTGACTTCAAGATACCTGTTGTTTAAAAGAAGGTTAAAAACACCTGTTCTTAAAGGACTTCTTTTGAATTACAGGCTCTTCCTCTTGTAACAGGATGATAGCCTTAAAAAGCTCTATTTTCACTTGGTTTTGATTTTTACAAAGTTTCAGTGTGTGGACCTGAAAGCTGTTAACAGCAGGCTTTTTTCTTCATTTCCTAATTTCAAATAGAGATTGTTTATAGCAAAAGTATAAATTGTTAACTAAATTATTCTGGTTTAGAACAGGGACTTAAAATGTGAAGCTGTGGCCTATGTACTGCAGATGGCTCCCCTGGAAAGTCTACTGGGTGTCGCTGAAGAACTGCAGTTTGCATGTGCTCAGCATAGATTTGTCTAAAACTCCCGGGGGATTCTATGGTGCGAAGTGTGCTGCAGCCTCAGCAAGCCTGCTGGGCTATGTTAGGACATTCACACAAAGCTTGTATTCATCTTACGTCTTGATGTAACTTTGTTTGATCAGTTAAGTGTATTCAGGCAAACAAGCTGCACATTAAAATAATCCTCTTTTAGAGCTGAGATTTCCTTGTACTTATGCTTGGGGGGAGGGAGACAGAAAGGTTTCTACTAACACAGTGGTTATTTTTAATTATTAAATTGTCTTGGCTTGAGATTTTTCGAGATGAAGGATATTTCCCTTCCTGTTTGTAAGCAACTTACACTTTGCCTGGCAAGTTTAATCTCTTACTTGGAGGTCAAGGACAGCTGGCAGCGTTTTCAAGTCATCTCAAGAACAGCAAAAAGTCAGGGCTATATATAAAGTGCTAAGCAATAAAAGAAATGTAATTAAATGATCTCCTTGCTTAAATTGTCTATAAGTGAAATAGTGTTTAATGATACTTAAAGAATTCTGAAACCTTATTCAAGCTTCATTAGGCTCTCTAATGGCTGGCAGCTGCTCATCATTTTTCCCCCAAGCTTGTCAG
Organism: Aythya fuligula; assembly: GCF_009819795.1. Taxonomy (NCBI): domain Eukaryota; kingdom Metazoa; phylum Chordata; class Aves; order Anseriformes; family Anatidae; genus Aythya; species Aythya fuligula. Next base: position 58,282,972 of record NC_045559.1, read on the forward strand.
TGTTATCTCTGGGTGGGTGAGTGAGAGTGACCTGATTCCCCAGGTGGGGGAAATCTGCCAGCTGATGGGCTACAGCCTCTTGTTTTCCACCTGCTCATAAACTCACTGAGAATTAGATCATGGGATGTTTACTGAGCCCTGGTCAAGTATAATGGAAATAGACAGGCCAGATTTGTCTCATGACATGATATAACATCATGCTGTTAATCGAGTCAGGCATGTACAGGGGGATTTTCTAGTGGCAGGGAGCCAAGACAGCAACCACTATGAGGCTGTCTCTTTCTGCTGCCCTGAGATGAGGCATGCCTTGGGAAATGACTTTCCCAGCTCCTATGCTGTCATCACAACTCCTTGCTGGTTGCCTTTTAAGAGAGAAAGGGCAGTGTCAACTTTAACTTTTTAACTTGTAGTGGAGGACACTCTGGCCTGTGTTTTCTTGTCTGTGTAGTCCAGAAATACTCTTTACCCGCTGAACTATTCCAATTCATATAATGTAGAAAAGCCTGAGCTACCTTTCCAGTATTTCTGCCAGGACTAGAAACAGTTTGGTGTATCAGCACCAAGTTGTGTTCAGGCTGTTTCGCTCTGCCCAGAGGCAGATGTATTGAATTATTAGCTAGGAGCAGAATAAATTAGCCCATGGGAACTCCAGGCTGCTGCTGCTGGAAGATTAGTTTTCAGATGACTTGGAAGCAGTCCATGCACTAGAGAGTAGGGCAACCAATTTTTTTGCTAGATATATGTGGGACGTGCTTCCTGTGGAATGTCACTTGACTACAGTGTGCTCCCTGGCATTATTACGTGACAGCCAGAGGCATTATGTGCAGCAGGAACACATCCCTTCTCCAATTCCTGCTAAAGAGGGAAAAATGCCTGGATTAAGCCGTGAGCTGGTGCAAATGTTTTAATTTGATAGCTTTTCTGTGGCTGCCACGTTGGGGATAAGTTGTCAAGCCTGTGCTCAAAGTGGGGGTAGAAAATCCAGTGTCTTAGTGTCAGGCAAGATGAAACCACACTCTGACTCTTACGGGAGCATAGGTGTGACACCTGGATTGCAGGGCTGCCCTGGCTGAGACAAGGTTTTTTATAAACATAAGCAGATACTTGACATATTTCTAAAGCAAAATTGAATTAGATGTAGTTTTGTGGGCTAGAGCAAAGTCTTGGTTTAGTTCTGAAGAATTTTACAGGTGTTTAAACTAGCCTGCGGGAGTGATTGAGTGCAGTTCCAGACAGATGCCTAATAAGGGACCTGTCTTTCTTCCAGGCAGTTTCTCTGTCTCTACTGTATTTTTTTTTTTTTTTTCTTTTTTGGATTTTGTGTCCACTGTGAATTTAGGTAGACTTCACAGCTGCACTTGAGACACAGCTGAGGTCAAATGGCAGGAAATCAACAGAAAAAACATGCTATTTTGAGATCTGGTACAAAATAATTCAAGGCTGCTTACTTTTTTTTTTTTTTTTTTTTTTTTTTTTTTAACTTTGCAGAGTCAGACTTTCTTTTGGACCAGATGCTGGATAAGTGCTTGCCCGTCACATAACAGGAAGCATGTACTGTACTGGATGGCATATGCAAAGCAGAATGATGGGCTTCTAGCTCCACTGGCAAGCGTGCTCCAAAGTAGATATGTATTTCATGTAAAAAGGAAGCTTTTTTTTTGGTCATTGATATTTGACCTTCTTAATACAACATCAGGCTGCAAAGATTTATTTATTTTATTATTTTTTTTCCCAAGGCTATGCCCACACAGATTTTCTGTGCCATTTTGAGTTCTATTAAAACATTTAGGCCTGTGGCAAGTTTTATGATGTCTGATGTGATGGCTGAAACATTACACTGGAATTCAGATGGCAAGGTGCCTGGATGGTAAAATTGTGCCACTTAAATTACCAGGAAGTCTCATAACTTGTTTGGCTTAAACCTTTCCTTTTGCAGGGAGGGAGGACTGACAAAATCTCACCAGGTGCAGCCAAGCAGGATTTTCTTTAGCTTGGTTTGATACCAAAGTTTGTGAGAAACAGTACAGAGACTTCAGTTTCTGATTTCCATTGCCTCCTTTTTCTGCTCTTGTTTAGCCATCTATTCTTATGCATATAGTATGTGTCTATATTCTTGTTTTCTTAATTGGTTTTATATCTTATTTCATCCAGTGTTAGTATTACTGCAGTGGTATTGAAAGTACCAAATAAATAGCTCAGAAGAAAAAGCTTCTTCCTACAAATTCTTCCTATAAATAATTGAAGAGGAATGGTGCTCACATTATTTTTTTTTTAATACCAATACAAGAAGTGAAAAATGCATAAGAACTTAATGTCTGTACTTATCAAGAGAGATGTTTAATGGAATATTGAGGAGTTGTGTGCATAGATGTACACTTATGCATAAAAATCTGGCATGTTTGTTTTATGTATTGATTATATTTCTAGACTGCTGCAAAACAAATAACAATGGGACTTTGTACAAATTATTATTGGATCCAGTAATTATCTTCCATATTGTTTTCCGTAATTACTAGTTCAAACAAGATCTGTACAGATCTAAGTATTAAGTCTCCTTATGCTGAAATACTAAAAGAATATTCATGGCATAGATGGCTAATTTATGAGTTAAGAGAAATTAAACATTCATGCTACTTCTCCCTGAAGCTCTTCCAATGTGAAACAGCAAAGCAAGGATAAAAGTTCATAAAAGTGAATTGCATGGGAAGGAGGGAGGTCCTGAAGAGTAGGCTAAGGGTGGTGGTGGAGAAAAATATTAGTTTAATAATATCATAATGTACTGCAGTGATGCTGCCCGGAGTAGCTCAAGTGCTTTCCTGAATCAAGATTTGGATTTGAGGACTATTGCAAAATGCAAAGCTAGGGGAAGGGAAGGGTAAGTTTCCATATGGAAATGTTTGTTGAGGGGACAGGAACTGGCTGGCTAAAGGGACCCTAACAGGATACAGTTTCAAAGAGGACTGGTATCAATACTGGCTGAAAACTGCTGTCAGCATCTGATGGGTCTGCAGTCCTCAAAGCAAAATTATCTAATGAACTTATTTAGGAAGACTTATGTAAGCAAGCAATATATTAAAGATTAAGACAATAACATTCCTCAGAATCTTTTGAGCAGTGAGAGACTTCTGATTCTTCCAAAAGAGACTGGGCAAAACCTATACAGAAGCCATCTATTAGCCCAAGGTCATTCACCTCTGTAATAAAACACTGCCTGATATGATCTGTCAGATGGTTTGTGAAGCTGTTTTGTTTGGAATATTGTACTGCAGAAGCGTAAGAAGACATCAGCTTCCCTAGCACTGCATTTTAATTTCAACTGATGGGACTTTAATGAATCTGATATTAGCACCATTTTAGGCTTAACTTGAAAGCTCTACTAGCTGATTAGAAATCCATCTTGCCGTCACTTACATGCAGGAGTGTCTTTTGTTAGCCAGGCAGTTTCTGAGGTGTTGAGTGCTCTCAGTAATCACAGAAGTGAGCAGGAGCTGACAGTGCTGAGCAGCCTGCAGGGAGACTTGGATGTTTCCCCCATGTGAATAAAACTATGAAAAGCGAAGAAATTAGATAGTGGTGTAATTATAGCATGTGTTACAAATGAGATCTATATGTGAAACACTTAATGGGTTCTCAAAGGTGTTTTATGTATGCACATTTGGAGATCACATGGTATCTACACCCTGAACCTTCAACGACATTAAAAGAGTTGATGTTTGTGAACTGAGGGTAGTATGTAGCCTCTGATTATTCCTAGTCACAAAACTCAGTCAAGACTAAAAACATTCGGATCCTGAGCATTCTGTTTATATTTTAAGAAATTGTGTACATTATCCCCACTCAGACCCTGCTTAATCCCATGGGCCCCGAATAGCAGGATGACAGATATAAATCAGGGTTTGCAGTGTGCATTTAACACCACTGCATGCCTTTTTGTTTTTAGGTCCATGCTATCTCTTACTCAATCTATGCAGTAAGACAGCCCTCTGAGACTCTCCCTCAAAGACCAATTCCTTTGTGAAGCCCTTATAGTGATTTTTATTGCCAGTCATGCCTTTCAGTTTAATTTGTACCAGATAACTGTTGTAGGTGTGGTCGGTTCTGAAAAACGGAGGGGAGGGAAGTCTGGTATCTACAGAACCCAGATAAAAAAAAAAAAAAAGAGTTTCCATGTGTGCTTCTTCATGCCAGTTTACGTTATCATATTTTCTAGCACTTGAGTTATTACTCAGAGACCAACAGACCAGGGAAAGGACAGAGTCATCTAAGGTTGAGTTGTTTAACAACTTATCTTAAAACACTTCTACATCATGTTTTAGTTCTGTCTCTAGTCTCACTGCTAACACTTAAGGATTACTTTAATTTGATTTGTGTGAATAACCCATTGGCCTCACAGGCCTTCACTCAGAAACAAACACCATGAAAGTTGCTCTAGGTAACAGAATTATATGAAGGAGACAACTTCTCTTTTTATTTGCATTGTATGCATCAAGCATATGCTAGTGTCACAGAAAGACACTGTTTGAAATGCAGAGAGGATGATCTTTGAATACTCAGGAACTCAAGCACACCTGCACCTTGTTACAGGTTAGTCCTGGCTGTTTGGGCAGCTGGCTGCAGTGAAAACAGGGTTTTCCACCACCAACAGTAGTGGATTTCATATTCTAGGCCCTGTCCCTCACATGTACGTAGAAGAAATAAAAGTACAGTTTTCTGTAAAAAAAAATCAAAGCCTTTAGGTTTCTTGGGGTGAGTGACACTTTGTGCTGTAGAGCACTGTACTGTCTTTACGCAGAATTCGGTTACAGATAAGTCTTTTAACTGCAGTGCTGGTGTAAGGGAACATAAATACCAGGTTCTGTGTTATTTTTTAATTGCCTATGTCAGAACAGCAAAACTTCCACTGACTGCTGGAAACAGCCTCTGTACTTGTTCTTTTTCAATTCAGAGCATTTCTTGTAGCTCTTCTTTGAGAACGGCTCGCCTACCAATGTAGTTATTATTCACAATAGTTATACTCTTGGTACTTGGAGACCAGTCTTTGTGTTCAGTAGAAGAACATTGTGCCTTTTTATTGATTTCAGTTGAGTTGCACCTGGGTATAATTTGTCCATACACTGGAATAAAAAAGCTGTCCAGTTCTAAAGCATTTTTCCTTTGTTGAAGGTGATTAATTAAAAGTTGGGGTGAAAAGAAAACCTATGATGCCATGAGTCCAGAATGACTTTCACTGAGACTCCTAATTTCATGGGTGACTTATTTTTTTCCACTTGTACATGGAAAGGCTGATGCTGAAGGGTAAATGTGAATCTCAATTTTCTCTGCCCCTGGGAGTTGTAGCAGAAGTTGTCTTCTACAAGTTTTTTTTTCTTACTAGAAAGATCAGAAAGCAAGTATGGTGATGAGAAATCTCTAAAGCTGTTTGTTCTCTTGTCTCTTCTAAACATTAACCATCTTCTAACCCCACTTTGTTCCCAAAATCTATCTTGAGGGATTTGTAAAAATGTGTGCTGGCATCACATGCTGTGGTAATTGAAATAACATAGGAGCTCTAATGAAAGCTGCCTGGTCTCCACAGGTAACAAAGCTTAGGAAGTAATACTTTGATTGAAATCCTTTAGAGTTGGGCAGGAGGGCTGCTTTAGAGGTGCATGGGGAGGAATGGCTGAGTTACCTCCAGGCATGAGTCACAACGGCTTATGGGGATCCTTGTGGTATTAAAACAAGCAGTGTTTGATGCTCACTGTGTTGGAAAAATACAGCGAGCGATGCCTTGTCCTGGCATGGCCTGCGCTGAACAACAAAAGATAATTGTAGTTTGGTGAGCAATATACAATATGCTCACCCAAATGGGAGATTGTCTGAATTTGAGTTTGGTTTCCACATATATAGGTGGGGGTGTCTACATGGGTGAGTTCTCCCCAGTTTCAGCATCTGCATCAAGTGCTGGATGAAAGGAGAGGTGATGTTGTGCACGGTGCTGCAGAAACGCAGCGGGGTCACCCTATGGAGCCAGCTTGGCCACTTAACCTCCTGCTCCTCGGGGTGCACTTTTTGAAGGATTTCTTCACACCACAGCCGAGCCGAGGGGCAGAACTGTGCCAGCACCAGCCAGGCTGACCGCTGTGTGCCCACCGAGCGTGTGTAAGGCTCCCTGTGACACCCCCACACCCGTGCAGCCTCCAGCGAGCCTCACTAGGCGGCTCTCCCAGCCTTCCCACCCCACATCCCACCCGTGCGCCCGCACCCCGAGGCGGAGCCGCTTGCCGGGGGTGTGAGGGGGCGGCCGCCGAGCGGGGCTCGCTGGCGGTCTGCAGGGCCTCGGGGCGGAGCCCGAGGAAGTGACTTCAGGCGGCGGCAGGGCTCGGCTGGGCACGGCTCGGCTCGGCTCGGAGCATGGCAGCGGCGGCCCGGTCCCTGCTGGCGGCCCGGGCCCTGCCTGCGGTGGCGGTGGCGGCTGCGGCTGCGGGGGGGGCCGCTCCCTACTGCACCGTGGCCCCGCAGCAGCAGCGGCGGCCGCCGCCCGACATGCGGAGCTACCTGTGGTCGCGATACAGGGAGGCCAAGCGGGTCACCAAGGGTGAGAGGGGACGCGGGGGGACCCGCGGCTGGGAGAAGGGACCCCGGGGGGGTTTCCACGCGTGGGGTGCGGCGCCTCGCTGCTGAGGTTTTGGGGGTTTTCTTCGCTGTTTCACTCAGCGAGGAGAGAGCAGGACCCCGTGAGGAGCCTGCTGGTGTCATCCAGCAATGTAGTTTCAATTTATTTTGCTTGGGCTTCCACTGAAATGCCCTGAAACGCTTGAAGCTGGTACTGCTGCGTGTGGCTGTACAGGGGCACTGGTTCTGGAGGTGCTGATGCAGCGAGGAAGCCCGGCTCTCCAGCAGAAAGCAAAGGCTGTGTGGGGATGTGTGAGTTACATGGAAACTCACTGGGACCTAAAACCCACCGCTCCTGTGAGCAAAAGCAGCTGCTGCTTGGCGGCTGTCTGATAGGCCGTGGGAGCCACCATACGAAGGAGAAATGTTTTAGCTTGTTGCTTCTGCCCTTGTTCTGATGGGGAAGAGCATTACCTTGCTTACATACTCGCTTGCATGCTGCCAGCAGGAAGAGGTGGGCTGTGCATCAGCAGCGTCGAGCAGCAGCGTCCGTCCTGTGCTGGCAGTGCTCATCTGGATGCTGCTTTAGCCTTGTGTGTTTTGCCCTTTTAAAAAAAAGGAAACAAGCGAACAAAAGTGTATTGTATCATAACACAACCCGACCAGCATGAGTCTTCATTGCACTGGGAGCAAACAACATTTGCAGACGTAAAAGAGGGGCAATGTTTCACAAGTGGGATAGGATGCGGTGTTACAGGTGTCAGGCAGATGCTGTAGACTTTGGATGGTGGAATAAGAGAAAGGAAGAGGAGAGAGAATGCCTTTTATTGTGAATCTTTTTTTCTTTTCCTGTTTTTTGGAATTAACTTTTTTCTGAACCACACCCAATAATACTTCAGAGCTGAGGTTAGAGCATAGGGTAATATTAGGAGAAAACGAGGCAGTCAGTGGGTGTGGGTTAGGGAAAGATGAGGCAAGAGCTTCTAGAATCATGCAGAATATTTTTTTACCTCCTAAATTCCCAAGTGGCTTCAAGTATCTGACATTTCGTTTTATTACGATGTTAAGATGATAAACCTGTCCTGGTTTTTGACCCAGGGTTTATAGCCACTGGGGATGTAGGCTGCCGGACAGAACATCGAATAGCTGCAACGTGTTTATACTGTCCGTTTTCAGGCAGTTGCTAGTCCAGGTTTTTTATGTGAAATATCTTTGCTTGAAACATGTCAACTCAACAGGCTCCACAGTTGACATTTGAAAAAAATATTTATAATAACTGTGGAGCAGAAACGGGTGTTGTAACATGGCTTTGGAAGTTCACTTAACTAAGATTGTGACTTCAAGCTAATTACGTGTTTCATGGCTCCTCTTATAGAATAAGAGTACTTGCCTTAATAGTAGCATGTCAAATTCCATTTGATTAATTTTGTTATCTCAACTGAGCATAACATTCATCTGCTGCATTATTGAAAGTGACTGGAGATGGTAGGAGGTAATGTTTTTGTTGAGGCATAGTTTGTTAAATCCCCCCAAATGATGGTTTATGAAATACAGAGCTTTTCATGTCAGCTAAAGCATGGCAAATTCCTGGGATCTTGTTCAGTGAAAGAGATGCTGGACTTTAAATGAAACTCAGAATTAAACCCTGTGAAATTGTCTGAAATAATCAGGTGTGTCTGAAAGTTGGATGGTTTCAGATTACCGATTTATTGGGCATCTGTGTAAGTTCCTTAGAGTATTGTATCTGCTTGTCAGCTGTGCAGTGATCTAAGGCACTGCTTTCATAAAATAAATGTTTTCCTTTCTGTGAATTGGCCTGAGTTTTAAAATGCAGCATTATTTTTCTGACAGATCGGGAGTATCCGCAGCTACCTGCCTTGTTGAGATGGTTTCCTCCCATGATGGAGCACATAGTGTGTCTGTCCTCAGAGCAGCAGGTGTTGAAATAAGCTCAAGTACCTCCTTCTAGACGTATACATAGAAAGTAATTAAATGAGACATGTCCCCCTTTAAAATTGCCTTTCCAAGAAGAGATTTATGATGAGAGTGTCCTTTTTTTTCCATTAGTAACAAAGGCTGGATTATAAAGATAGTATTCAGGAAGGAAAGGAAGAAGAACTTACTCATAGTTTATCCTTCAGCCTCCTGAAGTTGCTCTTCCAAGTTGTCTAAACAAGAAATAAAAACTGCCTTAATACTGACGTTGGTGTTGGTCCTGCAGTTATGCCTGTATGTAAATAGTTTGAGTTTCTCAATATCCTTTTGATACTCCAAAGATAAGTAATAAAAATGTATTAATGGAGTTAACAAAAATTACATGTATTGATTCTGGAATTCCTTGTGAAGCATGATGCTGAAATGAACCTGAATGCTCAAGGAATGTACGCTTCAAATAAAAACTGTGAGTCAATAGACTAATTAGGGACAGCGTTCTCAATAGCATCATATTGCTAAAGGTTAGCTGGCATATTAGTGTGAATCAGTTTGATAATTTCCATCTTCATTTAGCTATATTTAGAAATTGCTAATGGTTTTTACTTAAACTACAAGGTTGATATAACTTTTTTTTTTTTGTCTCTCCTCTGTTCCCAGAGTTAGTTCCTTCAATTATGAGTAACATGCTGAACCCGGATGCTATTTTTTCAAACAATGAAATGAGCCTGTCAGACATTGAAATCTATGGCTTTGATTACGACTACACACTGGTATTTTATTCTAAGCATCTGCACACGCTGATCTTCAACGCTGCTCGAGATCTTCTTATTAATGAGCATCGGGTAAGTAGAAGTATTGCAACTACAATAAACTTACGGATATAAAGGGTCACTCCTAGCTGAGGGAGACATAACTTGTCATGCCTCAGTCGTAGCTTGGCTCCTTTGTAACACATGATGAGCAACAGCTACATACGAATCCCAGAAGTCCTGGTTTATTCTCAGCTACAGTTTTGAGCAGGGGAGAAGCTGGCAACAGTTAGGGAACAGGGTTTATGTTTGTTTATTTATTTAATATAGTGGTGGCAATAGGGATTTTTTTTTTTTTTTTTTTTACCAGATTCTCAATTCTAGCAGTCACCCTAATGATATAAGAAGCTTGAAAGTTGTTTTTACTGTTTTATGCATTGCTGTAAGTTTAATGATTAATTTTCATGTGGAATATTTTAGCCTGACTCTTATGAAGTCTGCGATTGTGCTGTGTGTCTGTGAGGTGCTCTGTATGATTCCAGCCGTTCAGCTGAGTTACCTAAAGGGGCAGAGCGTGCAGTGACACTGTAATCAGAGGCTGGATCCAAGAGAGATCCAAATAAGTGTTTAGCTCAGCAGTCCCCTAAGAGGGAGCATGGATTTGCTGCTTGGCTGAGCAGCATGTTTGTATTGGTGACCAGTCAACATCCAGGCAGCTTAGAGCTGGTGTGGGGATGGCAGAAGTTACTGCATGTCAGGAATCAAGGAGGGAGATAGGTGATTTTAAAGGTTGTGGGAAAAGCAGAAGGTTTGCAGGGAAAAAGACTGAAGAAAGTGAGAACTGGAGAAAACAGAGGTAATTTCAGTATAGGAAGTGCATGAAAATAAAATACATTAAAACATACAAGCAGTTTTGTTAATTAAACTAATCCATATTTTATGTAACCTAAATGTGAATGTGTGGTGTTATTCTACTTTCATGTTTTAATCCAAAGGTTAGGAGCTATATATAAACATCTATAAATATATCTGGAAGAACAAACAAAGCTTCATGGGCTCTACAGGCATACACAACTTGATCCCCTAAAATTTTGGCATGCCTTGGTAGCAATTTCTGTAGAATGCATAAATGCGCTTTATAAAAGCTACTTGGTTCTTGCAGGAACCTTTAGAGTAGCAGTAGGAAGACAATAATTTAAACATGGCTCAGTCCTTAGCATTTGAATGAATGTCGATAGTAAGACCTTTACAGTTCTTTCACTACATCGCAAGAGATTCGTACTGAATGAAGCTACAATTGCTTTCTAAGACAGTTTGCTGAAACATATCATCTCTTCAAGTTTGAGGAGCATCAGATTTTGTCAATTACCAATTTCTGGAGCTGGTTAGTAGTTTTCTTGATGTTAATGTTAGCAAAAACCTTCTAGATAGCAGTGTCCATTATGATAGTTATGGTCAGCCTGAAAGATGACCAATTTTGGTCATGGCAGTTTAAGGTAATTCATCAGAAATTGCAAAATACCTTGTAAGAAGCAAGGAATTTTTGAAGGGTATCCAAGAGAAGAAACATCAATTTAATGCTAATCTCAGAGGTGGCAGCAGGTGTTGAAAGTAAACTCTTGCTCTTGGGTTTGTGTCTTTCCTAATGTATGGGCCTTATGCCACCTTGTCTGGATTGCTGTATCAGTATATTTTGCCCTACCAAGAATGGTGGTGGGGGCTAAGCAAACAGTGCAAATTTTATCCATATTTTGTTTGGCTTGGAAGGAAGCTTTGATTTGTGTGCCAGGATAGGCTCAATCTTCTTCTCATATGTACTGGCATGCATGCAAAAAGACAGCTTACCATCAGAATAAATTAAAATAGGAAAATCATGTATGCAGGAATTTAAAAAAGTCTAAAATAAATTTTTCCTGTTCGTACCTGGTTTAGCCACCTTGAGCATGTGCAGTACACTGTAGACTTGAACACCTTCTGGACCCTCCCCTGACCTTTTCCTATGTTCCCTGGCTAAATCTACACATCCTCCCAAACTGTCTTTAGGCTTGCAGTGCTGTTCTTTGTTCAAATCAGGAGCCTCACCCACGTTCTTTGGAACCAACAGTAGGGACAGCAGTTGGCAGCAGGTCCATTTTATTTAAATACGGATGCCTGTGCTTGGTACAAGCATGATCTGCAGCAGTTGCAGAGCAAGTCCTTTTCAGCCTAGAAACAAACTTTGTGGAAAATTTAGGATTTCTTTATTTTACAAGTAGCTAGAGCCTCTATTGTGAGGCTGCCTAATATACCTACCCTCTCCCCCCAGGCTTGTAAGGTAGCCATGTACCTATGGAGACTTGCAGAAAAAGGGGAAGATATGCCTGAGGTGCATCAAGTTCTAAGACTGATGCAGATAGTTAATCAAAGAAGTGGACTAGATGATCTTTCAGGGTCCTTTCCAATCCCTAATATTCTGTGATTCCGAGTCTCTGAGAATGGCACCTTTACTGGAGCAATTCCTCCATCTCAGACCGTCTGTTGCGGACATCCCCAAACCAAATTGACGTGCAGGCAGGGGGAGAGGGCTGCGTTCAGCCCCCCCCCTGCTGACCGATGCAGGAATAAGTGCAGGCAGAGGCTTTGCAGGGTGGAAAAGCCAATTTAATACTGGGGTAATTGTGGCTGTCACCCCCAGCGTGTCCCCAGGTGAGGCCCCTCTCAGTCCTCAGGCCTGGCCTGGCGGCCCGCGTGGTCGCCAGACCCCAGTTCCTACAGCTGGGCCCTTCGAATCCAGCGCATGTCGCCGATGTTGTTGTCCTCCCGGGACTGTGGCAGTCCGCGCCCATCCTGCCCTGAGTGCCAAGAAAAGCTTCGGCGAAGTTGTTGCTCCATGGCGGGGCTGTGCTCCCTGCGCCTGGACGAGATGCTGCGAGACCGATAGTTGGAGGGGCTCCTCTGCCGCTGCTGCCGCCCCAGCCCCACATTGTGCCACAATCTTCTGTGGGGCCAGCGGGACGAGGCGTCTCGCTGGGCGGGTGGCACCACGTGCACGATGGCCGCGATGGGCCCGCGGCACATTGGGCAGTTGAGTCTTTCGGTGGCCCAGACATGGATGCACTCCCGGCAGAAGGAGTGCCTGCAGGGGTCGATGTGAGCCGGGTCGGACATCTGGTCCAGGCAGATGGGGCACGTCTCGTCCCAGGGGGCCTCCTCTGGCTGCTCCTGCTGGGGCCGGTTCATGCTGCCTGCAGCCACCCTGGCATGGAGATGGTCGTCCCCTGTGGTCTTCTGTCCTGGTGCCAGGGGCTTCTCAGCAGCCTGCGGTCCTCAGCACCTCCCTTGGTGGTCAGTGAGGGGACCTCGATGCCTTCTCTCATGTCGCTGGCTGGACCTTGACGCGTCGCGTGCCACCAGCAGGACCACTACAGATAAAACCAGGAAGAAAATACTCTATCAGCAAATGTACATTAGCTTGCTAGGTTCAACCAAGGTGTCTACAGTACTGTAGCAGTAAATATTCTTAGTATGGATTACAAACATTGCTATTAGAATGGCAAATATGCTGGTGATGCTTCACAAGAATACACTTAGGACAGATGAGGTACATATACGCATATATATTTGATAACATTACGGAAGGACTTTGATGGATGTGTGCAACAAAAAGGGCTTCGCGTGTGCTTCCTGCAACGCCTCCGCCTCTCGCCTTCCAGCCATGGGACCTCGAGCTCTCGAGTACCAACAGCTGGACTGGACTCAGGCGTGACGCTCAGGGCACTTATGGCCAGCCAAATTTTGTGAGGCCGTAGGGTGACAGTGATTCTGGTGGCATCGCAAGGGTCTCGGGGTGCCCCTGATGGCAGTACTGACAAAGGTCACATGCCTGTGGTGAGGAAGTGCTGAGGTGAGATGGCTGCTCCACGCTGACAGGAGCAATGTCTGCCAGGCTGGGGCCCAGGCCAGGAGGGCGGCCTGTGGCGTGGGAGCTGCCCCTGGGAGCCAGGGATGTCCTGGCATTATCCCCCACATCCCCGGCGCTGTTAATAAAGAATACCCGCTTGCTAATTCTCCAAAACGAGTCTTGGAAAGTTACTTTGCTTTTTGCCCCATTGATAAGGGCACAACAAGAAGCTGAGGACCAACTGATCACCTGGGAAGGTGGAAATTGGCCAGAGACGGTGGGAATGTGCAGGAGAAATGTAGGGTTGTTTATAGAGAAAATCAGGAATCGTGCTGTGGAGGGGCTGCGCTCCCTGCGCCTGGGTGAGACGCTGTGGGACCGGTAGCTGGAGGGGCTCCTCTGCCGCTGCACAACAGCCCCAACAGCGCTATGGGCTGGGAGCTGGGTGGCTGGAAAGCTGCCTGGCAGAGAAGGACCCGGGAGCAGTGGTTGATGGTCGGCTGAACATGAGCCAGCAGCGTGCTCAGGTAGCCAAGAAGGCCAACAGCATCCTGGCTTGGATCAGACACAGCATGGCCAGCAGGACTAGGGAAGTGATTGTCCCCCTCGGCTTGGCTCTGGTGAGGCCGCACCTTGAGTGCTGTGTTCAGCTTTGGGCCCCTCGCTACCAGAAGGTCATCAAAGCCCTGGAGCGTGTCCAAAGCTGGTGAGGGGTGTGGAGAACAAGTCTTATGAGGAACGGCTGAGGGAGCTGGAGTAGTTTAGCCTGGAGGAGGCTCAGGCATGACCTTATTGCTCTCTGTAGGTACCTTAAAGGAGGCTGTTGCGATGTGGGGATTGCTCTATTCTCCCATGTGCCCAGTGATAGGATGAGGGGTAATGGGCTAAAGTTGTGCCAGGGGTGGTTTAGGTTGGATATTAGGAGAAACTTCTTTGCTGAAAGGGTTGTTAGGCATTGGAATGGGCTGCCCAGGGAAGTGGTTGAGTCACCATTCCTGGAGGTCTTTAAAAGACATTTAGATGTAGAGCTTAGTGATATGGTTTTTACTTCATAGCTATAAAGCAGGATCCTTAATCATTTTTATCCTTATCTTTTAAAGCAAACAAAAAGCCCAGCACCCTTTGTGCTCCTCCCAACAACAAAACCTTCAAAAATACCCAAACCACACAAGCAAAAAAAACCCAAAAAACTGTATAAACTCTTTTGCATCAAAAATGAGTGTGTGTATAAGTGTCCCTCTTGGCTACTGATAATTGTTTTTCTGTTTGTCTTCGTGCTGTAGAGAAGGAAGAGAGAGGGAAACTGTGTTGTTCTCCAAAACAGATGAGTACTGCTTATTTTTATCAGTACATGATTTTCTGGGGTGGCAAGGGTGTATCTACAGTTCAGCAACCCCCAGGAAGTAATATACATGGGTCATTGTAATGCTTCTCTGAAGTGACTCACCAGAGTGACTCACCTGGATGGGGCTTAATGCCCTGCTCGCTTTCAGGATCTGATCTTTGCGAGGTACCTTGGGAGGTACTATCTCTGCAGATGAAAGTCTGATCTTACGTGTAGATGTGTTGTTCAGGTATGTTTGTTTTAGGATGTAACATGATAAATACATGAAGAAAATGATTTTAAGTCTCAGATGGATTTTACTTTCATAATGAGCTGCTGGCTGGATGCAAAGTGTCTACATGTTTGGCATTTCTTGCTGATCAGCAGCCGTGTGTCTGGCAGTACCACACTTGCTATGTGAAATTCTTGGAGTTTGCAATCACCGACTTTGCCTTTTTGAAGGCAAAGTTGGTGATTCAACTTAGTTTCAACTTTCAATTTACAAGATTTTCGACTTTCAACTTCTCAGCCATTCTATTTGCATTCCTAAATGCCAACCAGGGTGAGACGTGCCAGTCTCCCTGCTTGTCTTTGGAAGCTGTGGCAAACATGGCCTGTTCCTCTCATACTAGTCCCCAGCTTTGAACTGCAGGCTGTGGGAGTCTCGCTCTTCTCTGCCCTTTTTAGGAGAGCCTGGCTTCTACAGGCAGTGTCAACTTTTGTGAATGCTCTTCTTCCATCTTCCCCACCTGTGTGCTTGCAATAGTCTGGGGGCCTGTATTTCAAATTAAGGGTCTAAGATAGGAGTATCATCCACACTGAGGGAGTCAAAACAGACAGCTGTGCTTCTTTTCATTCTGGAGAATGCCAGAAAGGTGTCTTCCCCCCCTCACCCTCCTCCCTTCTATTAATATTGGTGAAAATTGGTTGATCTTCTGGTAGGAGTGAGCGGGAAACTCCAGGTATCTCTGTAAATCAGGCCATGTACTTGGGTTTTGAGCTAAAAGGTTGAGTTGGAAACCCTTGTATAAGGTGGTTTCAGGGGAAGACTTCACAGTACAAGGGAATACAGCTTTTAAATTCTTTATTTAGTTTCAGTGTTGCATATATTAAAATAACATGATGAACAGAAGGCTAATGTTGAAAGGTGATAAAAACTGATTACCTTGATGTTTAGCTTCAGGTACTGTGCTTGACTTGGGTTGGAAACATTGTCCCTGGAGAAATCTCTGAGAAATGTTTAACTTGCCTTGCACTGTATGTATATTCCTGCAAATCTGACCAACCTATCAACAAGTATTTTATGACTGGCAAGAATGAGAAGCACAGAAAATGTAGGCTGTTCAAATTCCACAGAAACAATTTTTAGATCTTGTTTTTAAATTAATAAGTTTAAACCAACCTGTTACCCTCTTTTCTTAGTATCCTGCAGAAATAAGAAAATACGATTATGATCCGAATTTTGCAATAAGAGGACTTCATTACGATGTACATCGGGTATGTATAAGTATCTTTTTTTTTTGAGTTATGTTGTGCTGAAAACCTAGCCAAAGAAAATAAATGAGTCTTAATTTTTCCAATCTCTCACTCTGATGTGTAAGGATTTTGTTTCATGTTTTTCTTTGTATTTTTTTTAATAGCTCTCATGTATGAAGTATTTTGAATATTTCATTATGTGGGGAGTGGGGAGAAAAGACAATTGAGAGTGCAACAGAATAAACCTCAAGCAGCCTGCTTTTATTAGAAAAGATACTTCTTCATGACTAAGTTCAGGTCATTGGGTGTTTCCTTGGTGATTTTGCAAGCCCTAGGTAAAAGCCATTGATAAAGTATTTTGGAAGCTGTAAGGGCAGTTGAAGTGAGGATGCTCAGTCATTCTAGAACCAGAAAGGTTATACATAAAATGCTTTTTTTTATTTATAGTTTTGTGTCAAATAATTTATCTTTTTAAAAAATTTTTATTTTTCCTCTGTAAGGCGTTATTAATGAAGATTGATGCTTTTCACTATATTCAGCTAGGAACAGTTTACAGGTAGGTAAACTTATTCCCTATAATACTAATACTAAAGTATACTCTTGTTTTTAAATCTTCTACTTGCATTTATTTGTGTACATCTTGATTCATATCAGGAACAGTTCTCTGAAAAGCAGGGCATGATTGAATATTGCAGTCTTGCTGGAGGGGGGTTTCTTTGCTCCTCTGTGTGTACGCACAGATGTGCATACACGTTTACTGCCTGGTACAGTACAGCTTATTTCCCCAGTCCAGAGCTGGGTAAGTTGGCAAGCTGTTTGGTCACATAGTGCTGACTCACTTTGTTTCCGGCTGTTAAATTGTGCTGAAAGACATCTAAAAATACACTGATGACTTCTCCACTGGTGCTTTCTATGCAAATAGTTGTCACAGAGTGCCTGTTAGCATGACTTGAGTGTGGTTGCAGATACACTTGAGAGGTTTTGCTGTATTTGCACAGAGCTTTTAAGTTTGGAAACATCATTCTGCATGGGCCATGTGCAGGTGATCTTACATATGAGAGTCTTTAGTATGGCTTAGTTTGTGGTAATGACGCACTATGTGATTGATACGAACACCACACTCAATGCCATACTTTAAAATAAACAAATCCAAGCACTTTTCTTAATTTCACTCCACAAAAAGTTTTCCTTAGGGTGACAAAAGACAATGCAACCTTGAGGTAATTTACTCTGGGGGTTGGTATGTAAGCATATGGTAGCACGAAATAACAATAGTGTGCTCATTATGTCATTGTTTGCAAACTGGGCGGATAGGTACATGATTCAGTCAGAAAGAAGCAATGATGTCATGGTCCAGCATTAGGATGATATTAACAGTGTAGTGGCTGTCTGGATCTGCCAAAACAATGTGAGTTCTGTTTGTATCATCATCAGACTTGTAGTGAAACTATATACCATTTACTTGTGTCTTATACATGCTGGTGGAGAATAATTACTGTATATTTCAACTGTCAAAATGGTTGCTGTGTTTTCTTTTTTCTTTCTAAGCAACCATTTATACAGGGTTAGGAAGGAACCATATGACTCAGTCTGAAAGTCAGTGGTTGTAGATTCATTTAAAGAGGCTGTCACTTCAGAAGGTTTTGATAGGGCCATTAAAATAAAATATAAATGTCAATTTCTAGTGAGGATAATTAGAAAAAAAAAAAAGCATAACTCTCCATAGTGATATTAAAAGAAATGAAAAATTACTTTTTTTTGAAAATAAAAGTCAGTCGGTGAGTCTAAAGCTTCAACTGCTGTGCTAGCAATTCAATGAGTTGGCAGATTTTCAAGACAGGATGTACTTGAGCGTAAGGAAGAAAATAATACATCGTGTCTGTAGTATTTATATAAAATGTTCTATATATAAATTTTTAAGGGGCAGGTAGGGTCAGTACTGAAATTCGGAAAACTGCTAAATTGCCAGATTAAAGGCTAGGTGATGTATTCAAATATATATTTATCTGTAGAGGTGTGTAGTAGAAATACTAAGATTGGTATGAATGAGGTACGAATGGAAACAAATTAATCCAAGGGCACCAGAAGGAACATTGATGGAAGGGGCGAAAGGCTGGCATGCATTGGTGGTACCTGGTTCAGTTGGTCATCAAGATATCCGTACGTTTACCTGCTGTTCTCCCATATGGGGTTGAGGGGAACAAAAAGAGACCAAAGGCCTTGAGAGAAGACTTCAGGAGGAGAGATGGTATGGCTGAAGCTGTAGAATGACCCAGATGAGAAGACAAGCGGGTGGTGAGTCCGTCAGCAGTGTTGCCTTATAATTCAGAGTGGGACAGGATGAAGGGGGAAAAGACAGTTACTGCTGTCAACTCCTAGCACAGAGGGCACATCCAGAGCTAGCACATGGGCACCAATGAAGAAGACACAAAAGAGATGTTGAGATTAGCTGAAGAGCTAGTGTCGCTTGTCTTCCACACCCAAAGCAATTCTGGACAGAGTGCTTGCCCATATATGTTCTCCTAGTTTTGTGTAAAATAAGTGTACAGCCTCATTTGCACTGAGAGATTTTAAGCAATTCTGGCACCATTCTGACAAGGCATGTTTCCAAGAACAGCAGTGGAAGCACTACTTTAGATGAACTGTGGTGTTTTTGGTGCCGTGCTGTGAGTGGAATAGAATAAACTTAGTACTTCTACAGCTGGACTGCCAACTGTGTCATGACTTCGGGTCTTCTGACAGAACTGATCTGCAGCTTTGCCTACACGGTCTTCTGTCTCTGGATTTCACAGATGTTTATTGCCCTCTCTCTGGATTTGTGTTTAAATAGATCCAGATCTGTAGCAGTCAGCATTCAAGTACCCTTTGGTACAGCTGTCCACAGACTAGAACATGAGTCAGTCCTTGGTTGTGATGGTGTTACTTGGTAGACATTTCACATTTTTGTTGCATTTCTTTCTCTTTCCTGCTGTGGGGTGGATGACAGGAATAACTTTTTTCATTTTGTAACAGAGTTACCTGCTCTGGTCCTGTCCTGTGCAGTACTAACTTGAAGGCTGGAGTGCTTCCAGCAGTAGCACAGAGCCATATGCAAGTCAATGTAGCATTGGGGAGCACACTAAAGGAGATGGTTTTCATGAGCCTCTGCTGCCACAGCAGCTTGGTGGAAGCTCATATATCACGGCATTCCACTGCAAGGCTGATACAAACTGATTGCTGAAAGCACCGGGCTTACTCACTCGTTTATTTATTTTTAATGTCTTACGACATTTTGGGTGTGATCAAGAAATGGAGGCTCTGAAATCAACTGTCTTGCATGCAGGGCTGCAAAAGCATTTGAGGAGAAAAGGAGCACACGATCTAGCTTTTGTTTGTGTTCTTCAATCTTAAGCAAAACCTCTCTGCCCTTCCTCTCCATTTCTGTGTCCTCTGGTGAGGATTATTGCATGTCTGCAGTGTTCAGCTGCGTCGATACAGGATGCTTCATACTGTCAATATTTAAAAACAACAAAAACAAAACAAAAACACTGTGAAGCCCTACCTAGTTTAGGAGTTGATAAAGAGACTGTGGTGACAGATGATGTCTCTTTTCCTCCCCCATTTGTTGTTATATTGCTGTATTTTCATTATTTGCCAACAACCCTTCAGGTAGTCTTAAATTTTGGGAAGCTGAACTGTTGATAGAGCTTAAACTCTTATTGAGTTAGAGGTTGTGTATGTGTTTGTTTCCCTTCAATCTTCAAGGGCATGCTGCAGAATAATCTGGTTTACACTATCACATCATCAGTGCTTTACGAAACAAAGGCAGACTGAGGAATAACTTTGTGTTCAGAAACTGGAAGCTCTAGCTGCTTCCAAACCCTTGAGGCAGACTTTCAATGGAGACTAATTAGCATTTTTTTTTTTTTCTTAAGAAAGTGAAAGGGACTTAAGTTTGGAATGTGTTCCGCCTGCGTCAGCGTGTTAAAATGTTACTTGTTCTGTAAGGAGAGATGCTGTTTTAACCTAGACCAGTGTGTTCTTATGTCATTACTAGTATTACAGTAAGCTCCAGATTTAAGTGTTAATCTGTTAGAGTTTCATTCAGTAATTACTTGAAAATTTCAGTGTGACTTTTACTTTTGAACTGAAGCTTATGTTGCTTTCCAGAGGCCTCAGCGTTGTCCCAGATGAAGAAGTCATTGCAATGTATGATGGCTCCCATGTCCCCTTGGAACAAATGAGTGACTTCTATGGAAAGGTAATGCCAACTGCTATTTAAAAAATTATTATTTTTTTTTTTTTTTTGTGGGAGGGGTGGGGTGGGGTGGGGAGAGTGGGAGACTTTTGTTCTTGTTCCTACTAACAGTTGTTTTCCTCAATGCCTGATTGACTTATGGTACAGGAGAAGAAGTTTGCCCTCTGAAGTGACAAACACCCCTTTCTCCTACTTTCTGTACTTTCTTCTTTCACTGTTCCCTTTCCCAGCCATACAGGCAGAAGTAGCACACAGAAAAATCAAGTGACTTGCTCAGTTGCACAGCAAATCTGATAAAGGCTGTGAAGTGAACCATATCTGGTGCCTTACCTTGGGTACATACTTCTTCCTGGTGGTGTAATGGCTTTCCTGCTGTAACAGCATGTAAACGTATGGAGGCTTCTCTTGCATATGAGCTGGTACAGTGACAGTAAGAGAATTGGAAAAAAATAAAAGCTTTTCAGTTTAGGATTTGACTTTGTGGAGAAGTTGATCCTACTGGAAAGTTCCTTCCACTTTTCCAAAAAATATATCCTTTTTAGCCAAAACCAAATTAATTTGAGCTCCTTTACTTCTGCGTATTCATTCCTTGCTGTCAGGAAAGACAGCAAGGAATTTTCTTTGTGCTGTGGGGCACTTTGTTTTACTACACTTGTTCCTTGTTTTAAGGAACTGAATTTAGGATTACCAGCTTAGGTCTCTGGAGCAGCTGCAGCAGTTTGGAATATCAGCCTGGTGTTCCCCATCAGGTGTTTTGGTCTCCACAGATGCATTGATCTTGGAAAGGACATGGACAGGACAAGAGCCCATGGGCACAACACAAGTGGTTTTTCCTTTTTCAATTTCAATTTTGGGGGTGACTGAGCACTGGCACAAGTTGCCTGTAGAGGTATTGGAGTTTCCACCCTTGGAGATACTCAAAAGCTGACTGGACATGGTCCAGTCAACCAGCTCTAGGTGGCCCTGCTTGACCAGGGACATTGGACCAGTTGGCCTCCAGACGTCCCTTCCAACCTCAGCCATTCTGTGGTCTCGACCAGTGTGCTGTCTTGAGGAAAGCTGTCTGGCTGTTTTACTTGAAGTATTTGTTCCTGTATAATGAGGTTTTCTACTTACATGAAAATTAACTATAGTTTCAGCTTTTGAAGAGTGGGCATCTCTTCTTCTGTTCTTGCATTAGTAATTGTAGATTCTTACAGCTTTTTACTATCTCTTTACAAGGACGCAAATTGTTTTGCAGTCCTAGTTAGTATTCTACTTCATTCAAATAACCCCACCAGACTTCCTGCCCCCGTCACCCCTTGTCAACAATCAGTGCTTCTTACTTGTAGATTTGTAGACATTCAGTGAAGAGGTCTTTAGGTGTTTTTCCTGACTTAGCTGAGCACTGTCTTTTATGTGTTTATAAATTAAAATATTGCTCTTAAAGCAGTGGTTATTCATGATTAATTTTTAAAATAAAGGCAATGCTTTTGTTGGAGTTGCTTTATTGGAATTCTGTTAGTTCAGCAAGAATCCTAAAGAAGAGTGGTGGCAAAAGCTGAGTATTTCCAACTAATCTGAAGTATTTGTATTAAATGAATGAAAGTTCTTATTTGAGAAAGGTTTGACCGTTTTCTTTTTTTTTTTTTTTCTTCCCACCCATATGTAGAGCTCACAAGGAAACACAATGAAGCAATTCATGGATATATTTTCCCTGCCAGAGATGACACTGCTTTCTTGTGTAAATGAATATTTTCTGAAAAACAACATAGACTATGAGCCTGTTCATCTGTACAAAGATGTCAAGGTATTAACTTTGAAGACTTAGGTAAACCTATACATTTGTGTATTTTACCTGTGAGCACTTTGAAGAATCAACCTCCTGTGGTAGCTCCAGACATCAACTTTAGGTTTTGTATAGAGTAATTATTGCCATGAAACCATAAAAAACATAAGTAAATTGATGGTAGACCTCATGAATAAACTGAATATTTTAACAATTTGTTTTAAATCTAATATTTTATGGCAGTTGTTCTTTCTTCAGGTTTGTGGGGGGGTAGGAGTAAAGTAAAGAAGCTCTCATATGGGAATAAAGCTTCTTTAAGTTGCTGTCGAAGGTCTGCTTTTCTTGCTAGCAGGAATTGTTAGAGTCTGTAGGGAATTCCATGGAGCTTTCAGTTGTACTGCCTCTGTATTTCTACTAGTATAAGATTGTTTTTTGTCTCTTGCTTTTTGTCTCTTTTGCCTGTTTGCTTATGTTCCTACTTCAAAAAAAGTCTACTAGTAATGACTGGAGTAATTTGACTCTCCTGGTTCCGCAGGATGTATCCTCCAGAGGAGTTAAAGTTGTGTTATGGTTACTTAAGAACAGAAGAGGTCACTCTCAAGTTGATGGTGTTTGTATGAACTTTCCACCCAAAATCTTTTCACGGCCCCTTTTTTTGAGATGTATTAAACCTGTGTAGTTAAGTGCACGCGATGGGCCTGAATATTGAGCTCACTCACCCATGTAGATCAGATAGGCTTTAAAAAACTTTTGACCTCCTGCTAAGTTTCCCTTGTGCCTGTAGCTACGTAGTCAGAAGGCTAGTGTTTTTAGTTTTGCTGAAAGGTTTCTAAAAACAACCATACATTTAACTGCTCAGTTTTGCCAACATTTTTGAAGCCCCATAAGTGGCATTTCCAGAAGAATTTGTAGCATTTATACCCTTAAACCTTGTGTAAGAGCCAGTGTGGCAGTATCGGTATCCTAAACTGAGAGCTGCCAAATGCCCTCAGAGTGCCTATGGCTCCTTTGCTTAAGGATTTAGCTTCATTTTTCTGTTTGTATTTTTTTTTTTCTTTTAATAACCAGGGCATTTGGGAGTGATAGTGTAAAATCTGACTTCTGTCTCTCCCACCCCCCCGTGCTCAAGGAAAGGAATGTGTTCTGCTCCAAAGGTCATTAGAAACCTGTGATGACTCGGCTTCTGCAGTGAGATTTCACCCAACTTTACCCTTTTGAGCTCTCTTTCACAGTTGTTACAGCTCCTGATTTGTACTTCCTGAAAGTATGAAGTTATTTTCTTGGAGAACAAGCTCACTCTTTGTCTAGTTATGTGCGGTGTGCACATAATGGTTACTGCATGGCATTTCTGTGAAGTTGAAAATGTAATTAAGAGAAAGCAGTTGTTCTAAAAGCAAATTACTGATACACAGTGAGCATGATTTTTATATTTGAAAAGATCTCTCAATTCTTCAGTGCTCTGTTGCTTTCCTGACAGGATTCAATCAGGGATGTCCACATCAAAGGAATAATGTATAGAGCAATTGAAGCAGATATTGGTAAGTACTAGTGAGATCATCTGTCAAAGCTTTGTGTAATGATCTTTCTGGCTTCCTTATTTAATATCACTAATTCTAAATTTTAAGGCTTGGAAGAGGTATTTCCACTTACATAGGTTGCCTCTGTTAAGTATAACATCTGAATCCTTGGATGAACACAGAAAAACGTTCTATTGAAAAACTTTAATACTTTATTTTCACCAATCCTCACAGAGAAATACATCTGCTATGCTGAACAAACTCGTGCAGTGTTAGCAAAGCTGGCTGATCATGGCAAGAAGATGTTCCTTATCACAAACAGTCCCAGCAGTTTTGTGTAAGTGAACAGTTGTTTGTTGTTCAACTGTACATGTATAAAGGATGGGGAGGATAAGGTGGTTGAATGTAATTCACTATATTACACAGATAATAGCATTTCTGTTAGGCTTTGGTGTTAATAGCCCTTTGTCCTTTTTAGGGACAAAGGCATGAAGTTCATAGTCGGCAAGGACTGGAGGGATCTCTTTGATGTGGTCATTGTACAGGCTGATAAGCCCAACTTTTTCAATGATAAGCGAAGGTGAGTAGTCAGTAAAGACTGATTCAAGCAGCTTATTCCATATAAGGCTATAGGGCATGTTAATGAAATATTTTTATTTGGGTGCAACGTAAAATTAAATTGTAATGACCTTAAACAGGATTTAATTTAAATACAAAATGCAGAAACACCCAGTTTTGAAGGCCAAATATTGCCATTTCTTACCTGAGAAGGTTGCAGTAGTTAATACAGGCCTATGGCACTGAGTTAGGGTCACAGAGGTTGTTTTAATTACCTTTTTTAACATCCCTTATTGCAAACCTTTTTCATTGCTTGTAGTTTTGTTTAGTCACATGTAGTATTTAAAGGGCAGACTGGCTGACAGGCTTCAGTATTTGGACTACTTGTTAAGTAAATACTTTTGCAATGTATATGTACTACTTTTGCACTTGAAAAATACCTCTTCCTTTATGTGTACTTAGGACTTTGAAAGTGAGATTAAAGTGGGAATTTTTTCCTCTTTGCTTCATTTTCAATTTAATTTCAAAAAACCCTTTGCTGTCCTTCCAGCCCCCAGTCCTGTGCCTCCTCCTTCAGTTGTTCAGTTGTACAAAGTGAGGTATTGGGCAAGATTTTGAATATTTGTTTTTTTCCTTTTTGGGATCACTCCTTCTTAATGGCAGGCCATTGTCACTGTTTTTTGCCTTCTGTCTGTGGAGGCTGGTTCCCTGCCATTGTTTTTAATGGTTCTTCTCAAACTCTGTTATAGTTTGTATCAGTATACTGCGTAGATAGATTGCATTTATCTGGCTAAAGCTGAAGTTTTGGAGTTTTACTTTTTCTCTCTCACAAAACATTTAGATGCTATAAGGCACATTTTCCTTTAGAAAGATGAATATTTTCACTTTTTTCACTTCTGAAATATTCTGTCGCTTTTTACAGCATTGTAACAATTGTGTGTAATTCTATTCTAGACCGTTTCGGAAGGTGAATGAAAGGGGAGTGTTGCTTTGGGACAAAATTCACAAATTGCAGAAAGGCCAGATTTACAAACAGGTACCCTTTAAATAACTTTCAACACTTTCAGTTCAGATTTAATACGTAATTCCTACAGTCTTATGCTTTTTTAGCTATCATAAAGGCTTCTGAAAACAAGTTTTTTTTTTTAAAGAGTTCTTTTAAGTTCTGTAGCTCAAATTAATTGTTGGTATTGTATGTCTACAGTTTACTTGCCTCTTAAAGTGGCAAGTGAAAAGTTACAGTAGCACTGAAATTACACAAGACACTTGTGATTTGTAATATATAAAATGAGAGCAAGATTCTCGATAGAAAAATATATTTAGCTGTGTACTAAATACCTTTTTCCAGCCTGTGATTGTGCAAGCTGCATACTGCTACAATGTACGTGTCATTTCTGCAGGGTAACTTATATGAATTTCTGAAGCTTACTGGCTGGAGGGGCTCTAAGGTTCTCTACTTCGGTGATCACATCTATAGTGACTTGGCAGTAAGTACTTTGCTTTCATGAAATGAAATAAAAGATGAGACTTTTTGTTGGATTCCCTCTCTTCCAGTTATTCAGTATAATGCTCTTCTGTTTGAGATTTCTGAATACAGCAAAATTCCAGTTGACAGTTGCTTTTCTTGCATTGAAGACAATTGGTGCCATAAAAGGCTGACCCTGTTTTCCACCTGACTTGTAGCATATAACTTGTTTACACCCTGAGCCCAGGGATGTGAGTTTGCATTCCTGATCCAGATACCGATTGTGTCAGATGTAGCAGAAAGTAAACACGGATATCCAAACATACAGGATGTAGCTGATTTGGATGACATTTGCTACTAAGTGTAATAAGAGCTGAATGAACTTCTGTTTTGAATGGCAGGAGGCAATCTTTCTGTCACTACTAGTAAACTGACTTTCTTCCTGAGATCTTGCTGGGGTTTGCAGCCCCCCTCTCCGGGTGTTTTCATATTACCTTACAAGCAAATGTGCTGTTCACTCTTACTTCAGAATAAGTTACCATCACTTAACTCTTCTGTAATTCCTTGTGTATTAATTTCTTTACAAGACCGATTGTCAGCCATGCTGCTGTATTGTGGTTCAGCAGCAGATGTTAGTATTTTTGCCCAGCATGCTTTTAAAAAGAAAAGTAAGCCTGGGTGCTACGTAGGGCCAAGTGAAGAAGGAGGCAGCTCTACTCTTCTCTTGCCCGATGGAGGAAAGAACACAGGTAGCAGCTGCCTCATCTTGTACTTGTCAGGAGAAGCTTGAATAGCTGGAGGTCCTGATAAGGCCTTCCATCAACTGTGAGTTTAAGGGTTGACACCACAAACGCAACACATTTCCTCCATATGCTTCTGACAGCAGCAAAGATCTCATCTATAATATCTTCCTCTTGGAAGATGTGGTATTTGGAGCTTACTTTAAAATTAAAATCTGTTGCATGTTGGCACAATTAAGTCCCACTGTTTAATATGTTTGCTTATGCAGAAGAAGCAATTTAAATTAGTACCCTTCGGGAGTAAAGAATGGTCAAATTATTCAATTCCTTTAAGTAGTTCTTTTTAAGACTAATACTTGCATTCTTTTTCATACTTTCTGGTAAATAGGATTTGACCCTGAAGCATGGCTGGCGCACTGGTGCAATTATTCCAGAGTTACGATCAGAGATTAAAATCATGAACACAGAGAAGTACATTCAAACCATGACCTGGCTACAAACTCTGACAGGATTACTGGAACACATGCAGGTTTGTTCAGCGTATGTGTAATCAGTTCTGTATAGCTGAGATCTGGCTAAGTCTTTAAATGCTGAACATTGATGTTGCAAGTGGGTTCTGTCTCACTGAAGTCCCCAGTTTAACTGCAAATAAATAAATGCTTTAATTATTTGCAATTATTATCTTTCTCAAAATTTTGACCCCTTCTTCCACTGGTCATGATTTGCTGATTTCCACTTTCAGTTGGTTAAGGTATGTGAGTGATTGTTGTATAACGATCTCTGAAGCATTCCTCATCTCTTGTTAGCTGATAAGACTTTTTTAATGGAAAGGTTCATTTATGAAGGCATCCTTAATTATCTGTTATCTACATTTTATATTCCAGGTTCACCGTGATCCTGATTCACAAATGATTTTAGAAGAGTGGAAGAAGGAAAGAAAGGAAATGAGGTAAGAAATGGAAGTTGAGCTATTTGCAATATTCTTCATGGTAGCCAAGTGTTCAGTGTGACGTCTTTCACGGATTTCTCCAGAATTTCTCTCCATTCTTGATTTGTATTCCCTGGTAACTACTGACTTTCTAGAATATTGCTTTACATAGCAAATTTTACCTGTTTCTTCTTCAGCTTTTCTCCCCTCTGACCTTTGTGCACATGAGCCCCTCCTCCCCTTAGAATAGATAGTAGTTTTATGCATGAAAGAGTAATGTCAGGTCATAGAATATCCGGAGTTGGAAAGGACCCACAAGGATCATTGATTCCAACTCCTAGCACCACACAGGTCTACCCAAAAATTCAGACCATATGACTGAGTGCACAGTCCAAACCCTTCTTACACTTCGACAGGCTCAGTGCAGTGACTACTTCCCTGGGGCGCCTGTTCCAGTGTGTGACAACCCTCTTGGTGAAGAACCTCTTCCTGATGTCTTACCTGAACCTCTCCTGCTGCAGCTTGATACCAATCCCTTGGGTCTTATCACTGGTGTCTAAGGAGAATGGATCGGCGCCTGCCCCTCCACTGCCCCTTGTGAGGAAGCTGTAGACAGCAATGAGGTCTCCCCTCAGCCTTCTCTTTTCCAGGATAAACAGGCCAAGTGATCACAGCCACTCCTCATACGTCTTCCCCTCTAGTTCCTTTACCATCTTTGTAGCCCTCCTCTGGACACTCTCCAACAGTTTCATGTCCTTTTTGTACTATGATGCCCAGAACTGCACACAGTACTCGAGGTGAGGCTGCACCAGCACATAGCACAGTGGGACAGTCCCTTCCCTTGACCAACCAGCAACGCTGTGCTTGATGCACCCCTGGGGTACAGTTGGCCCTCCTGGCTGCCAGGGCACACTGCTGGCTCAAATTCAATTTGCCATCAACCACAACCCCCACCCACATCCCTCTCTGCGGGGCTGCTCTCCAGTGTCTCCTCGCCCAGCCTGTGTGTATAGCCAGTGTTGCCCCATCCCAGGTGCAGGATCCAGCACTTGCTCTTGTTAAACTTCATGTGGCTGGTGATTGCCCAGCTCTAAAACTCAACCGCTTCATGGTCACTATGACCAAGACAGCTGCCAATTACCACATGCCCCACAAGACCCTCTCTGTTCTCCAGCAACAGATCTAGGAGGACACCTTTCCTAGTTGGATCCCTTAGCACCTGCACCAAGAAGTTATCATCGAGGTACTTTAGGAATCTCCTGGACCTGCTTGTGTCAGCCATGTGGTAATCCCAGTTGATGTCTGGCAAGTTGAAATCCCCCATAAGGACAAGGGGATTTGATCTCGAGGTATCTCTTAGTTCCTCAAAGAATAATTCATTGGCGTCGTCATCCTGTCCAGGTGGTCTGTAATAGACTCCCACAACGACATCCCCTTTATTTGTTTGTCCCTTAATCCTTACCTAGAGGCTGTAAACTATGCCATCACCAATTTCAAGTTTCACCCAGTCCAGCCCCTTCTTCATGTACATTGCCACCCCCCACCTCGCCTACCCTGCCTGTCCCTCCTGAAGAGCCTGTAACCATCTATTGCAGCACGCCAGCCACAGGACTCATCCCACCAGGTTTCGCTTATGCCGATGATATCGTAGGTGTAGGACTGGGCCAAGACTTCTAGCTCATCCATTTTATCCCTAATACTGTGTGCCTTTGTGTAGAAGCACTTCAAATGCTCCTCACTGCATTCAGCACCTTGTGGAGCAGACCAAAGGACCTCACTAGCACACAGTTCCTCTGATTCTAGCATGCCATCCATTAGCTTATTACCAGCAGGCCTGGTTTTATCCCTTTCCCCCTTCAACTCTAGTTTAAAGCCCTATCTATCAGCCCTGCTAACTCCTGAGCAAAAATACTTTTCCCACTCTGGGAGAGGTGCATCCTATCTGGTGCCCGCAGCCCCGGTGTTGCGTAGACCTTCCCATGATCAACAAACCCAAAATTCTGCCAGCTGCACCAGTCTTGAAGCCACCTGTTAGTAAGCTGAGTCTGCTTGTCAACATTGATCCCTCCTATCGGAAGGACAGAGGCAGAAACAACTTGTGCCCCTGATCCTTTAACCAGTCGCCCCAAAGCCCTAAAGTTCCTTTTGAATGCTCTTGGACTTCTCCTTGCTACTTCGTCATTATCAGTCTGAAAAACCAGTAGCGGGTGGTAGTTGGTGGGCTGCACCAGGTGAGTGACTTTCCTGGCAATGTCTCTCACCGGAGCCCCAGGGAGGCAGCAGACTGCCCTGTGGCTTGGGTCCAGATGGCAAATCAGGCCCTCTGTCCCTTTCAGAAGGGAGTCCCCCATGACAGTAACCCTTCTTTCTTGACAGAAGATGTTGCGATGCAAGGGGTAGCTTGCCTTGAAATCTAGGCAAATACTAGATGAAATACTCTTCTTTCTCATCTGGGTTCTCCAGTCCCTCTGCTACGTTCAGCTGTCATCATTGCTATTGATTACACAGCTTGACTTGTGCACAATTTGAAAATGTATTTCTGTATCAAGGGAATAACACTAAGTTCTTCTGTTCTCTCTCTTTTTTTTTTTTTTTAGGTGATTTGTTCAGATTACATACAATGTATTTTGGAGTATACAGAAATGGGGCTCTGTGCTACACTGGGTTTAGTAATGGTCTCATCACAAAGACAGGCAACAGGGCTAAAGCTCCTAAAAGTATGCTAGCATGAGAGAGCAATCCCTAAATACAGAGTGCGTGAAGTGCACTGTTGGTGAGGACAGCAACTGAGCTAACAGCAGCCTTCCACAGAAATGTGGAAGTAAATGAAATAGGAGTACTGCTTGGCAGCGACTGACCAATAACAGAGGTTAATTCCAAGATGTGTTTAAGTGTTTTGTGCACATTAAGCTATTTTTTTTTTTAAGTCTTTTATCTCTGGGACCAATGGATATCATTAGGATTTAGATAAACACAAAAGTCTTCTCTAAAAATCTTTAGAAGTGAAAGCTTGAGATGTCATGTTTCTGAAGTAAGGAACATCTTACCACTGTCTTAGTGGGAGAAATATGAAGCTTTTCTTTTCACTACTGTGTTGACTAGATTTGGGCTACGTATATGCAGGAAGTGGAAAACTTTATATGGTGCACTTAAGTGTTTTGAAATGAATTGGTGAGAGAATAACACACAGCATAGGTTATAGGAGCTGCTTGCTTCAAGTTCTGGAAACTAGCTGATAAAGAGATGTGTGCGGGTACTTTCCATTCATTCTCTTTGTTTTCTTTTTTTGGGGGACAGGGAAATGAACAGGAATTTCTTCAATGCACAGTTTGGAAGCTTATTCAGAACGGATGAGAATCCCACGTACTTCCTAAGACGTCTCTCTAGATTTGCAGATATCTACATGGCATCGCTGAGTTGTCTCTTGAACTATGAGCCTGACTACACATTTTATCCAAGAAGGACTCCTTTGCAGCACGAACTTCCTGGCTGGTCAGATCAGCTGTGCACTGGTACATTCAGAATACCCTTCCTACAAGAGACAGTTCAGATCAAATAAGCACTTGCCTTATTCTCTCTAAAATGGGCAAATACATCCTTTTTTTTGGAATATGGATGCATTTTATTTAACTCACTTAAATCTGTTACCTTGATTTAGATGTAATTCTTACTTGTTCTCAGTAAGCATAGCACCTATTTTCTCCTCTCCTGCTCAGAGATGCAAAACCTTTTCTTACACACAGAGGATATAATGAACTGCCAAAATAGCAGAGGGCTGGGAGAGAGGACAGATTTGAGGGGGAAAGGCTGGTGATGTTCTGGGGTGGTTGCTTTTGTTTGTTCATTGGAAACCTTGATCTACAGCCTTGTGGCTTACAAAGAAATAGCTGTGCTGTCCTTCCTGGCTGTGATCGGAACTCTAGCTAGAGCCTGTCATGGCTCTTGGCACTGAAAAGCTTAAATCCAGTGTTAGTCATTCAGTGATACGCTGTTACTAACCACTTTATGGTGAGACTGAGAGGGATATGGCACCAGCAGTAACTTCTGTTGCCTGCAACTGAACTAACTGGTGTAATGCTTGGGTGCATCTCTGGAGCATTGCAGTGACTGCAGTACAGGCACGCTCAGGCTGGTGGACTTCTTTTCTTGCCTGTACATCATTTTCTGTTCTTGTACTGTCTGTGCTTGGCTGTAGGTGGACCTGAACCTAAACCTGACAGTGACAGGAAGCTTGGAGTGCTTCAGCTTCCTTGTGCTGACTTTGACGCCTTTCTTTTTAAGTTTCCAAACTGTTTAAATACCCGCTCTCTGGTAACAAAGCCATCACAACAGGTCTCACAGTGCGCATTTCAAAGTGGAGGCAGAATTCCATCAGGCTTTAGATTGATCCTAAATGCTGCTTTAAAAACTTACAAGTGTCTTACAGTGGCACGCAGTGCAGTTTTGAAGCTCCCTCGGAGATGAGGTACTTGATGTAGCCTTCAGTAACAGACTTCTGCATTCAAAAGTAAACACGCACAATGGGCACATGAATTTGGGGGGGGGGAGGAGGGAGAGGAGACGTGAGCAGATGAAAAACAGTTTTCTGATGACATTTTTTTTTAGCTCAACCCCCCAAAGCTGGATTGGGGGTGATGGACAATTTGCATCAAGCAAAACAATTTTAACTGTGCAGGTGAGAAATCTTATAGGATTACTAAAATTGCAAGAAAGGCACGAACACAAGCTTTGCGTAGCATATATGTTCCAAAGATATGAGCTGAAAAATGTCTATTTTGCACAAGGAAAACATCTGTCGATGTGTTTCCTCGAACAGGCACTTTATAGAACTGATATGTAGTTGTTTTTAAATCAGGATGCTTTCTTGTCTCTGCATCCAAAGGAAAGTTATTATTTTTGAACTGGTGCTTCCTGCTCCAGCCATTTTAGAAGGCATAATGACTAATGGCTTTCAAATTTTAGTTATTAAGGGTTCTGTTCTTAAAAACATATAATTGACAAAATACATAGCATTTGGTATCTTTCATTTCATTATGGGATATCACTTGGTTCATACCGTGATAGTCAGGTAAACAAACTTTTGGTGACCAAAAGTTTTCTTGTTTGTTTTTTAACTTGTCTTATATGCAAGAATCTGTACTGAATTCCAGATGCAGTATCTTTCATGTTTTTAAAAGCATGTTTGCAAAGTAAAGAATGTATTTTAATCTAGCCTGCACAATTTCATATGCAGTTTTCCTGTATGCTTGAAATCAGTCTGAAGTCCTGAGAGGTGCTTATGGATTTTACGTTCATGGTTTTCTTGTGCTCCTATTTGAAACTTGATATGCCACACTCCTCAAGTGAGTGCTTGTGTGCACGCACGCGCGTGTGTGGTGTGTACAAACAGAAGAGTATACCTGAAATGAGTAAGTTCATCTGACAGTCCTGCTGTTTTGGTGGAAGAAGAAGGTAATTTGGCTTTATGAGGAGAGTTGTTTATGGAGCTATGCAAGAAATATTTAGCATAACTCGACAATGCAGGCTGTTCTGTCAGCTGAAATTTGGGGATGGAAATGTCCCCAGTTTGCCTTCATTTTTTTATCCTCATGCTCAGCTAGAACTGAACTTGGTGTTACATGTGCGTAGCACCTTTCATGCTCTAGAGATCTCAATGCACTGTTTAAAATAAAACCCACTGTACATTCTTCATGTCACTATCAGCAATGAAGAGTGTTGTTCTTCAGTTCTGCATTATTGCATTTGCTAATTCTTTGGTTATAGCTCTTGTGTTCCTTCTTTGAAAGCTGGCTAGGAGTCAGTTTGTTTGCCTAATTTTCCTGTGTTAACCAGGAACAGTCTGACTGGGTTGGATGATATTACCCACATACTGCCCATTTTGTTTCAAGATGATTTTTCCTCCCTCTCAACTTACAAACCCATCAAACTTCTGTACAAAGCTACGTGACAGCAGGCAGCTGAAGTAGAATCTTGTTTATGTTGCATGACTTCTTGAAACAACATTGCATGAAAAATAATAATTATGGAAGTGTTATGTTCTGTTAAAAATATATACAATATGAATTTAAGTGAGAATTTTAAAATGCATTATTTATTTTTCAGTGCTAGAATATTATTCTTTTAAAAATGTATTGTGTTTTTGTAATTATTTCAAAGAACTCGAGCTGTAAACCTCAGTGCTCTTTGCATAATTTATTTTAACCTTATGTTACTGACTTCTAAGAGATTTTTGAGCACGTTGAAAGGGCAATGTCTGCTTATGTTGATTTTGGAAGTGTAGTTCATTTGAACACCAAAGTAAAAAGAATTTTTTTTCTGTTCTGTAAAAACTGAGGGGAGAATAGTCTGTCAGTAAAAGAAGAGTTTAATGAACTATGGAAACTGTTTTTTGTGATTAAAAAATATTTAATGATTATTACAAAAATAAATGCTTGGACTCTGTCTTCTGGTCCCTATGAGCCTTAATTTTTTGGGTGACATGGGAGAAGGAAAGAACAGGAATGGAATTGTTGCAAAACTGTGGGGAAAGCTCCCCCAAACATGTGTGTATGTAAGGGTGCCTGTCCCTTCTAAAATTTTGTTTTACTGTCTCTAGAGAAAATCAAGAAGGAATGTGTCGGGGCATGAGGAGAGTTAGGGAAATGACTTCCATCTGTGGCTTTCATTCGGTCATATTTACACATTAGATTCCCTTGTCTGTCCTTGATAGTTGCATTGTCAACCCTGGGTTGGCCCATATACCTTGCTCTGATGTGAGGCATCCTGGGGATGTTCGCAGAGGCGATGGATGCTCTCCTGCAGTGCCATCTTCTCTCCCACTCCCCCATGCAGAAAACACCAGGAGGTATGTTGTAGCTGAGCATTGCTGCTGCCAGCAATAAAATCTTTCTTCTCTTGCTGTTTTGTGGTTTCTAGCAATCAAAGTAGGGTCTGATTGACATTTAATAGTAAGGTGCAGAGAGCTGCTATTGCTGTGCATGGCTTGAAAGGCAACATTAATGTGCTTGGCACAATTGTGGTATGTGTAGATACAGACAGCTTCTGCTCCTTTCAGACCTGGAAATCTGAATGCGGTCATGAAATGGCAAGGTATGTTCATAACTACTTTTTCACAAAAACGTTTCAAGTAAAAATTGAGTAAAAATCCCTATTTTAATTCCATCAACTACCCTATACTTCTTGCTAAAGCTGATACACGTAATATTTCCCTTTGTACAGTGATACGAGATAGAAAACCCAGGAAAGTAGGACGAAAGACAAAAGCCTTAGGGCGTGCAAGTGGGACAGACAGGAAGCTTGCATTTCCTGCTCTGAAATTCTTATAAGCAAGGATATTAATAAAAAAATCCCCTCAGTTTAAAAATACAGGTTTCATACATGTTCTGTTTTATGCTGGGTGGATGTATTTACAGCCAAGCCAAAACAAAGGCATAGAGCTGGAGTAATAGCAAATTTAGGCTATTTGCCAGGTTAGCAGCCCTGTGTGTTTGAGGGCATTTGACTAAATGACTGTACAGAAGAAGATTTTGGACTAAATTCTGTACAGAAGAATGGAAGTAGTGAAATAGAAAGCTAGTGAAAGTTTTACCCTTGTCATAGAGAAGCGTCTCTGGATGGTTCAAGAATCGAGACTCAGTTTTGCATTTAGCACCCATAGTCGATATTTCTAAGACAGAGGTAACACTTCTGAGGTTGGTCACTTTGCAAACCCTACAGACTGCATGTTAAACAAGGCTGTACTCTTTGATTTGGTTTTTAATTTATAATGAGATTTTATTCCCTGAAAGCTCTAGGTGCTTTTTTTTTTTTTTTTTTTTTTTCCTCCACAGTGAATGCAAAAAGAAGTGTGGTTTATAATTAGTAATGCCAAACTTCCTCTTTAGTTCTGATCATACGGACCACTCATCACAAGCTGCTGGTCATCTGAATCCTGTAGAAGAGAACGAAAAAGAGTTGGACATCGTGCAGCAAATGAACTTCCCTTTTTGGCAATTTGTCCACACAGATGGCACTTTGCACCTGCTACTTTTGCACCAAACAAGTCTCTTTACTGCATGCAAAAAGGTTTACTGTGTTCTTTAAACTCTCTGTGTGTATGCGAGTCTTGCTGAATTGGACCACGGAGGCTCTCTCTACATTCTGGTGTTACTCAGACTTTCCTTCCCTTGTTTCCCTCCCCCTTCCCTCTGCATTTCAGACTGTCAAAGAGTGCTTGCGTGCAACTCAGCTGCGTTTACAGCAAGGAGAAGGAAAGACAAAAGGCTTTTTAAAGTTTTATATAGATGCATCACTGGCATCTAGCAGCATTTGAAGTCCAAGTTAATTCATCTCTCTTTGAAGGTAGACTGCAGCCTCATGAGTCATTACTTGAAATGGAGCTGTAGACCATACCCTTATTTTTGCTTCAAGTGGGCCGACCCCATTTCTAGGTGGGCTGAGGTAAGAAAGTCAGGATCCTGAATGGTATTTCCCCCTCACTTTTTATTTTTCTCCTCTTCCCAAGCGAACATTTTCACTTTATTAAGTCATTTCTTCTTATCATAATCTTAGTTATGTGTCTCAAATCAAAATGCACACTTACTGAGAAAAGATCATACGTAGGTTCTGGTGGACTCAGTGCAGAAGAACTTTCATAGGAGGGGTTGGTGATATTTGAAGGCTGGGACTTGTCCAGTGATGTTACATCAGTGTCATCTTTTGACTACATAAAATCACAAAAACCTGCTTAAAATCCATCCTTCTCATTTCATGCATTAAGTGGGGCACTTAGGTTTCCCCACTGACTAACACAGTGTTCTGAATGAGCTTGCTAAATTTGTGCCTCTAGACATGAACTCTATTTTGGGTGACTGTAGTATCTTGTATCACTTACCACTGATATCTTTTCCTCCCTTCCTTTTAATAACAGCAAGGAATAGTACTGCACTGGCATTGTGCCTACCATCAAAGGGACATGGCTGAGTGCTCTCATTGCTACCACGTAGAACTACAAGCATTTCCCCTGGCTTATGGCTCCCTTTTTGTTTCTAAAGACAACTCATATTGTACAGAAGCTAGAATAGGAGGAGGTTTCTGGTTCCTTCCAGGTAGACTTTCGTTTGGGTGGATTCAGGTGTATGTTGTTACGCTATCATCCTTCTCTTCTCTGAGTAGCTTGGCTGTTGGTGCCTGGTTTTCATTGTCATGATACTGTGTGAGGCTAGGTTAGTTGAGAGAAAGTCAGCATGAGAATTCATCAGTATAAAAATTTGTACTTCTCAATCCTGATAAGCACTTCAATTTGCTTGTCTTTAAATCCAGCCTTTTTCCTATCAAATGTTTCAACCTCCAGAACTGTAAAGCTATTAGCAGTGCCACGGAGGGGAAGGGAAGAGAATAGAACAAGTTCACTTGTTCAAGTGGTTGAAAGTTGTCTGCTTCCTTAAAGCTGACCTAAAGCTGACCAGATTTCTGCTCTGATGCTGTTCAGATGTAAGCTTTTGGCCAGTCCGTGGTGTTCAAAGTGTCAGTGAGAGCTGGATCCCTGGTAGGACACCCCAGAGGGGTGCAGCAGGCAAAAGTTGAGCTAGTGCCCAAGGCAGATGTGTAAGCCTTCCCCACCTGCTCCATGTGTTAGTCTGAACAGTTCAAGCATGAGTGAAAAAAACGTGATCTAGAATGCATCTAGCTTAATGAAGCACAAGGAGAAATGGGAGTCCATGACTGGAAAGTGAGGTGGGTGTGGAGAAGTGCTGGCTCCCTGCTTTGCACCCCTTTCTGCCTCTTACCTTGAAGTGCTGGAAGCCTGTGTTTTTCCTTCTGAATCTGAGGTACGAGTATCCAATAAAGGCCATGACTCCAATAACCAGGCATATGCCAAAGAATATCCCTGTTCCAGTAGTGGCATGGAGAGGAACCTGGAAGCACAGAAAGAGGGTGAGCTATGGGGTGGTCACCTTCCAGCACCCAGCACATGCAGCATCTCCTTGAGCTATACCTTAGTTCACAAACTGCTTTTGCAGTAGTCTCCTGGTACGTAATTCCCTGAGACAGTTTAATACGGCCTTCTGATAATTGCAAACTAGCTCTTCTTAGCTACTCTACACTGGACATTGGCTCCTGCGCAGCTTCATCTTTTTTATGTTTTTGAATATACAGGGCATGTCTAAGTCATCTTTTTCTAGTCACGGTTTTCAAAGTAGCCACAGAAACTCAAACCACACCAGCCTGCAGAGAAGTGTGTACCAAAGTCCCTTAGGTAGCTTTCAAAACTTGTAGTGTAAACCCTAAAGGTCTCTATGAGTTCAGGCTCATTCTCCACTGCTTTGTGTGGGCAGATAGACAACCCTCTGAGCCATGCTTACCAGGGCTCAAATCAAACTGCTCCAAGATGTTCACTGCCTTTAACTTGAGATCATTCTTCAGTCAAGCACGTAAAATGCCAATTCAAGTAGCTCTTTGCATGTTCCAGGATAGAGTCTATGTTCCTACATAACTTAATAAATACCTAGGTGAAAAGCTGAAGGAAATTCACGTGTCCTTTGGATTTAGTCTAAATGGGAAAAATGCCTCCACAGTAGCGCTTTGGTTTGCCTTCTGCAGCTCTGTGGCTTGATATAGCCCTGATATAAAGGGGACGGGCAGAGTTGGGGTGATGATAATTTTGCCTGAGAGATCGCAGGGCATTTGGAATGTGATCTCCCTGCTCTTTGCTGGCAATCCTGGAAGTGAAGAGGGGTCTGCAGTGGGGAAGAGATTCATAGGTAGTTACTCTGGCTCTTCCAAGTGATTCCTTAGCTCTTTGTCCCCCTGCTTAGAAAACTGATTACTAAACTTCCCCTGGCAAAAAGTAATCACATTATTGTCATAACTGATACACCCTCTTCATTTCTTTTTTAGAAAACAAAGTAATTTACATGGTGCAGCTGAACAGCTAAATATTAGAAAATGTTTAGTTGCCCTCTAGCATGTGAAAGGAGTTATAAACAATACAATATCGTGTTGCTATGGACTGACAGAAATTGCCTATTATTTTGAATCAGGAGATAGGGATTCTCTGAACAAACTGGAAGTGAGAAATAGGGTATGAATAGAATTAACTTCATGGACTGAAGAGGCGGCCAGTTAGTCACTGCCTAAATCAGAGCTAGGATAGACATGCCAGAAATGTGAGTGAGACCCCTCCAGCACATGGAGAGAGGGACCAGAATGGATTACCCTGATTCAACAGAAATCCTTTTTGTTAAGGCAAATATCTTGTGGCAAGAAAAAAAAAGAGCTGCAGATGCTCGCTGTGCACTTTTCCCAAGGGTGACAGGTCTCACTTCTGTCAGACATACAGGTTGCATTGTGGGTGGAGGAAATGTTCATTTCCCTTTCATACAAAGCAGCACACTTTGCTGGTGTGAAATAGAGAATTGTGTTCCTACATCCCCAGGACCGGGCCCTGTACCATTGTAATGTCAGCCTGAACCAATGCAGCAGCTAGCTTGAATTGCCTGCTCTCAAAGGACAGCATCCCTTTGCATCCCTCTCTGTACTGTTATTTTGCCATGCGCTGTTATTTTATTATTATTATTATTATTTATTTTTTAATGTTTTTGTTTGTGTTTTGTCTGGTCTTTTTAGGGGGTGAGATGACTGGACAACTAGAGACATGGCAGGAATTCATGCATGAAAAAAAATAAAATCAGAGTTTTCAAAGCATCTTGTTGTTTTGGACAGGAATGAGTGCAAAGCCAAGAGTCAAATGTTTTCCTTAGAAGCTTGAAAGTGTTTTCGGAACAACTCAGATGGAGTTTTATAAAACCTTGGATGATTGGGAAGCTAGTCCTAATGATTCAACTGAAGAAAAAATAAATGATGGGAAGAACAAGCTTTATTAATACCTTACTCTCACTTTCTAAATTTCTTTCAAAGTATCCCTTTAGACTGAAACTGTATATATGGGAGGGAAACTGGGAATATATGAATGTCAGTGGTGAGTTTGGTATGATATAAGCCACCTACCCCCACCCAACAAGTCACCATGTACTTACAGGTGCTGGTGGAGCCTTCAAAGGCTCTGAAATGACGTGGATTATCCCATTGGAAGCGATTATATCCCACTCCACAATAGCGCTTCCGTCCACATATCTGATCTCGTTCTGCAAGGACAGAGAACAATGAGAGCTGAGCTTTACCCTCCTGCCTCTGGGGCTGAAACAAAGCTTGAGCTTATTTCCCCACATCAGCTATTGACATACTGAGAAAAATTTCTGGTGGGCTTCCATGTCTGCCTCACTGGACGCCAGCCTAAGATGGTCCCAGGCTTGTAATGGTTCTTCTGTGCACGAAGTCACTATCATCCTTACTTGTATATTGACCTTGTCTGTCCTTCCTTCCTTCCTTCTCTCTTTCTTTCATTTTTCTTTAATTTATTTTTTTGGTAATGTTTGTACAGGTGGCAAGATTAGGAGCATTGTTACTCATGTAGAGGCAGGAGAAGTGCCCAGCTGCCTGCTTGTGTTACAGCTGCCTTCTGTGCTGAGGATGCCTTGGCACAGAGGTTGCTGATTTGGGAACTGGGCCAGCACTGACTAGAAACTGCAGCCCACAGTTTATTTGGTGGCCTAGCATGGGGGAGCAGGACTTTGGTTCTGTTCCACAGCTCACTAGGATGTGAGAAGGGGCCTGCTCAGGTCCTCTGGGGAGGACGAAAAGCTACAGGTTTCCAAACAACTTTGGAGGGCAGGAGAAAGGTTTGTGTTAATGGCTCAGAGTCTCCCCTTGGCAGCTTTGGAAGACATTAGGTAAAGGAGCACCAGGGATTTTTTAAGGAGAAACTCTTCTAACTCTAGTACCAAATCAAAATGATCTGAAAGAGCTCCTAGCATGTTAAAGAGGGACACAGAGGTGGGGTTAGTCTTGTGCTGGTGCACGTGATCTCTCATGAGAGTGTACTTCATTAATGTGATTACTGGGTTGGCAGTGTAAGTTGATCTTAAATATAAATGAAGTGCATGATAATTCTCATGCTAAAGGAGTGTTTTATTTGTTTATTTTTATTTTTGATTTTATTTTTTCCCCCAAACAAGGGGAAGGAGAAAAGGAAGAAGCCTGTAAATCTGTCATATGTGCACCTCTTTCTACAGCACCTCCTTCCTTATTGTTGGTGTCCGTGTAAATCCCCACCCCAGATGCAATGATGGGTACTCAGCAGTCCTTGGGTCAAGTGCCATCCTCTAGAGCACATGCTGACTGCAAGCCCACAAGAAGCAGCGCTACTTAATTTCTTACTCAGCTCTGCAACAGCACCCACAGCAGAGTCTCAGCCTCAGTCTGAAGGGGCTGCTCTTACAGAGGTCATTTGCTTGGGCAGTGAATATTTTCTTAATAATAATTTTTAAGAAAGTGAAAAGTTGGGTGTGTGTTCAAAGGATCACAGAATCATTAAGGTTGGACAAGCCCTCCAAGATCATCTGGTCCAACCATCCCCCTACCACCCATGTCACCCACTAACCCATGTCCCCCAGCACCACGTCCAACCTTTCCTCGAACACCCCAGGGATGGTGACTCCACCACCACCCTGGGCAACCCGTTCCAATGCCTGACTGCTCTCTCTGAGAAGAAATGACTCCTAATTTCCAACCTGAACCTCCCCTGGTGCAACTTGAGGCCATTCCCTCTAATCCTATTGCTCTTTGTGAGAGGAGGCCGACCACCAGCTCTCCACACCTTCCTTTCAGGTAGTTGTAGAGAGCCATAAGGTCTCCCCTGAGCCTCCTCTTCTCCAAAGTAAGCAACCCCAGCTCACTCAGCACATGAGACATCAAAGGATACTTTCCATTTACAAAAAGGATGTAGATTTTTCCTTTTTTTTTTTTTTTTTTTTTTTTTGTTAAAAAAGAAATAGCAATGAAATAGCTTTGTCTGCTTTTTCTCTGAGTAAGGCCATGCTGGGGTCTTCTCCCTCTAGCAGAAAGTTAGAAAGAAATTTTACAAATGCCAACACCTTTCTGTAATGATAAGCTGCTGCTCCCGTCTCTCCTATTATCACACTGCCCTCTCCATTAACCCTGCCCATCTGAGAGAAGGGTTGACTCAAACCTGTACCCTGTGCTGTGACTCCTGCAGGCTGCCTGAGCAATTTCCTTCCAGTTGTGCAGGTTGGAGCTTGGCTGCTTGCAAACATGTAAGTTTGCAGTTTGATGGCTGCTATCAGAAGTCCCAGCTCCTGCCTGCCCCAGGAGTACTCCCCAGATCAATGCATCACCTGATTAGAGGGTGCAGGATGAGAGGGAAAAAGCATGAAGATGGGAGATTTATTAAAAAGGTACCTGTTCAGTGGCGGAAGCTGGATACTCCTGGCTCCTGGTGTTTGTAATTAGGAGTTTTTCCCCAGCACGGGTCAGAAGAGTGGTTCCATTGGTCAAGTCATCATAAAACATGATGGTGGCATTAGATAAATGATACTCAATGTCTCGCCCAGTAAGTGTCTAAAAGTAAAAGAGAAATGCAAGAAACACGAATCAATCTATTTAATCCACTGGATTTACTCCCATGCTTATGATCCTTTTTCTCTGTTGCTATTAATGCTGCAGCAAGTGCAATATGGGACAGAGACTATTGGGAAACCTGTAAGTGAACAGTGGGATGGATCCTCTGGCCCTGCTGACGTCTGACCACCACCTACAGGAGGCAACACCTTGGTTCTACTAGCACAAAAGCTTTTACTTTTCTGCGTGATGACCTGAAGCGATGAGCCTCAGAGATGCTTAAAATAGCTTGAAGATGTAAGGCAGAGCATAAACCCATATGAAATGAAATCACTTGTGTGATTCTTTTAACAAATTCACAGCCTTCCACCTGCCTGGCTTATCACTCTGTGATAGCTGGAGAAGTCCTGGCCTCATCCCCCCATGACTGGAGTGGTACCTCAGGTGTTGGAGGCAATGTTTGATTGAAGGAAATTAAAAAGGACAAGCATAGAGATGAAACCAGGAGCAGCTTCCTTTAATGCATTTGTGAGAAATCCCAAAGCTGTGCACTGTTTTCAAATAACTACTTTCAAATAACTGTGCTTAATATTAATAAGCCAGGGGAGACTTCATCTCAGACAGACACCTTTACAGATGGGTAATTAAGATCCCTGATGGAAAATTCTCTGTGGTGACTCAAACATGCCCAGAAACCTCGTACTCCTGACTGCAGAAGAGAAGCAGAGATGGTGAACTCACCTCTTCTAGAAGCAGAGTTTAAGCTATATGGGTTTACATGGAAGTCATGTCATGTTATTATTTTTTTAAATTGAGATTGCATCGGGATGCAGAAACCCATAAGGGTGTCTGTTCAACGAGTGTTAGTAAAATGAAGAAGTTAAAAGAAACAAACCAACTCTTACCTGATTTTCCCTTAGTCCGCTATCATTTGGAGCAAAGAGCGTGGCGTGCACTGACAGGTCTGTGAGGTACCGCAGGAACGCTTTCCCCCTCCTAGAACTGTTGGAGTAAGCCATGATTTTCTAGGCAGAAACAAAATCCAGCTTTAGTAGAAGGCAATCTTGAGCTCCTGTGCACATCAGCAGCAGTGCACAGGATCCTTCCTAACCTCCAGCTGCAGAAGCATTTAATTTCAAATGCATTTTAGAAACCCAAAACTTGGAACAAGAAATTAAGACATGGCGACTACTCCCTGACTTAGCAGGTGTGGATTTAGACCGCTCCACCCCACTTTGCTTGCTGTAACCTGCATTTTCTGTGCACTACAGTGAAGCCAATGCTGAGACAACCTAGTTACCCGCTCTGCTCACCCCACCGGAGCCGCATGCCTGCTGCAGGCCGTACCGACAAGAAGTTTGTCAGCGTTGGGAAGGACATCAGCACTTGCAGCAAGTTCCCGCTGCAGGACAAGCCGTCCCCCACGTAGCCTGGCTTGCAGGTGCAGTTCACCTCTGAAAGGCACAAACACAGAGAGCCATGTGGGCCAGCAACCTTTTCTAGGTGCCCTGTGCCTGAAAATTGACTTGTTCAGCACTAGATTATTATTATTATAATTAAAAAGAGAGAATCTCTTGCAGGGTTATCTAGCAGTCTGTGGCTGACCAAGGGTACCAAAACTGTTGCTGCTGCTCCCATTTGCAGAGTGATGCTGAGAAGGG
Organism: Aythya fuligula; assembly: GCF_009819795.1. Classification (NCBI taxonomy): domain Eukaryota; kingdom Metazoa; phylum Chordata; class Aves; order Anseriformes; family Anatidae; genus Aythya; species Aythya fuligula. Next base: position 58,326,261 of record NC_045559.1, read on the forward strand.
CACTCTCACCTTTCTCCCTGTAGCAGAAGACATCCCAGGTTTCGCTCAGGTTGACTCTCCTCCCATAGTCCACGATGCCAACGTACCCAGCGCCGCAGTTTGGGGAGGAGAAGGCAGTGGGATACCCCACCCGTTCGTTGTCCAACCAGCCAGCAGCACACAGGTGGTACTTTGCCTGCAGCCGACACAGCCAAAAGGGAGAAAGGAAGAATTGGGTGGTGGGTCCAGGCACTTCCAGTGGATATGGAAAGCCCCCTGGGGTGCTCCAGCAGCACCCAACCTCCCAGCCTGCTTTTTGGGAATCTGAGTAAGTTCTCTGTCTGCAGGCTGCCCAGCTTCTTTTGCTCCCAAGACTTCCAGCCTTCTGCTGGTGCAGAAGGAGGCTGGCTGTGGTCTCTCTAAATGGTGAGCATCTCCCTCCCTCCCTCCCTCCCTTCTTTCTTTCCTTCTTTCCTTCCTTACTTCCTTCCTTCCTTTGAGGGGAAGGAGCCAGAAAGGCACAGTCAATCTGACTCACCCTTCTGAAAATAAATGTTACAAGCCCAAGGTGTGATGCTCATCCCACTGACATCAACCAAAAGACAATAATGTGGAAATAGCTCTGTTATGTTAACAGCAGTTGGAGAAAAGATTGCCAGAAAAACAAACAAACAAATAAATAAATAAATGAAAAATCACAGCACAAGTCTGCAGTGTACATTTCTTTAAGAAGACCTAATAATTAAAACCCTCATGAAACCCTGACTTCACCATCTGGACAATCAGAAACAAGAATCTGGCAACTGAATTGCTTTCAGTGTCATACGGGCTGGCGTGAACACACTAACCAGTCCAAAAACTGCTCCCAGCCAAACATATCCTGGCATGGGGAGGAGAAATAGGAGGGAAAAAGAAGCTTATAAGCATCGAGCAGCCCCTTTGCTCCTCCCTCTCTGTTTACGCTGTGGCTATGTCCATGGCAGGGATCTCCTCCCACACTGAGGCTGCGTCACCTTCTGCGCGTACAGCAGCTGGTTATAGGTCGCGATGGTGGCTGACTCATTGGCGCAGGCCTCCTTTGCCTTCTCGTAAGTCATTTTGTACTGCCCTTGTGGGGACCGCAAATGGAAAACTCCAACAGTGGTATCTGTAAAGAGAGAGAGGAGCCAACATTTCCTGGTGGGGCTTCCATTTCTGTATCAAAAGTCAACTGCGCAGTAGGGAATACCTGTGACTTTTATGCAATGTAGTTAGGACAGACCGGGGGATCATGGGTGATATTTCTATCTAGAATGCCTTCATCTACTGCTTCATAAATCCAGAATTGTGAAGTATTTATGCACATGTTTTAAGCTGAATCACGCTTACATCTCATTGTTTCCAGGGGACATGGGTAGAGGACTGAGAAGGCTTCTAGACACAAGGATCCTGGCCAGACCCACTGACACTGGCACAGTGGCACAGGGACGAGGATGTCCCTTTCCCATGGCATGCACTGTGTGCCATCCTCACCTTGGAAGTGGAGATCAGCACAGTCCGCATCAGGGTGGCACTGCCCATTGTCTTGCAAGCAGCGGTTGAGAGGAAGCTGCATCACCGAACAGTTCAGCCCATCGCCGATGTAGTTATTTTTACAGTCGCACTTGCGTTTGTCCTGGTAGGAGAGAGAATGAAGAAGGCCAAGCCAAGTATTTAACTGACATAAAAGTGGTACTTCAAGTGACGTTCTGAACTGCTGGAAAAATGTCACTTGGTGTCACCAGCAATAGGCAAGCAGAAAAGTTGCTACTAACAGCCATGGTTCAACAGCCTGCAAACTGTCACACTGACATTTGCTCCTTTAAGCGAAACATTTATGCATGTACTTAGGAGCTTTGCTAAATTAATGCCAAGGCATAATTCCATCCACAAAGCTAAGAACACATCAGAGAATTATACAACATGGAATTAACAAAAACGGATGACACACCAATCAAAATGATATTTAAATGTCTGGGCATGGAAGCATGAAAGGAGTTTAGCAGTCCACTGACTGTAATACATGGAGAACTATAAGCCAAGCAGGATTTGGTGACACCCAGGGGCTGTGGTGGTTAACAGCTGGAACAGATTAGCAGCAAGGCTTTTCTAGAGAGTTCCTGGAAGACGCATCAGGCAAACCACCAAAACAGAACGGACAGATGATCCCAAAAGCACCAAGACAAATGCTGGATCAAATCACTGCCACAAGTTTTCCTGAACAACGTTGACCTTGCATACCAAGAAGACTGTGTCATGTGGCTGCAATTGCTATCTAAGCTGCGTCTGGTCAACCAAGTGATGTTATCCTCCCAGCTGTTCCTAGGTTTAGCAATCAAAATGCATACAATTTAATGCTACCAAACTCCTATTGCAAACAGGGATAGCCAATTAGGGAGAGCTAAAAAGAGAACAGAAAAATTGCACATGCAAAATGTCACATTTGCTGTTGTAGTGGGTTTACGTGGCAAGGTTTTGGTAGCAGGGGGCCATAGGTGTGGCTTCTGTGAGAAGAATCTAGAAGCTGCCCCGTGTTAGGTAAGGGCCCTACTGCTGGTCAGGGCTGAACCAATAAGTGATGTTGTTTGTGCCTCTGTGAGAACATATTTAAGAAAGGGAAACAAACAAACAAACAAAAAACAACAAAACACCATGCCACACAGCAGCTGGGAGACTGAGAGGAGTGAGGAACAGCCTTGCAGGTGCCAAGGTCAGTGCAGATGGAGGGGCAGGGGTGCTCCAGGCGCTGGAGCAGAAGTCCCCTATGGCCTGTGGTTAGGACCATGGTGAAGCAGGCTGTCCCCCTGCAGCCCATGGGGTACCACGGTGGAGCAGGGTTCCACGCTGCAGCCCGTGAAGGAGACCACGGTGGAGCAGGTGGCCCTGCACTGTTGGAGGCTGCCGCCTGTGGAGTACCCCTGCTGGAGCAGGCCCTGGGCTGGAGCTGCAGCCTGTGGAGAGGAGACCACTCAGGAGCAGGGGGTCTGGGGGGAGCTGCCGCCCACCCGTGGGGTACCCGTGCTGGAGCAGTTTGCTCCTGATGGATGGACCCTGTGGTACGGACCCGTATCTGGAGCAGTTCTTGAGGAGCTGCTGCCTGTGGGAAGCCCGTGCTGGATCAGTTCGGCAAGGACTGCATCCCATGGGAGAGAGCCCATGACACAGGGGACGAGAGAGACCCTGAAGCAGTGGTGGAGACAAAGTGCTACAGACTGACTGCAGCCCCCCTTCCCTCGCTCCCCTGTGCCACTCGGGGGGAGGAGGTAGAAGAGGGTGGATGGGGGGAAGTGTTTTTAGTTTCTTTCCTTTGTTTCTCACGTTTCTAGCTTGTTAATAATAGGCAATAAATCTTACTATCTCCCTATGCTGAGTCTGTTTTGCCCATCACAATAATTGTTGAGTGATCTCCCCTTCCTTATCTCAAACCTTGAGCCCTTTGCATCATATTTTCTCCCCCTTTCCCTTTGAGGAGGGGGAGTGAGAGAGTGGCTGTGGTGGAACTCGGCTGCCCACCCAAGTAAAACCACCACAGCTGCAGTACCTCTTTCCTTAGAGCAAAGGTCTCAAATCCTTTCTCACTCCTCAGCTGAAATGATCCCAAGCTGATGTGGAAAGTAGGCTGGAGTTATCTAAAGACTGTTTTGGAAAACAGGGGGCTTTGAGAGGCACAGAGTATGGTGCCGCTGGGAAAAAGACTTCTGTTGGCACCAGTAAGAAGTGCCCCAGACTTCCTGTGGAAACTAAAATTATTCAACTTACAGGTCCTGTGACGGTGCAAATGGCATGTTCATGGCAGCCTCCGTTGAACCCGTCAGCACAAGGGTTTATAGGAAGGCATGTAAATCCATCTCCTTTGTATCCCTTCTGACAGCTGCAGAAGACCTTCACCCCAAGCTGTGTGCATTCGGCTGCCTTGTGGCACCCACCGTTGTTTTGTTTGCAAAGGTCGTCAGCTGTGCAGAGAAAAGAAAGTGCATCAGTGAATTCTTTTTTTAAAGAGGATGTTCTTCACAAAGACAAAACACCTCCAATTTTTTAAGGTATGCTAAAAACACTAGAACACCTGTTTGGGTAAAAATACTGTTTGAGTGTCCTGAGGCACTCCTGAACTTGTGCAATTTCTATCCCTGTGGGTTTTGAAGACCTCGTCAGATGTCCTTGCTTTAGGAGAAATGGTATCAAAACCCAGAGATTCTGCTCTGCCCCATGGCAGTTTGAGAGACCTGTCTGCTCTGCTCTGCTCTGGCCAGGGTGACTTTGAGAATGTGAGACACATGTCTTAGAGGTTGTCCTGGTTTCAGTTAGCACAGAATTAATTTTCTTCCTAGTAGCTGGTGGAATGCTGTGTTTTGGCTTAGAATGAGAAGAGTGCTGATAACACCCCGATGCTTTAATTGTTGCAGAGCAGTGCTTATACTAAGCCAAGGACATCTCAGCCTTTGCTCTGTCCTGCCAACGGGCAGGCTGGGGGGTGCAGTAAGAGCTGGGAGGGGACAGACCCAGGACAGGTGACTCAAACTAGCCAAAGGGGTATTCCATACCATCTGACGTCATGCTAAACAATATATAGGGGTGGCTAGCCGGGGGGAGGGGGCCAGACTGCTTGGGGTTAGGCTGGGCATCGGTCAGCGGGTGGTGAGCAATTGCATTGTGCATCACTTGTTTGTACATACTATTATTACTTTCGTATTATCACCATTGTATCATCATTATTATTATTGTTATTATTATTTTTGTTATTTTTTTTTTCCTGTCTTATTAAACTGTCTTTATCTCAACTCACGGGCTTCACTTTCCATTTCTCTCCCCCGTCCCAGAGAGGGAGGGGGAGGGTGAGCGAACGGCTGCGTGGTGTTTAGCTGCCGGTCGGGTTAAACCACGACAGAGGTTACTGTTTCTGCAGTGATGCTACGTAGGAACTGCATTGCCTGAAGTCAGAAAAGACAATCCTATAAGTGCAATACTGCTGAAAACCCTACTGTTTCCAAAACATGACTGAAGCACGGTTCTTGCTCATACTCGGGCTTGGTAAAGCCTGCTGCAATCAGCCACCTGCCTCTGAAAGCACTGATGTGTACATCTTCTGAATTTGTTACAGCATTTAAGAAGTTTTTCAGCTTGATAGCCACCAACATTTCCTGGTGGATCGTAAACCCACATTTTGTAGCAGCCATGAATGTGAGAGGGAGCTCACCTATGCATGTGATCCCATCTCCATTGTAAAGTGGCTTGCATTGGCATGTGTTGTTCTCCATGCAGACAGCATTGGCGGAGCAGCTTGGGGAACACACTGGCAGCAGAGCTGTGAGGAAGACAAAACAGCAGAGACGAAAATGGTATTTATATAGCAATGCCCTTGTTTCAGAACAATGCCCAATGCCCTTGGGCAGAAAGGAAAGCCCTCGCAGCAGTCTTGCTAACTAGACATTGTAAATATTTTTTATGACTGCTTAGCACTTGGATAATACCTTCCCTCACATAGCCCCAAGCACCTCCACAGGGGAGCCAAGTGCTCATATTCCTATTTCATGCAAGGCAGGGATGTGAAGAGGCTTGTTCACAGTCTAGAGCAGTTATGTACACAGCCTCTGTCTGTAAATCAGTGCTCTTGGGAGCTCCCTTAGCCTCCACTGACAGCTTCTGATATTATTAGCACTTTCTATTTCTCCTCTATGCAACCCCCCTGTTGACTTGTGAGTGCTGTCAACCCAGAGCTCCACGTGACAGGATCCATGGAGGTGAGGCAGAGACCTAGCTTGGTTTCACACAGCCGGCCAGTCCATCCTGTTTCACAGAAACATCGTCCTGTTCCTGAATATCCTTCCTCACATTGCCCGTTGTTCTTGCATTCGCAGACTGAAAAAGAAATGCAGAAAGATCATTTATAAAGTTGCCATTGGGAGAGGAGAAAATAATTCCCTAGAGAAGCATCCCCTAGACTGTCAGTTCAGATACAGTATTATCTGGTAATAATTTAGCTAAGTCTAACCTCACTGTTTTTCACCATGAGGCCAGGCATGCATCCCCCTGTGATCATCCCCCTGTACTCAGCTCTGGTGAGGCCACACCTCAAATAGTGTGTTCAGCTTTGGGCCCCTCACTACAGGAAGGACTTTGAGGCCCTGGAACACATCCAGTGAAGAGCTACAAAGCTGGTGAAGGTGCCAGGAACACAAGTCCTGTGAGGGATCTGGGGTTGTTTAGTCTGGAGAAGAGGAAGCTCAAGGGAGACCTTACTGCTCTGTACAACTGCCTGAAAGGAAGGTGTGTGGAGCTGGCGGTCGGCCTCTTCTCACAGGTGATAGAACTAGAGGGAATGGCCTCAAGTTGCACCAGGGGAGGTTAAGGTTAGAAATTAGGAGATATTTCTTCTCAGAAAGAGCAGTCAGGCATTGGAACAGGTTGCCCAGGGAGGTGGTGGAGTCACCGTCCTTGGGGGTGTTCAAGGGAAGGTTGGACGTGGTGCTGGGGGACATGGTTTAGTGGGTGATATTGGTGGTCGTGGTGGGATGTTGGTGGGACCGGATGATCTCAGAGGTCTTTTCCAACCTTATTGATTCTATGCTATGCTATGCTGTTCTATTCTACCTACCCTGAACTACATTTTCTGAACTTAGAGCTGATTCCTGCTTTGGGCAGGGACTGGACTGGAGAGCTTCTGCCATCCCTTGCAACCTGAATTATCCTGTGATCTTACGATTTTATAATTGGCATTAGTTCAATGTGACTCAGATTATGAGTATTGAACTGCACAGTGATAGGAGTAGCAAACCTCATAAAGAACCAGGAAGGAGTTAATGGTTGAGATGAAGACCCAGCTTGATCCTGTCCTAACATGCAACACGTGCTAGTTGTGGGGAAGCCTTTTAGCCAGAGGTGTGTGGGAAGAGAGAAAGTCTGTCTGATTAAGGAAGCCAAATAATGAGGTTAGTGAACTTTGCTGTATAGATAAGTTATCTGTAATGTGTTCTTTAGGTTTTATACATTTTTATGACTTAAAGCTTCTGCATTCCCTTTGTTCCTTTCCCATGTGGGGCATTACCCTTTGTGCCGTATAGCTGAAGCATGAGGGGTTACTTTAATCTATGGGTGATGTCTTTCCCCCACTCTTTTGGTGCTGTAATAACTTTCATGCTGAGTCCCTCTTGAAGAATTATTAATAACTCTCTGTTTTATAATATAATGAAGTGTCATCCTTTCTTGCCTCATCTCTCTTCCTCAAATGTTCTTATTTAATGAGTATAATGATGTGGGATTTGGTGAAATTCTTGTTCTTTGAAAACTTGGTCCTGCTCAAAAGGATTTTCATGCTCTGACTTTCTTTTAGTCCATTTACCTAGTTTTTGGTTGGTGTAAGTATGCATTAAAAAGAAGGGGCTGTAAGACTTTTTTGTTCTTGTTAGTTTGAAACTGGTCATGGTATCTATCAACTTAAATGGAATTTATGCTGTGGTGTCCTATAAAATGGAAAAATTGGAGATAAACTTAGTCCTGAGCATTGGTATCCAAGCCTGATACCTTGCTCTCAACCTAAAGGTATCTAGCCTCTAACACCCCAGCCCTATGCATTTCATGAGCACTACAGATGTACACAGTTACGATGGAAGTGTTAATATGGTAGCTTCCCCTCTGAAGGTATTATGTTGAGAAAACATTTGAGTTCAAAGGATGATGTTGATCCTGGTTCCACCTCAGCTATGTTTAAGACCACAGCAAAGTGGATTATGTGAGCAGTTTCTTGGCTGCTGTCCCTCTACAAAAACTACCTTCATCTCAGTGCCCTTAATGTTCTCTTTTGCAAAAGTAGTGCAGGGCCTTGGCCTCCTGCAATCCTCAGGGAGCTGTATTGCTAAAATGCTGACCTGCCCTTTATGGGGATACGAAAGAAGGCTGTGCTGTAGTTGAAAATGCTTGGTAGCCCTGGCTGTGCCTCCATTTCACGTTACTTACTTGCCATGCAAAAATAGGGAAAGCAAAGGAAAGCTACTGCCTCCTCCTCCTCCATTCTGAGATCTCGAGCCATCCGTCTGTGTGAGGAAGTGCTCAAGAGAAACGCTAGCATTGGAAGGAGGAAGCGTTTTTTGGTTTACTTAAAAACCCGTCACTGACAAAATGGCTTAGGCTTGAGGTGGGCAGCAGTATGGAAAGGAAACTTAAACGCACGTTTGCAGTTGGAGCCATATCTGCCTGGTAGACACAGCTCACACGAAGTCCCATTGAAGCCGCTGTTGCAGCGGCACTCTCCTGTCCCAGCATATCCGTCGTCACAGGAGCCGTGGTTATTGCATGGCGTCTCTGGACCCCCTGGGCAAGCTGAAAAGTGTTGTATTTTTTTTTGTTTTGTTTTGTTTTAAAGAGAGAGAGAAAAAACAGAAATTGGTTGTTGAGCTCAAGTGCATACTTATTAATTGTTGCTGTTCATTATTGTTTTGTCAAATCTTGAATGTGGAAATACCAATAAATGCATCTCTGGTAGGATTTGTGAGAGCAGCTGTAAGCTTGCCTCTGATGGCAAGCTTCACGTGCTGAGATCCTTGAGACGCTCTTACAACTCCTGTCAGAAAGGCTGTGCTCAGGGGGTCCTACCTTGGCAGTCTGGCCCAAAGTAGCCCTTGCAGCACTTGGCTGTGTGGATGAGCATGGAGCAGTTCCTGCGGCACCCGTCCCTCCGCAGTCCATAGGTCTCGTACGTGCATCGGTAGATCCCTTCCTGGGCATCACGTGTGGCAGTGCAGAGAGGGGGCAAACACAGGAAGATGAGTGCTACATGGAGGTCTGGGTTGTTTTTCTTTTTTAATTGCCATTTCTGCTATACATTGAATCAAAATGTGATGTGGGAGGCTGCAGTCTTTTCACTCAGCTTGCTAAGCTCTGTTAATGAGGACAGAGGGGCTACTCTGAAGTCAATTAAAGCACTTGCTATGGTAGATGCTGTGTGAGGCCGACAATCATCCCTTCACTATGTGGGTGCATGCCTTGGGGCAGCTTTGTCCCTGGGCCTTTATGGTCTCACTTTAGAGTATGGTTTCAGTGTTGAGGATTCGCTCTTTTTGACAAGCAACTTATTCGAGTTGTGTATGTGAATCACAAAATGTTTGAGGTTGGAAGGGACCTCCAGAGGTCATCTAGTCCATGCCCCCTGCTCAAGCAGGGTCACCTAGAGCATGCTACACAGCATTGTATCCAGGTGGGTTTTGAACATCTACAAAGAAGGAGACTCTATAGCCTCTCTGGGCAGCCTGTTCCAGTCCTCTGTCACCTGAACCATAAAGAATTTCTTCCTCATATGGCAATGAAACTTCCTGTGGTTCAATTTATACCCACTACCCCTTGTCCTATCACTGGCCACCACTGAGAGAAGTTTGGCACTATCCTCTTTACATTGTCCCCTCAGGTATTTATAGAGCTGAAGTACAGAGAAGAGCAACTTAGGCTGCTTAAACACAAAATTTTAATGTATTACCTTTGGTTTTGTCCCTGGAGGGCACTTAGAACCACTGAAACAGCTAGCACAGTACCCCTGTGTACAAAATAGGGGAGAGAAATTAAACACAGTCGCAGGAAAAGGCAATTCCAAACTGACAAGAAGTGTCTGTTTGATGTGAGCAGTAAATATGAGCAGAAAAGAATGCAGATTTGTCATGTTTGAAACAGATTTCTCTCCTTTCTCCAAAGTTGTTATAGAATGACAACAAAATAGTTACTTTAATTTAGTGCCTTGAAATACAAGAAGCAAATGTTTGTACCAGAAGAAATTTACTCCTGATCTAAACAAGCAAGTAAACAAATATTGATGTCAGGTGCATCAGATCTGGCTGTCTAATTTGGAATACTGGTCATCAGTTCCTTCTCAGGAAACACTGACCTGACCTGATGGCATTATATCCATTTTCTTTAACAAAATCATGAAACAAAAGGTAACTGAAGCATGCAGGCTATGAAAAATCACTGGGTTTATAACTGAAATATAAACTCCAAGATTTTTTTCAGACTAATTTCATGAAAAGGTAGTTACTTCTAAGTATTTTTTATAAGTTTTGAATTAAACTAAAGAAAATTTGGTCTTTAAACCATTTAACAATATTTTATTTGGGAAATACTGAAACTAATGAGGGCTTCAGAAACAAAACCACTAGCTAGGGAGAGAAGGAGGATGCAAAGCTGCCTGAGCCTGTCAGGAAATCCCTGTTTTACCACCATCACTTGGTCCACTTTTAGCAACAAGTGCCTGCCCTCTGAAAAATGCTATCAGTGGGGTGTTCAATGTCAGTGATGAATTCCAGAAACCTTCCTTCTTCCTATGGATGCCAACATGGTCCTTGCTGGCAGTGTATGGGTACCCTGAGTGTGCTGGGTGCATCTGGAGATCTGTGAGTATCAAAACTTCCTGTTTGTAGGTCAAACTGAAGTTCATGGAGGAAACTTCCTCCATGCTAGCAGTGCCTATTTAGGTGTGTTTAGAGAGATTTTGTGAAAGCAAGAAATATGAGAGACCAAGGGCATAGCTCTAACCAGTGTGGTGGATACAAAGCACAGGTGAATCCAAACTGAGGTGATGAGACTTAACCTTGGTAGTGTCAAAGCAGCTGTGAGCATTGCCCCTTGTCCTTCTGAGGCCAGTGTTTGGCCTGTGGGCTGTGGCTTCGATGTGTGGGAGAATGATCAAAAGAGCTGGACTGACCATGAATTCCACAGTGAAGAAGCTGTCGCAGCGTCCCCCCAGGCTGGGGTCCGTCAGCAGGCAGTCAATGCCATAGGCGATGCCCCCGTCGAACTCCAGCTGCCGCTGCACAATCTTGCACTGTCTGTCATTCAGGAAAAGGGCACCCTGAGAGAGGGGATGGGGAGAGTAGCGTGAAAAATGGTGAGGCAGTTTTCTGTGGGGCCAGATTGGATCCAGATCCTGGATGGGAATCAGGGATGATCCTCCCTCTGTAGGAATGCTCTGATGCACAATGGTGTGTCAAACTATCCTGTAGGTAACCCTGATGGCTGTGGGGGCCTGAAACCAATTTGGAGACCTCTTTTCCTACAGATTACAGTGCTATAATCTCGCAGATGGCAGATTCTGTCCATTTTCTAAAGCTGACAGAGTGTCCACAGGTGTACACTCTGTAAGCTTAGCCACATGTGCGGAGGCAGAAGCTTGTCTGAGGATGTGTGGGTATGACCTGTTTGCAGAGGAAAAACATGCCATTTTTTTGGCTTGATGGGTTGCATACTTGCCTACAATCTTGGCCTGTGAATGCTTGCAAACCAGAGTTTGCACCCAGATGCTTCTGAGGCTTCTGCCAAAGCCAGCTTTGTCCTAATGATTTTTCATTGTGTATTTCATTGTAGGAGAAGTTAATGTGATAGTAATTGTCTTTTGAGGTAACTGAGAGCTGTTTTGAACAAATAGCATCTTACAAGAGAGAAAGTGACAACTCCAAAAAATCTTGCAAACCATCTAGCCTGTTGAATGGGTTGGGGTGGCTGCTGCAGTTTTGTGGCTATTGGCATGGACAGGCAAGGAGAAATTAAGTTTTGGTGTTACTGATCCTTTCTAGGGACTGAGTGCAGGCACAGAGGGGATTACATGACTGAATCCAATGGCAGAGGTAAGGGGTAGAGGTTCTGGCAGGGAAAATACTTACAATCTCTGTGTTATCTCCACAGCTAATGCTGAGGTTGGAGCCCTGAAGGGTCTTCAGTGAGGTGGAGCGAGGGAGTTGGTAGGCCAGAACCTGGAAACAAAGGAGATGTGTGTGCCCAGGCTCCCCTGTCTTTGCCTTGGCAATAGTCCTAAAAAAAGCATGGGTCTTACCTCAGCGTCACGGATGATGTGGAATTTGAGGTACTGCACCAGTTTGTCCGTGTTGGATTTCCTGAAGAGGAAGTCCTGCTGTTCCTGCGGCAGCCCACGGATAGCTGTGTCCGTGGGCCAGAATAGCGTGACGGGTTTGTGAATGGGATCGTTGATCAGCCCAAGCAGGTTGTTTTTCTGCAACATGCCAAAATTCTGTGTGTATGAGATTAATGCTCCCTCTAAAAGGATATTGACCCTACGAGGTGAATGCTGACATAATTGAGATGCAGTGGCCATGTGGGCTGCCTGGTCACCAGCTTGCCAATGTCATTACTTTAAAAAACACAGTTAAGTCACCCAAGTTAAGTTAAATGACCCAAAAGTGTTTCATCTGCCCACCAATAATCATATTGCAGACCTAGCTTTGGGCTTAAAGTCATACTTGGGCCAAACCTTGGCCATGTGATTTGACATGGTAGGATGGAGCTGGGCTGGAAGGGGAAACCTGGTGGTGGGTCTGCTTGACATCTCCCCCATGTCTGTCGGTGGGAGCCAGGTGGTGACTGGGGGTGTCATGTACTTTGTTGTGAGTCCTTTGGCTCCACTGAGCACCATCCTGCTACTGATGTTGTGCACCCTACTTTTTTTTTTTTTTTTTGCTTGTACTTGTTTAAAACCTGTACCTGATGGCTGCTGACTCTTGTCCACTTACCTCTAGCAAATTGCTGAATAGGATGTACCCATGTTTGGCTGCAACCATTTTTAGGCTTTCCTACAAAGAAAGGAATAGTCAGGAGATTTATCTAATAAATACATCATATGGATATTTTAAAAGCAGATATTAGCTTGCTTTCCCCTGTAAGCTTTTTGTTATGAAATCAAAGCCATTGTAAAAGCCCCATGTAGAATTTACTCAGGAATTATATTTATGCTAAGAACAGTGTAAGAAGAATTTTAAATATAATGTTAAACTTATATAAAAATAACTTGACATTGACAAATAAGGTTGTCTTAGTAATGCTGCTTCTTGTATGACTTGCATGATAACTACAGTTACTGTTAGATATAAAAGCCCCTGAGGTGAGAATGACAAAAAGCTGCACTTACCTTCTTAGGGCCTGGGGGGAAATCCTGAATATGTGATGGGACCAGGATTTGGTTTATGATATGAATCACGCCATTTGTGCCAACAACATCACTGAATATAATTTCAGCTTTATTGTTCAAATACACTGAATTCTGAAAAGGCAAAAAAAATGTTTTCTGTGGAACGTTGTTGGACAGTGAGGCTTATGCCAAATTTCTTTTATATAGTGACCCTTCTTTCTTGGAAACAAATAGTAGCTTCCCTTTTAATAAATCACCTCTTGGTTTTACAAGGATGGTAAGAGAGAGAGGTTGTTTGGAGAACACAAACAAACCAGAGTTGGAGGGTAAGACAACTTGCATCAAAGCAAGGATGGTACAACTCCAGTCTTAATGTAGCAGGTAAGTACTGAATGTTTTGTCTGAATGGACAATTTTTAATTTTTAAATACTACTTATTTTTATGCAATAGAGGAGGAAAAGGAACACTACAGTTTTTAAAATGGTTAAATGAGAGCAGACAGTTTTATTAGTCAGACCCTTACCTTTTCCTCACCCTGTTACCTGAGAATAGGTGATCTGTATTTGGTCCCCATGCAGAGAGGTGACGTTCCTGACTGTCTTCAGGTTGCTATACAGCAGGCTGGCACAGCCCACCATGTGGTACCGAAGGATTTGTGCCATCTCCCCTTTGGCAAGCCAGTCCCTCACCTGCAACAGAGAGCAGAGGAGTTGAGATGCAGCTGAGCAAGGTGTCTCAATCCGAAAACTCCCAGCCTTCTTACTTACTTGTGGGTTGCTGTTTAATACGTCTGTGTGAGGCACGAACAGAGTGAAAGGGCCTGGGCCAGCAATATCTTTGATAGACAAGGCCTGCCAGATTTAAAAGGACAAAGCAGAACAGAGTCCTTAGTGAACGTAGCTCATGTGGAGCCAGGGCAACCCCACTGTGTGGGACATGGTGCCCACAGCCCTGTTGCTGCCACATGCTCAGCTCACTTCACTTGCAACATGAGGGGGAGAGAAACTTCTTTCTATGGTGTGGGCTTTCCTTCTCATCCCCGCCTGCCACCACTGTGCACAAAACTGATCTTTTTTTCTCTCTTTTGTTCATTCTTTTGTTTTATAGCTTAGCCTGTTTTCTCTACAATAAGGAACAGGACAACAAGAGGGAAAGCTCTCGATCAATGCTAAGTGTAGGGATGATGAAGGGGGCTATTTCCTTCTGGGCAAGGAGACTGAATAAATCCTTTAATCTTGAGAGGTCTAAAAATGGATGTTTGAATGTGTTTGTGCATGCATTTAGCTGATACATGGTTGCTCGTACCTAGGCATAAATTGATTACTGCTGGTGGTACAAAAGGACCTGGAGTATTGCAGGCACATCGCAATGACCAGTGGTAATCTCAAATAAGCAGAGAGCTCTGCTAAAGTGAGACAAATTCATTCATCTACCATGGTAGCAGAACCAAAGTTAAAATATGTCTTTGACTAGTATGCCAATGCATAGATTTATGCTGTTCTGAGCCTCATGGGTGAGCAGGTAATTGCTGCTGCTGTTCTCTGGAAAACAGCAACAACTGGCAATGCACATCCAACATCCTGTGATGTTTCAGAAGGAGAATGGGAAATGGTGTAGCAAAATGGAAATGCAACAGTGGTGGTAGAAAAATGATATTTGCTCACCTCAGAATTGAGACAAGTGCTGGAAGATCTCAGACCAACAGGTAAATGCTTCAATTTTATGCCTGGTCTAGAGGTCTTATGTTCCCCTAATTTTCTAAATTATTAATTTTCTAGAGTAGTTTATAATAGTTTAAATTGGAGCATCTCTGGTATTAGTGACTAACGATTGGGACCGGTGATCCAAATTCAGTCCTGATTATGTTGAAGGGTGTTGGTACACAACAGATCCCTGCCTATTTCCACCCCCCTCCACACCCTCAATGCAAAAAACAAACAAACAAAAAACCCTTTTCTTACCTCTAAGTGAAAATAAAACCTAGATGTGTTGGAGTTCCTGAGAAGTTCCTGCAACCAAGAACAAGACTTTGTAACATTGCTGCAAATCTGGAGCAACTTCTATAGAATCCTACCAAATGCAGCACTTGAAAAAGAAGGAAATTTTGGCTTAGAGTGAATGCTTCCCATTGCTCCTGTTTTATCTTACCTTGCTTTATGAAATAGCAGGCTTCTTTGAAACTTAAAAATACAAGTATTAATGTGCTAGTACTGCAGTCATAACAACTGTCCATCAATGTAGTTGTTTTTTACAAACAGCAAATTCTGGGCTAGATTTACCAAGGTATCCAAGAAAAAATAGGCATGTTTTCAAGAGACAGCTGTTGTATGAAATAGCTATCTGAAATACAATAAGCAAACATACACAACGCTTTACCTGGTAGATATTGCCTCGGCATTTAAATCCATCTCCAACATAGTTACGTCTGCAGGTGCAGGTTCTTTCTGTTAGCTCGGTGTCATTACAGATGGCAAACTCACTGCAGCCTCCATTATTCTGGTAAGACCAAAATTTTAAAGTATTTTTTTTTTTTTTTCTTGTGTATAGCTTAAGAGGACTGAACTTGAGAGCAAATCAGGAAAAACTGAGAAAGTTGTCTTGTTTTCTTTCTACGTGCTTGTTTTGTGGTGTCCTTCCCAGTGATGCTTATCTTGGGGATCCTTTACTATGGGCCCTGAGAAGGAGCATAAACTCCTTTGGGTTTATTATAGCTTTTTATGAGGCTTTGCTGCACAGAGGTTTGGCTACATTGAAGACAGATTAATTTCTAGTCTGATGGTAACACTTTTAAGGCTCTTTTATTTTTCTTTTTTATGGAATAATTAGCCAGGTGGAAGCAAAATAGCCAGAACATGGCATAGGAAAAAGGAAAAGCATAGGAAACAGTGGCTCATAATTTTGAGCTATCCTTCCTCCAGCTTCTGACTTTGCCCTTGCTCTTCATCTCAGCAACCTTTCAAGGTTAGAGAAAGTCTGCTGACAGGCCAGTCATGGACGATGAGAATTATTGTCACTGTGCTCTGAGCACAAAGGATTAATGTGTATAGGAGAGTAGATATATCCCTGCTGCAGCCTGCCAAGAAGCAGAGCAATGCGGCTGGTGCAGAGCACCACATTGCTCATGAACACGTGGTTAGCAGTGACTGTGTGAAATGGATGTGGCTAATTCTCAGTCTTCAGTGACAAATGAAGGTCGGGATGGGGAATGGTGTGGGAAAGCCTGGGTTGCAACTTGTGGAGCTGGGGAGGCAAAGAAGAGAAATGATTTGTGTGGAGATTTTTTTTTTTTTTTTCTTTTGACCTTCTGATGAAGAAAAGTTTTAATCTTCCCACCTACCTACCACCCTGTGTTCCCTGTCATGGTTCAATAACCTGCCTCTGCTGCAGCTTGCAGTGGTGTTATGCACTGTATGATGCATCTCCAGGGATGCGTGTCAGGATGCATGACCTCCACTGGAATCATCTACTCCAGTCATGCCCGGGCCTCCAACTGTTTGCTATAAAATGGATTTCACTGGTAATGACCCAGCAAGAGTGAGGACTTGCTGCTCTGATTTGGCTATAAATATTTCAGCCTGAGAAGGTGATGTGTTGGACTCTTGGTCATTTCTCTTGATCAGGTTGCCCAGATATGGTCCCAAATCACACTAGTGGGCTTAGTGACAGGAGAATATTAAAAATACATGGTGGTTTTGACCTATCGTAGTTTCTTTTCTTCGGTTCCCAATCACCTGGCTCCTAGAACAGCTAGAACTGGCCCCTGAACATCTCCTTATTTATTTATTTATTTATTTTTGTCATTATAGCTAACTCGTTATAGTTCACGCTTCTGTCTTTTAACATTTGTTCCATGCTCTTTAATTGTTTTGCCAAGAAACTGCATTTTTTTTTTTCTCATACTAACTAAAATGTTGGTTAGCCCTTTGGGTTGTGAACACACATTTACATATAGTGGCTTTTAATTTGAATTCTCAGTAACAAAAAATCTGCTTAGGAGATATGACTTACAATTTACCATTACAGACCAGGGTCTGTTTCACTAGATCTGATTTCGAGTTGTTTTTGTGACTCTGTGATGAGTCCAGGCCCTTGTATTGTGTCCAGGCTGTGGTCCAGGAAAAGTCCTTACTGCATAGTTTCCAAAATAGTGACAGCACTAAAGCAAGAACTGAACTAAACATGTTTGAAAACTAGATACTAATCTAAGTGTTTTTTGTGCATAGAAGGAGTGATCTACCTATCCAACTTAGTCCTGAATGCATACCAAAGCCCAGAGGGTAATGGTTATCACAAGACTGTATTCTGCTTAAAGTGATACTTACTTGTGAACACAGGCTGATGTATGTGCATCTTTTGCCATCTCCAGAGTATCCCTTCAAGCAATTGCATACTGCCTACAGAGGAAAAATAGCAAACATGCATATAGGGAAAGGTGTTTGATTTTTTTTTTTTAGCATGTTTATATCGAATTTACTTTTTTTTTTTTTTTTTTCTTTTTTCTCCAAATTAATACTTCTGGTAAATAGGAAGAACTCAGAATCCCATTTCTTAGTGAGATGGTTTATAAATTATTAAGCTAAAAAGTACTTCATCTCTCCTGCAAACATTTCTTGGCCAGCTTGAGAAACCATAGACTGAGACCAGGAAATAACAATTTCTGAGGGACCCTATGTGCCCCTTCCCTGCCTGTCCATCTCTCTGTCTCACCTCTGCTGTTCTGGTCACTTGAAATGACCCTTTGGACATCTGCAGATAGTCATCTTGTCAGTAAAACAGGCTAAAATCCTAATTAATTTCCCCTATTTTATCTCCATGAGTGTTTTTTTTTTTTTCCTCTGTCTTTGTTTATTTGTTTGCTTGTTTGTTTTAAGTGATGAAACATATCTACACATTTGGGATTGTGTCCTGATGTCACTGATAGCTTCACACTTGGTGGCAATGTATTCAGTGTTTATGTCAGGATTGCTCTGGTTTGCACTTAGTATTTCATTTTTGTGATAACTGTAACATGGCTGCAAAGAAATGACTTCTCTCCAATTCACTGCTTGATACTCTCAGTTTAGAGTGCATGTTTAATATGTAGGAGATTGAATTTTCAAGGAGTTTTCTGTATCAGAGAAAAATGTGCTAGGCAGTGTAATAGCAGAATTTTAGGTATCTGAACAGCTGAAACTCCTACAGAAAGCAGAAGTGTTTACTGGCCTTTATAGACTTGGCTCTGCAGGGATGGATTTTGTAGCAGAGGTTGTTACTGCTCCCATGTTAACTGTATTCCTATGGGTAAGGAAGGATAAATACTTATATTGTAGCCACAACTACTATTACCAGTGAGGGTTTGTGGAAGAACATAGCTGTTTGTTGTCTTGTTCAGAGGGCCAGGGAAGGAGTAAATGGTTCTGTGTTCCCATCAGAAATGTGCTCACTTACTAATGACAGTCAAAGGAAAGAGTTAATTGATCAGTACAAGCTAAAAGGGCTGATGGGGATTATTGCCCCTCCTGTCCTTGGACAAGTGGAAGGCAGGAACTGGCTTCTGACTCCTGATCTGTTTTCTGCATTGTTCTCGAATAAATACGGCTGTACAGTGCCTCCTGGAGGATTACAGTCCTTCACTAACCAATATGAAACTGTAGAGGGACGACAAGGAAGTGCTGCAGTCGGGGAATTCAGCTTCTTATGGATCTGGTATAAAAATAGAAACACTAATCTGTCAGTTGATTGCCTGGGCCAATTTGTTTCTTGTTAACCCTTTTCCCCTTAGCCCTTTTGCACTTCTTTCTTTGGAGAATACTCTGTATTTCTGCATAGGAGTTGCAGAACAGTGGAGAAGGAGGTGCTGGTATTTTGTAACTGTTGTAACAGAATTGTGATTCGGTCTCTGTTATTTCTTTGTGTTACGCTTCAGTTATGTTGGGAGATGGGCTAGTCTGAAATAGAAACTGTCCATGGAAAAATTCCATAACAGTAAAAAGAAACGTCTAGCAATACTTTAAAACGGACAGGTTTTCACATGAAAACCTCCCGAGGGAGAAAAACAATTGTTTGAGACAGCATAATATTGCTTTCCTCTGCAGTTCTGGATTTCATAGAATCACAGAATGTCATTTCTCTCAATGACATCCAATTTTTCATGTTTGTGCAGATTCCCCCTCAAATACATTTTTGAGGGAAGCACACACTTTTCAGAATTTTTGGTATGAAACCCAGTTTTCCATTTAAAAACAAAGTTGAGATGGGAATATTCCCCCACCCCACCTCCAACTGTAAGCAGTTGGCCGGTCTTATTTACCTGTGCTGATAAAGTACTCACTTGATTGGGTCCAGTCTGGGTGCATTCTGCATTTCTGTCACATCCACCATTGTTCTCCAGGCAGGGGTTTATTTCTTTGTAAAACAAACAGTAGCAAAAAATAAAAATGAGCGACTTCTGAAAACCCAAGAAGGGTGAATCTTAAGTTAAGCATGCTAGGAATGCAGATTTTGGACAGCTGTGAATCAATGAAAGTAATTTGATTTAGTTATTATCAGTCTGGGCCTTGTAGTTGCCTTGGTAAAAGCTAAAACACGTCTGTCAGCGTTTTTAAAACCATGCCTGGGGAGAGATATGGTACAGCAGTCTCTCAGTCTTTAAGTCTGCAATGGTCAGAGGAACATGAGTGTATGAATCTGCTAGTGATGGGGCTATCTTTGCTGAGAGGTAGGTCTTAATTTTGGTGTAACACTGCGCTACTTTGGATGACAAGGTTTGTCAAGTATTATTAACCAGGTGGTGCTGCAAGAAAGGCTGTTGAGATGCCTTTGGCACCAAGGTCTCTAGTATCAGGAAACTGCACTTAGGATCAGAGCAGAACATGGATCTCCTTCCATGTACAGGAAAGTTCACTCCTGTAATTTCCCTCCTGGTGACATACGAGACATTGGGAATGCTTACCGATGCAGACTACTCCGTCTCCAGTGTACCCAGCATTGCAGATGCACACTCTATTTCCAGGCGTTGTTTTTCTGCACTCTGCTTTGTCAGAACAGCCACCATTGCTGGTCTCACAAGCGTCAATAGCTGAACAGGGGTGACAGCTCAGATTAAACCAATATGCTTACATAGCTTCTTACAGATAGTTGTCTCTAACTCTTGAAGGGATTTGTTGAAATCTTCTGAATGTTTCTCATTTAGATCATAGATGTCATTAGTGCTAGCTATTTATTATCTCTTATTTATTGATTTTTTTTTTTTAATTATTATTATCTGTTACTGCAAGAAGGAAAGCTGAGATGTCTGGTCTGGAAGACAAGAATTCATCCAGGACTGCCTTTTGGTAACTTCCCATTTCATGATTCTGCACATTCCAACAAAAAAAGGGCTCTTTGTACTCTTCTCTAGATTAAAAAGGCTTTTGGAGGTTTTCCTTAGCGTGCCCTTTTCTGTACAAGATCAAATGGCCTTTTCTTGCAGGAGGTCTTGACTCTGATACCGCCCAGCCCTCCTGTGAAGAAAAAGTCCTGTTTTTTACTCAGATGGAAGCTTGTGCTGTTCTGCAGCCCTGGATGAGTCAGAGGCTCAAAAAATGATCTTGCCTGGGCCACCTAGAAAGCAGGGAGGGGGCCTCTTCTG
Source organism: Aythya fuligula (assembly GCF_009819795.1). NCBI lineage: Eukaryota > Metazoa > Chordata > Aves > Anseriformes > Anatidae > Aythya > Aythya fuligula. The sequence continues at coordinate 58,346,763 of NC_045559.1, forward strand.
ATCTCCAGTGTGAATCGAACTAGCTCAAACATTACTTTAGTTTTTGCCCCAAATGACCTCAAATGGCTGTTCCAGCAGCTCTAACAGCCAGCCTGGGGAGATGACTTCTGTAGGTGTTTGCCAGGGAATCCTTCTTCAGGGGTCTATGGGTGAGCATAGAGTCCCTGTGGAGTGACCTACATCCCCCTGTGCATGGGAGATTTCATACTGGTACATTAAAATGGTCTTGGGTGATTTGTGCCAGAAGAAAAAATCAAAGCAGCTAGAGTTAAGAGTGTTAAGGTCTTCGATTAGGACCCTGCCAGCCATTTTCAGGCAGATATTCTTCTGTTCCCAAGAGCATTAGGATTTTAATCAGTTACAGATTAGGTAAAGAAACCGTAACATTACAGCCACTGTAGCTGGAAACAGTCTACTTCATAAATCTGGATATCCAAGGCTCTTGGAGGGACAGCTAGGATAAGCTGCTGCTGCCATTTTCTGAGGGTGTCTCAGATCTCTCTGCTCCAGAAGTCAATTTTATCACCCCAGAAATCTGTGCAAGTTTAAAATGCTGAGGAAATGGCAGGGGTATATGGCTCTCAATAGCTGGAAGTGCTATTGTACCCTGAATTGGTCTCTGTTTGCTGGGCTTTGTTGGAAAAGGAGTAAAAGTCATAACTTTCATTACTCTGCAAACAATGGGGCCTGGGTTGTGCACAGTATGTTCCCTCTTCTCTGGCCTCCCTTAGCACAATGCCCCACAACTTGAAGGTTTTGAGCCCTTTGTTTGCTATGAATCTGCACCTGTTGCACTTTCACTCACTTTGAGCAAACTGGCAGCAATTCCTGTTTTTAACTGGTGCATAGAGGAGTGCTCATCTCTCACCAGCTCCACTATTTCACTGTGATCACAGTGCATTTCAGGCACTCTTTTTCAACAGGGAGACAAAGTCCACTTGCCTGTGCAGAATGTCCCGTTCCCTGTGAACCCAGCTGCACACTTGCAATAGGCAGTCCCATTTGATAGGAGAAGGCAACTAGAGACATGAAAAGAGGCAGATGACATTAAAAAGAAAAAGTCAGATCTTTTGCTCTGCACTGTTCCAAAGGTAAAGTTGCACAGAAATAAAGAAGTGTTTAACCATATAGTATGTTGCAGTGACAACCATAAAAATGAACTCAGCCAGACCAAGCTCTCTGGAAGTGTTTTAGATATGTTATTTTAAGTATTAAAAATGCATGTTTTGGGGCTATCAGCTGTCCTGTTTTCTCATGCGGAACCTCAGAAAATCCTGCTCACCCAAAAACTGCACAAAATTTTGTTTGCACTCAACTTACACAGCAGAACTGATACACATGGGCTGGTAGCTGGGTGTCTGAGTGCCCCAGGTTTAGCCTTCTGCATGCAAGTGTGGGTTTAAATGTCTTTCTTTACTGTGTGGTGGGATGTCTTACTTTCTTTTGCCCCCAAATCTCATCTGTTTCCCCTTTTAACACTCACATTTTTGAACATTTCAGCCTCATTTCTGAATATATTATATTAACATTGCCCCTTATCTCTGGGGTTAAAAAGCATGAGTATTATCTGTGTTGCTGAGAAGTCTTCAGAAAGAGCAAGGCTGGCCATACTTTTTGCAATAGATCCCCGTTTTCTCCTCCCTCATCCAAAAAAGGAGACTTTATACATACTTAGCACTAGTATGGCATGAGGTGTTACATGCATCTTCTTTGATTTCTGCAAGAGGAAAAAAATGAAACAGGAATCAGAGCTTTACAAGTCAATATCCTTCTAGTTTGCCACTCTTATATGACCACCATGCAGAGCTGGAGTTTCTGGCTCCTGCACCAGGCAATCACTTGCTCACAAGGAAACAGGCCTTCCCTCTGGCTAGATGACTCTTTCTCCAGATCAGCAGGTACCATTTAAATGTGATGTTGGAGAAAAGGCATGTCAGCATGTTGTCAGGAAAACACTTCACCTGTTGCCATTTATCTTTACTTTGGTGAGTCTTGCACATAGTTGGCTTAATTACATAAGTTTAGGATTTCCAAAGGAACTGAAAGTTGCTCAAATTCCACTGAAATTCTGTCAGCATTAGCTATAAAGTTCTTTTCACTACTGTTCTTGTCCTGAGCAAATTTACAATAGATATTGAATGCTATTATTAATGTGTTTATAAAATTTATTATACAGATTTCTGAAATAGATATTTAATACATTTCAATTATGTCTAAATATAATTTAATTGGGTATAGGAGCTGTATTAAATCAAGACAAACTGATTTATTTGCTAGTTAATTTTTATTGCATTAACAAGAACATAATTTAATATCCAGTGTTGTATAGCTAAATCAACTTATCGAAACTCTTGGAAGGAGGACCTGAGGATCAGAATGTACTAGCTAACTCTGCTCTGCAAAATACACAGCCTTAATAAACAGGATGTTCTTTTGGGACAGCTACAGGGTGTCACAGCTAGAGAATTAACTAAGTAAGGCATTTAAGTCTCATGAGCAGCTGACTTTCTATTAGTACAGTGATTAATTCCTTGAGCATGGGCCTATGGGAAGCTGCTGGATGTCTGGGCTCTGGTCACTTGGACACCTGACACTGGGCTCTGGTCACTGCTGCAATTCTGCCGTTTCCTGAAATGCTCTCTTCTTTCCCCAGAAGACAAAGGAGGGGGCACTCACCACTCTCGCAAGTCACTCCTCTCCATCCGACGTCACATTCACAGGAGCCATCCCCATCGATCCCACTGCTGCATTTCCCATGGACGCATGCACACACTGTGGGGAGAGATGGGAGAAAACCAGTGTTTAGAATGCATCTACATTCAAAATCTGCTTATTTTTCCTCTCTTCCCAAATACAGGGACTGAAACTGTGTTTTAATGGGAAACATTGGTGAAAAAGCTGTGTTAAAGTGGATTATTCATGCTGGATGCCACTCTAAGCCTCCAAAGAGCCAGTGTAGGAGGCGCTGTCTCTAAGTAAGGTCTTCTCTATCAAGAAAATAGTGAGAAAATGCCATAACAGGGAAAGAAAAGGAGTTAGTGATATTTTTAGGAATGGTCTATTATCTTGAAAGCAACGTAGGTTTCCAGGATCTAGAATGAATGCAGCTAGGAGGACTCAGGAGGTTTCACCTTCCCCTTGGAGACCTAACATGGGACTTCCCCGCATGTAGGAAAGCTGGCCATGGAGGTCACAAAACAGAGTGACTTCCCTTTGCATCCTGCGTGCCTCATCATTTCCCTTCAATCCCCTTCACCCCTTTTGCACCCCCCTCACAAGCGTGGCGCGGGGGCGCTCGGTACCTTGATCGCAGTTGCGGCCGTACTTGCCCTCGGCGCAGCTCTCGCAGGCCGTGCCGACAAACCCCGCTCCACACTGGCAGGTGCCGGTGCCGTTGATGCCGTCCATGCAGACGCCGTTGCCGAAGCAGGGGCTCCCGGCCTTCCCGGGGCAGGGCTGGCACTGCGGCCCGAAGAAGCCAGCGCAGCACTCCCTGGTCTGCAGGCAGAGAAACGCCATGCTGAGGGGCAGCATCAGGGCAGAGGGGACCCCGGCCCCTCCAGGCGTGGCTGTATGCATGTGGCCGCTGGGCATCATCTTTCGGGACTGCTGCTGGGTGGAGGGAGCTCTAGGTGGGGATTTTTGGCAGTGCTTGAGCTCTGCTGTCTGTGGCCTTGCTCCTCACACTGCCAGGGATCAGGCTGCCATCCCAAGTCCTTGCTGGGATGTGGGTGTTCTCTGCCACCCCAGGGAAAGGTGGAGGAATTGCTAAGGATAAACATGGTGTTACCCTTCCCAAACTCCCCCTGCATCCCACTCCTTCCCCTGCTCCAGCCATCAGCAGCCTTTAGCCTTCTGATCTCTGCTGTATCGAGTCTGCAGATGAACACAAGACCTCTGTGTACAGCCATTAGGGACCACCTGGATGTGCTGTGTGTGTGTTGAGGCAGTTATGAGGAGGGTGAAGTTTTAATGGGAAACATTGGTGAAAAACCCGTGACAGGAATGGTGTACTCACAATGATGGTTTTAGCACACTTTGGCTGGCATCCGATCTGGATGGTGTACATCCTCATGTTGCTTTCCGAGAAGACACAGTATTTCTTCTGCCCTGCCTGGGCGAAGATTGGAGAAACAGCTGCACTTCTGTGTAATATTGATCAGCTACTTTCAAATGTTTTTAAAAAAATTGACATTATGTATGCTGTGCGCTGACATTTGCAATTAAAGCTAAGGAAATACTTGCAGCAATAAAAATGAGTTAGTTAAAATGATTTTTGCTGGAGAATGTATGTTCAATTTAACTAAGTGCCCTGTGGCAAAGATGTCTAATATTGCCTCTGCTCAGAAAAAGTTTCCATTCAACCTTTCTTTCTGCAACATTTCGTGTTCTTTCCAGTTCTCTTTCAGAAAACCGAATGTCAAAATACTGCAAAAACAGCTGTTAATATGTTATCTTTCAGGTCTGGAAACAGTAGGGGAAGTTTGCTTTCAGGAGAAGATGTACCAGTCTGGCTGTACGCTTGTTAGAAGGTTAAGATAAGCATCCAGCTGCTCATTATAAATTAAATGTTAACATGTTTGAGTTCTACCCATGAGCACTTTGGTAGGGCTTTGCCAGCCAATTATTTTAATTGGGTGTATGGGACTTGATCTCTTTTGGAATCCTATTACTGACACAATTAGTCTAATTAAAAAAAAAAAAAAAAAGAACAAGTATAAAGAAAAATATGCTTATATAAGCCAACAAAGGGATTTTCCAAGAGAACTCATTGTGGCCTTCCAATACTTGAAGGGAGCATATGAATGAGAGGGGCAACGCCTATTTATATGTGGTGTTAGTGACAGGACAAGGGGAATGGTTTTAAACTAGGACAGGGGAGATTTAAGTTAGAAATTAGGAGAAAGTTTTTCACTCAGAGGGTGGTGAGGTGCTGGAATAGGTTGCCCAGAGAGGTTGTGGATGCCCCATCCCTGGAGGCATTCAAGGCCAGGCTGGATGCGGCTCTGGGCAGCCTGCAGTAGTGGTTGGCAACCCTGCCCAGAGCAGGGGGCTTGAAACTACGTGATCTTTAAGGTCCTTTTCAACCTAGGCCCTTCTATGAAATTCAGACACCAAGAGGCTCTGGCTTTCCTTGTGGTTGAAAAGGGCCTGCTAAATATCCACAGTTCCTATGTGCGGGACCTGGGCACCTGAAGTCTTTACACCCTCCAAGTCTCTGTGTGTTCGTAACACACGGCATGGTGCTGGGGTCAGGTTGACCATGCCCTTCTGTACTCTGTCAGAAGGGTAGAAGCTGCTGCTGTAATTCCTTGTGTAGAAAACACTGGACCATGCTCAGCTCCCTCATAGTTTTGCATGGCGGAGCTAACCTTTACAGTTAAGGAATTCTTCAGGTGCCCCAGTGTAAACTAGAAACTACTCTTTCAAGACACAACTGTTTTTAAGCTGCTCTTGAGTCTGCTTCCTTGTTCCTAGGATGGTTTAGGTCAAGAGTGGATTGAATCTGCTGATTGTGAGTAAAGTATGTAGCAGGCCAAAGTAACCATGATGACTTGTTGAAACTGAGGCAATCATATAAAGCAAACAAAACCAGGATTGAATGCATCTATGCTCAGTTTTGATTAAAAAAAGTAATAGTTCTAATGATAAAGTACTTACTATTTCTTTTGTTCCTGGGGGACAACTTGTTGGCTGTGAGCAAATTCTGCACTTTTCCTTAAACACAAATAGAAGGTGGTTAACAAAGTCTGTGTAGAGCTACAGGCAGCCTATTTAATAGAAGAATGCATAATTTCCTGTCATAGTTCCCCAGCCCCAAGTTGAGTCCGGAGGTGCACAGTCAGGATAAACCCTTTGTTAAAGGTGGTGAGAGTAGCTGGACTGCTCAATAAGGAAGAACATCCTCACCAGCTGGTCTGTAGGGATTGCTCATAGGAAGCCTCCTGCCACGGAAAGGAGAGGGAAAGCTCTTTTGGTTATGCTACGCTCTGCTAAGGTGATGCTTTCCAAAGACCTACCCATTGAAATCACAATATGAAGCAAATCATAGGCTTGGATATGGTTTACTTGTGGCATAAGGGCAATGGCAGTTTAGAGAAATCTCATGTGGTCCTATGTTATGTGTGTATGCAGATATAATCTAGAATTATTTGCACCTGTAAGGTCAGGTCCTGCAAACCCCCTCAGTATATGGTATATAGCTGATATACAATGTTTAGTATTATTCCTATTTAGCTAAATCTGTGCTTACTTTTAGAAAGGCTTAAATGTATGTTGAAGTGTGTTGCTGCATTTAAAACATAGCACGGAAGATAATTTTCCATGAGAAAGTAAAGGACTGTGCCTAGTGCCCAACTGAACAAAGCTGAGGAAAAACCATGAGTGAAATATTATAAAATATGGGGCTGTATTCCAGGGAAAAGTATTAGTCTACAAAAGTTTGTGCCTGTAAAATATGCCTTAGCTAAAGCACAAGTCTCACTTTGTCCGCGTTGTCTAGCCTATTGTGTGTTCCATAAAAAGGAAGGTATGCTGCTGGTTTGCTGTCCCATTTCACTTGTTCATGAGAAAAGACAAAGGAAACCTTTCTCTGCTAGTCTGAAGAAACCACATCTTATTCTTTGTAGGAATTTAAAACCATTTGTATTTCATATGTAAAAGGAAAAAGAAATGGGGAGAATGATTTTCTCAGAGGGCACAAGGAGTTCATGTGTATATGTGGAGGTAATCTTTATCTGGAATGAAAAGAACCCATTTTCCATTAATATATATATTTTACACTGCTCCCACCTCCAACAACTCTGTAAATAAGTGGCCTGACTGAGAAGATGTGTCAACATAGTGCATAATTATTTACTGAAAAATTAAAACTTAGGAATTGGCTTATTACCGTGGTATTCTATTTTATCCAGGCTGTTGGTATAGTCAGTATACTGATTGCAGAATCAAGTCAGTTTTTACTGTTGCCAAAACTCTGGTAGGAATATCCTTAGTGGAAACTGCATGCACTCCTTTCTCGCAAATAGCGTCATGTATCCTGTATGCTTTAGCTGTGTTTTACTATGGTCTCTGATAGGTCTTTAAGCATCTATACAAACAGAACCACTTACAGTGATCACAGTATCATTAATATCACATCTATTCTTCTTGATTTCCAGGACTTTTCCCAATCCATGGATAATTCCTTTGTCTGTTGCAACATTTGCATAATTTAGAGGTGCATCATTTATGAACAGCTGCAAAAGAAATGCAATCAGAAAGCAGCAGAGATGTTTTGTAGTTATATGGTAACAGGAGCGATAGTGGGTGAAAGAAAAAGCAGTGTATATGGCTTGCTTCAGGAAAACTGAAGGGTGCGGTCAACTTCAAGCACTTGCACACATCCCAGTTGATGCATTTAAGAGCTTTGCTGGACTGGAAGACATGAGATTGTTTAACCTCTTGAAGATCTTTAGCAACAGTATTTGGCAGAGCTGATTTTTCCACTGTGGGGTGTAAAGGTAAAGGGTTTGACGAAGGATTCTAAAACAAGCCAAACTGGGGGGGGGTGGGGAATGAGGGAGCTTCAGGGAAGACCTTCTGGCATCTGTTCCTTCAAGGGGGGCTTCCAGCATCTCACTGCTACCCCACACTCCCTCAGCCCCATGAGAAGCTGTTTTTTCCAAGGTTCTGCAGAGCAAGCAGCAGGACCGAAACTGTTTTGCTGTCCTCCTTTGCCTGTGCCCAGAGGAAACTCAGAGGCAGAGAGGGAGGACAACTAAGTTCCCTTCTTGGCCGTGCCACAGAATTGGGTGGGTTGCTTAATCTTTCTGTGGTTGGCTTTCCCATGAGTGGTGCTGAAAGGCAATTCATATTTGTTGCCAAGTGCTTCGAGCTCTTAGGTCTGCAAGCGGAGTAAATCCATAGAAAATAGAATTCATGTGTTATAACTGAAGGCAGGTTTCTAATAGCTGTTGGAAGTCAGATTAATGACTGCTTTATAATGCAAGCTTATGGCTGCTAGAGATGCATGTCCACCACAGTAGCTTCTAAGAAGCGATGCTGAATGTGAAGAGCATAATTGAAATCAAATCCAATTGCCCCTTCCAGAGTGACTTTGAATTAAGCAGGTCTGAAGGAGGCATTCAATATGAGTGACATCATTTGTGCTGTTAAATCCCAGAAGCTGATGTGGTGTTCACAGCTCTTTTTGGCTGCTTACTTGCCACGAAATTGAGCAAATGAGGACAGCAGTACCTGGTTGTTGTGTAGGAAGAACCCAATGTGGTAAGAAAACCCAAGCATGGTCTCCCTGTGCATGCCATTGTGCAGGTCATTCTTCAGGAGCTTTTCATCTATCAAAACGTGATATCGGATTTGATCCTCAACCTGAAAACAAGCAATTAAATTCAGAGTTACATAACAAAGCATGAAAAGTTATTTGGGAAAACTTTTCCCAAAGGATATGAGCAAAATTGCTTGAATTTATGGAGAAGCTCTCCAGCAGTCAGGTTATTTCATATTTTCTACTATGCAGAGTCTGCGTTCCTGTCATAAAGCAACTTTTACGGGTTATGGGGGATAAAAGGCTAATGAACTGTTGGGGACAAAGATGTGTTTGTTTCTGGCAGTGTCTGGACATAGGGCTGGCTGACAGATGCAGTGAAAAGTTAATCAGATTATTTTCTTAGGACACACTCTGAACTTTACATTTGATATCAAAAGTAGCTCATTCAAGAACGTTTTCATAATCTTCTCCTTACCCATTCCTTCTCCCTAAGGCAAACCCTGAATAACCTTAAAATGAATGTTTGTGCTAATCCCACTGCCTCCTGTCCCCTTGTTTTGAACATTCATACTGTTACTTGCTCTTTGGCTCCTTCAGAGGTGTGTGAAAGAGTGAAGTAACCCCAGGCTGAAAGATTTGTGACATTGCCTGGCTTTGCCCACAGGGTGAAGTAGTGGCCTTTACATCTCATAGTTGGGACCAATTCTGTTTTGTTTTCCACAGGCTTGACAAAGAAATATTGGCAGGCAGGAAGGTGGCAATTAAAATAGAGCTAACTGCTAAGGTATAGACCTCCATCAATGTCCAACCCTGTTTAATCCTGCTGACTTGTATGCTTTGAAGGAAAACTTAACTCCAGTCCATCTTCATTTCTATTTAATCACCAACAGAATAAGAAGTCACTCGGAACAAAACCTTGCTTCCTAAGAGGCCAAGAAATGGCATCTCTTCCCTGTGCTGAGCTCCTCCCTCTGAAGTAAAGTTTTGTAACACAAGGTGTTTTGTAAAAAAAAAAAAAAAAAAAAAAAAAAAAAAGAGAGAATGAGGCTTAGGCAGACTTCATCTTCCTGTTGTTTTGTGATTTTCTTTGTCAAATCACTATACCACGCAAGGTTGGGAGCATGGAAGAAAAATGGAAGAAGCATACTTGTAAGCAGTGAAAATGAAAATAATTTCTGTGTGTGCACAACATGAGTCTGACAGGATTGATGCCTTAAAGCTACATATGTGTCTCTCAAAGATTTATTATAGATGCTTCTTATAGTGATGAGGATATCATTAAAACTAACTAAAATAGTGTTCAAAAGTCATTTGAGAAGATTTGGGTTGATCATGTGTGATTTCTTCCGATGAGGTAGCAATCAGGACTTCTGTCATGGGTCTGCTGGTTGGAGGTAAATGTCTTGAGATGAATTATTTGAACTCTGTGTTCCTCAGCTTCCTGGCTGTAAACGGAGACCATGGAAGTAGGGAGAGAGAGCACAGGGTGAGTATTTATGGAAGGGGCAGGGAAGTATTAATGTCATTGTGCAAGTCATGAGTGAAGCTTCCTCTGCAAGGGATGGTTCTTGATACTTGGATTCAGTAAAGCAGTTTCAAACTGGAGCAAATGTGAAGAAAGGAGCTGGGATGACCCAGGAAACAGCATAACTTGGGAGAAGACTGACAGGACTGAGAAGGCCATTTGGCCTTGTAAATATGTCAAGATATAAATGCCAGAGAAACAGAAGTTGTTTCAGCTAACGCATGATGCTGGCATCAGAATAAAGGAATATGAACTGGTCAGAGGTGTGCTGTCAAAATAATATAAACTGGCTCTGGGAGTGAGGCCAGAGGCTGGCATGGGAGAGGTGGAATGGCCACATCTGTGCTGATATGAGGAGCTGGTGGCAGGGTCGGGCATGAGCCTGGTGTGGGCTGCTAGCAGAGGGTAGCAGCAACGGGTTTGCCAGAGGAAATTCTTCTAGCCAGGAAAACTTCAGATATTTTTCTGAACCCTGAACCCTGGGAATGGCCAGCAGTGCTTGTAAGATGGGACTAGAAATGGTTTGCAGGAAGTAGCTTGTGGATGCTGTTCCAGCGGGAGTGACACGGACAAATGTCTCACTAGTTCTAGGAAAGAGTCAGAGTATTTTTTCGGGCATTATTAATGATGGTGTTGCCAGTGATGATGGGGGACTGGACTTGTTCACCTAGGAAATTAATTTCAGTGTTATTCCTGGTCATTCCTGTACTGATCTCCTTTTAGGGTGTAAGATGGGAAAGTCTAGTGATGAAATGTCTTGGATATTATTGGAGTTGTTTTATTTTAGAGAAGGACAAAACCCAGAACAAACAGCTAGGCTCCTCTAGCGAGACAGGAAAATACATGTGGATCCACCCCTTCTCATCTCCTCTGGTGGTAAAAACAAACTTACAGGTTTCCTGGAAAACTAATCCCTCCTCCTATTTCTGTATGCTTTCAATTCATCCACTTGACACTGAAATGAGAAACTGAGTTGTTAAGAAATATCCTGTGAGTAATACGTACCAGAGTAGAAATGTTTTTTTCGCTTAGGTAATTTTCTATGGCATCGTTATTTGGAGCAAACACTGTGTATGTGTTTGCAGCTTCTATCTCGTTTGCCAGGCCGTATTGCTGTTGTGAAACACATTTAAAACAAACAAACAAAAGAGGATGATCACTGATAGTCTGATAGTAGTTCAAATGCAAACCTCTATACTTAAAAAGGTGTGAAAGCTTACGATAATGTAGCCCCTGAAAATGGAGTAGTCGGGCATTTGCTCCAGGCGGGCCAGCAGCCTCGGCATGACAGTGCTTCGGAGGGGAGTCAGAACCTGGAAGAAGAGCAGATATATCATATCCCCTGTCAATACATGTGCACGTGCTATTGTTGCAGCTGCAAGGAGCAGATGCAATAGAAAATATTCTACACGAGTAATGTTTTGCAAGAGCTGTTGACTATGTTCCATTGCTTGCCGTGCAGAGGAACAAATCCTCCCTGCCTGGCCATATACCTTATCAATAACATGTATGATCCCGTTTGTGGATGCGATGTCGCCAGCCACGATGTGAGCACCCTCGACAGTGAGGTTCTGAAAGGAGAGGAGAGGAGAGAGGGTTTGCTTTGGCACTGTGGGGGCTGCAGCTTCCTGGCGTTTTGTGCTGTGGCTTTCCACACCTTTCCAAACACTGGCCTGGGGCTCCACCACAGCCCTGCTTAGTGCCAGGCCAGACCAGAGGCCAGGTTGCCCTCAGGAAAACAAGTACAAAAGAGGTGATGTGGGGACTCTGTGCTGCTCCTCATGTGCAGGACAGCAAAACCATGGGGTAACACTGGGGTGGTTACTCAGGGTTGGTTCACTCACCCCTGCTCAAGGTAGGATGGGCTCCTGTCCACACCACTGCTGTCACATGCTCCTGTGTCTGTGCGCCCCTCAAGAACCCCATTCATGGTTTTTCCTTCAATGGGGAAAACTCTTCCCTCCCATAGCAGGGCTGATGTGCTTAAACGTGCCACATGTATTTCCAGAAAATCCTCCTCAGGACATGGAGCATTAAATAAAAAGGCTGAGGTGGAAGGGCTCTCAGATGTAGCTATTTACCTTTAAAAATACCTTTGTGTGGTTTGGGACTATCGGGTTGCACATGCAGACGTGTGCAACACCACCGCTTCCTCCTACCTTCCCAGTTCCCTAAAATAAGTTATTGGGTTTCCCTGATGCATTTTATCTTAAATTAGTTCACAGGCTGTGCTGGGCAGGGACTATGCTTCCGCTTTGCTACGAGACTGTTCAGAGTTTGCAGCAGCTACTGTGTCATTAGGAATAAATGATACTGCTGACATATCTCAGCTGAGAAAATTTGTGGGGAAAGCCAAGTTAATGTTCCTCCCAGAGGGCCCCTTTAATCGATCTGTTCCTTTAATTTTGTGGCATAGCCTTTAAAATACAGGTACATAATGTCTGTATGGTTTTGTGACACAAAAATGCTGGGGGCAGTGATGGTCAGGGTCTGGCGTATGGTACCACAGTAGTTTGCAGGTCATCTCACCCCATTTTCTTTAGACAAGTGTAGGAAGTTGCTCTGTAGAGATGTTGGCAGCATATCAGAGGACGATAAATTCTGGAAATCAGCAAAGCTGTAAGCTCCTGTCAATACATGATACCTAAAGGAAATTAACTGGATTTTAAGGTTTTGTATTTTCTCATTTCTCTTTTTCTAGATAAATACATTTGGTGTGTCTAAAACTGTGGTTTAAAGCAGGAATTATTTTGAACAGTGCCTAGTTCAGCTATATTCTGATCTTAGCTTGACCTTTAAACATTTCTGGCATGATACAAATAATGTCTTTGTTTTCAGTGGAGTTGCTACAGAGATTTATAGCACTGTAACTAGAAGGAATATCCCATGTCCCTCCCTTAAAAATGTAAGAGCTGTCTTGCTGTAGTGGCTTCATAATAAAGACTTGCTTGGAATGAAAAGTAATTCATCAAAAACAAAACCAAACCATTAGCGTACTTCAGTAGAGTTGGGATGTTACTCTTTGACATCCAAAAAGCTTTCTCATCTTCATCCATGTTTTCAATTGCTTGAGGAGAAGGCACGAGGATAGTTAGATTTGAGGTGGTGGACAACACTGAGTTTATCTCAGCCTCCTGCATGAAAGCAAAGCAGGTAAAATAATTCGTCTTAATGATGACCTATAAATAGCAACTTGTGACTTTTTAGCAAGGTGGGGTATATGACGTTTTTTGGGACTGGCCTGGAAAGGAAAAACTATTATACAGAGCAATGACTTGAACAAAAGTACATAGAGCTGCACAAAAATGGTAAATGAGTGTCTATATTTTACATAACAAATTGCCAGCATTTAAAGGGCAACAGGGAAGTTTAGGTCAGAATTGTTTTTGTTTTGTTTTGTTTTGTTTTAATTATTAAATTATTTATTTATTTTTTTTAAATCATGAAACACAGGAGAACTCAACTCCCACAAAAGCTAGCCTGGAATCTATTTTATCTACCTGAATTAAAAAAAAAAAATAAAAAAAATAATAAATTAATCAGTCTGCCAAGTACTACTGGTTACTGAAAGCTTCAATTAACCTGCTCTTGCAGAGCACTCCACACTACTTAATAGATAGAAGCATTGTGATCCATGAAATGAGAAACCCACATAACACAATGTTCACATGTGAAGTAAGACTATTTAACGTGGCTGGGATTTTTTAAGATGTCCAAGGGACATCCATGCCTACCAGCACTTCAGTGGGGCTTGCTGCTGACAGCTCTAATTTTAGCTGGGGGATGTAGGCTCTGTAGTATGCAAGGACTGATTCATCTCCCATATGTCAGTGTCTGCCTTACAGATGGAAGGAGTCTTCACTGGACAGGATTTTTCCAGTTGTGTGGATTATCTTTTTTTTTGAGAGGGGTGGGGGGAAAAGGAGAGCTGAAGTCTTGAATGTGGTTTTGGTGAAGATGAGGTTCTCCAAACTTTTTGCAGGCTCTACAACTTGCCATTTTTGATACCGTAAAACTTGAGAAAGCCATGTAAGCTTGTATTCTACCTTTTTGCAGTGGGTATGCTGCCTGGAAGATGGCTTATTCTGGACGTTTCTTCTATATCCATACTGGTTTTTAAGTCAAGAAGGGAATTATCTCCTTTAAATATCTGGGAGCTTTGTCTCTGTTAAGATCACGTTTTTTTCTAGCTAGCATCACTGTCACCTTCCAAATATTTAAATATAGAAATAGAAACAGACCTCCTTTTTTCACCCTTCCTGACCAGCAAGAAAAATATTTGGTCATGAAATATGGTAAACATCACATTCCTGCTCAAGTATGAAGTTAAAAACCACACAGATGGATATACCTCCCTATCTTGCTCATGTTTGTAGCTACCATTATATTAGGAATTTCTTTGAACTATAGCAGAAATTTCCACATCTGTTTCAATAGATTATACAGAATCTGCTCCCTGATTCTTTTTCTCCTGCTTCATTATCTAAAGAGCACATTCATTAGCAGGTGGGCAGCCTTTCCTTTTGTGCTCATTTCTTTAGCTTCATTAGCTTCACTCTCTTTAGAGCTGCTGGTGCTACAGTCTGAGCCCGGAGCCAAGCAGATAACTGATTTAAATTAGCCACAGTGGCCTTGCTTTCAAGTAGCTCCCTGAGGTCCCTGTTGTAATCACGTGCTTTAATTGTCCCTGAGCAGTCTAAGTTTGAAAAGCACGAAAGCAGCTAATATGCCATAACTTCTGCTTCTTGTGCTATTTATTAATGTATCGCTGTTCCATTCACTTTGTCATGTACTTTCTGTATACTTCTTATATTTAGGTTTTAAACTCCATAGAAGAATATGGTTTTGATCTTTGTTCATACCAATGCCAACCTCAGTGGGATAGAACCTCTAATACTACCGCTGCCTGTAGCATGTGAAGATAAGGTCAGCGGTAATCTAAGTTGGTGTTTCTTCCCTGATCTAAAGCCAAACAAGTTAATCTGATTCTTTTTTTACAGGACCTAAGTCATTTTTTTTTTGTCTTTCTTGCTTGCTGTAGCAGCAGCACACTGACCAGCCATACAGTCACATTTTCCTAGCATGGGACTCAGTAGAAATAGGGATAGTAAGGCATTGCCTTCCCTCTCCACTTGCTTGTAATTTTATTGCATGAGGAAAGATGGGAGGACCTGAATATACCTTGTGGCATATTTAGGCTCTGCTTGTACCCTGCTGTTGTCCTCTGGACTAAGCTCTATGTACAGAACAGGTCATAGCCTGGGTAGCCTCCTGCCTCAGGAAGTGGGCTTGTAACTAACTCTTCTGCTTGCAAAGCTTTCTTGCCTGCTTGGATTTGGGATCAGAAATTGGTTTTCAGACATAAACCAAGGACCAGTTAATCAGTTTCCCTTTGACTGGTGGGAGAGGCACTTCAGTACCTATCCAGAGCAGAGGCCTCTGCTGTAGAATTGGAATATTGCTTTGGGGTTCCCATTTCTAGAGGCTAAAAGGCTCATGTTTTTCTGCAGACTTGAACATGCTGAAATATCAACCATGAAATCTACTTACATTAACCCACTGGTTAAATGCAGCTGCTTCTGACAGAGTAGATAACTCCTGATTGGAAACAGAAAGAGAGAGCAATGAGTACATGAGTTCTAACTAGCTGTACCAAAGTACCCTTGCTGTACCTTGTGGAGTAATCTGTCTGGCACAGCTGATGTGACATGGAAAAGCAGGTTTTCAGTATGCATGAAAGGGAGGACATTTATGTCTTTCTAATGCTGATAGCTTCTGGTAATTGGAATGGTGAGTTAACAACTCTTTTGAAAATTGTGCTATCTGATGCTTAATTAGATGTAATTAGGTGTAATTAGATGCACCTGACCTCAGTATATAATGGATACTGACCTCAGGCTAAGCATTTATTTTCTGGGAATCTAAACACAAATAATTTCTTAACAAAATGCAAAATGAATTTAAAAAATATATGTTGTTTTGGTTGGTGTTTGCACAGCATCTTACATATCATCTTGCAGATGAAGAGCTTTAATTCTGCCACAGTGCTTGAAACAGAGAGAGATGATGTTATGAGCAAGGATGGCAGATAGTGCTAAGAGGCATGTAAGATTACTGTCAATGACAGTGACAGCTGACACTTTCATTTTTCCTATACTGTTAAATGCATATTTATTTTGCCAATTTACTTGTTTCAGACTTATTTGTCTGCCAGTCTGCATGGTTTGATTGAACATGATAAATTGACTGTCTCAACTGAGACATAGCTCAAGGCAGAATTTTGGAAGAGCTGGGAGCCCATCACTCCTAGTTGGGGGGTGAGTGCTTAGCACCTACAAAGTTAGGACTGTAGGGCTGGCATTTTTTAAATTTGTCTTAAAGAAATATCCTCAGATTCCTTAGGCCCCTTTCCAAGGTATGTTTTTAAACACAACAGATCATTTCTGTATCAGGCAAGAGTCTCCAGAAAGAACACAGCCTGCAGATAGCACTGGTGGGCATCATACTTTTCCTAACTGTTTATAATGTTTTTGCTATCTGGTTAAGATCCAGTGTGAGAACCATGCAGTAGGTCTTGTATTCAGAGATGATGATTGTCTTACTTACATCTGCAGCATTTCCATAGCATGTTCTACCATCTCCTTCATAGCCCTTTGGGCACACGCACTCCCAGCCATGAGAAGGTTCAAACTGACAAGTTGCCTTTGAACCAGAAAGACAGAAAAAATATTGTGAGATACTCAGGAGGCTACTCCAGAGCACGGATAGCCTGTAAACCCTTCCTGATTTACGTTCATATACAGACATAACCTTAGCAAAGTATCTCTGTACCTTCTTCCATGGAACGGCTCATCCCCCTGTAGAGCAAACTCCACCAGATGAGGGCGTTAGGTCCCTCGCCTAAATTGAGGAGTGTAAACGCTTGCTGTGCCCTTTCTTGCTTCCTCCCTAGACAAACAGAGCCCCGTTCCTCTGCCTTACTAAGGTAGATCCATCCTCTGCTCCCCTGTACTTTTTGATTTAGCTCTGTCCCTGTGTCCTGCCTGCAGGCTGACTGCATGCAGATACTGATAAAGCTGATAGATGCCCGCATAGAGATGTGTGACTCAGGTAAACATCTCCACAGACTGTTGCATCCAGATTGCAGTTGCTGGCAGAGAAGCAGCATGCATTTACTCTGGGCTCGAGATAGTCCTTCTGTACAGGTGGGATTGGGAGCAGGCCTTGTGGTCTGTGCTCAGTGCATGCACCAAACTGATGAGGCTCACATAGCATTTTTGGTGGCTGTACCGCTGCTTCGAAAGCTTTGTTCCGTCTTGAGCAGAAATTGCAGGGTTGAAATAGAAAGGAAATTCTATGGTGTGTGCAGGAGGTGAGGTGTGATATTTATCTGAACGCTTTGTTCAGGGAATGACTTATTACTCACCAGATGATGGCATTTTCCATTTTGTTCCAGGCATGAGTTTATGGGTGTGCATTCAATTCCATTTCCCCGAAATCCATCTTTACACTTGCAGTCATTCTGTTGTTTCCATAAAAGACAGCGATACATTATGATGATTAAAACTGTGTACATATTCTAGACGCGACAGATTCATCTGTTGGTGTTTCTGCATGGCTCCATGAAGTCATTCCACTGACTTGAGTGGAATGACACTGACTAATATATACAGAAGACCTTCATACGTGACACCTGGCATGCTTATTTAACAGTATTTCCTGCTGGAATGACAGCACATAGTGAGCACAGGGATAAGAGCGGCAGGAGGCTGCTCTGTGTGGAATTGGGTTTGTGGCTATGAGGGAGGGGAGAACTTGTGGATGAACAAGGGAAGGGTGGAAAATGCTGGCAGAGCAAAACTGCCAGAGAATGGGTGTGGAAGGTGGGAATGAATGCAAAGGACTTACCTGGCCTGGCCCAACATAGATGCAGGTAGCATTCTCGTGGCACCCAGCCACAGAGGGCAGCAGGCAGTTGTTGATGGCTGAGCAGTCCTGTCCATCGCCTGTCCATCCTGCTTGGCAAACACACAGGTATTCTCCTGGGCCCGTCTGTATGCACTCAGCCTGGGGAGGGTGCAGAGGCCAGACAAAATCAACTCCATTTGTACAGGCCATGGCATGCAAACCTGGAGGGCAGCAGCTGGGCTGGGGAGGCCTGCCCACATCAACCAGCAGCAAGACCATGCTGTGATCCTTTGGTAAAAACTGACACTTGGTGCAAAGAGGTAGACCCTTGGCTACGGCAGCACAACGGGGGAGAGTTTCCTCCTCTGAAAACCATGGAGCATCAAATCCTCCTTAATCCAGAGAGCTTCTGGCAGGGACCAAAAGGCAAAGCTTCTGCCAACAGCCAGCCAGCATCTGATCCCAGAACAGGAAGGCAAATAAAATTCCCTGTGTGCTAATGTCTCTGGGATCAGACCTTAGGACTGTGTACAGGGATCAGGAAATGCCAGCTGTAGGAAAAGTCCCACGTATGCAGACTTTCAAGCAGTTCCTGTGAGAGAGGCTAACAACTAAAGTAGTGCATACTCAAGTAATGAAATGAAAATATTTTAAGTCTTGTAGCCAATTCTGAAATGAAGTAAAATTCCTCTTTTATCTTCACTGTGGGATAAAACAGAGCTGTGCTGCTGCTTTTTGTCAAGAATGTGTCACAGCTTACCTTGGCAATTCCATGGCACTTTTCAGGACAGCTAGGTGACATCTGCCTTTAGGTCTAAGCAATAGCAGTGCCACTATCAGAGAAATAACTCAAAACTGCAGTAAAAATTGTGACACTTGCTTTTTGCAAAAGTTTCAGCCAAACCTTGTTTACTGCCTGCTTTTCTGTGCTGTCAGGCCCTGTGGGAAAAGCCCAAACTTACATTGATATTGCAGCCACCTGGGTATAAAGTAGCACAGGGATCAACTTTGCTGCAGGTCATGCCATCTCCTTCGTAGCCAGGCTTGCAAACGCAGCTATAGAGATGAAATGAGATGAGAGGAGGGAAGAGTCATTAAATGTGATAGGACAGCTGTAAAATGAAGGGATTGTTTTCCACTGTAACGTGCTATTTATAGGCAGCTTAAAATCGGTAACCTTGGATTCACAATGCAAATAGCTTAAGTGCATACATTATGTTTTTTTTTTTTCCAAAATAATACGTGACTGGGTTAAGTCAAATGAGGGATCTGTTCTCTGTGTACAAGATGGGGGGTGAAATTAATTGTGTGCTAATGTGATCTCTGCAAAGGAGAGCTAATAGCTCTAAATTAATTACGAGGTGTGGTTGCTCTTTCCTTTATTGACTCAGCAGATAGCTCCCCCTGAAGTGCGTGCAAGATTGAGCTCCTCTGTTTCCCTGGTCCCCCATCCCCAAGATTAAACCATACTGGAGGGAATTTATGAAGTGCTCAGTTATGCACCAGCCCACATTCTCTTTCATACGGTGACTCATTACAAATGCACTGCGTCGAGAGGCAAATGTGCTGCATGTGACAGTGAAGGTGAGCATAAGCAAGTTGTGGCTGTTGTAATAACAGTTTTGTAACCAATCCTGCCAGTCCAAGCCTGTGGCATCTAAAGTCTACTTGAGCTGATTGGATCAATCTATCTATCCCCAAACCACGTGGGAGTTTCAATGTTTTTCAGCAAAGCTCAAAATCCTAATTCACTAAGGGTAGGTCAGAAATAAAGAACCCTTGTAGCTGTTAGTAGGAAGACAGCCTTCTGACAAGGGTCAGATCCATGTGCATCTATTGGATTGGTGGTAAGTATGGTGTACAGGATGGGGGCACTGCAAACTCTTAATTCCTGTCTTGTAAATGAAGATGGATGCAGTGCATATTTATGCTTATTTGCTGCAAAGCAGTAGTTCATTGGCTGATATTTGTGTACTGCTACAAGGTGTGGTTTTGATCAAGAAAGTGGGAAAGAGCCGCATCTTCATTAATATTAATTAGATGCGAGTTGCTGACTTACCTCACTGCACCATTGCTAAGCTGACAGTCTGCATGTGCGTGGCAGAGCTGTAGGGAGGGCTCGCAGGGAACAACAGGCTTATCACAGAGTTTCCCAGTGTATCCACTTCTGCATGATCCAGGAAGACAGATCCCGTCACTGTCTATTCGGTTATCACACTTCCCGTAAACGCAGAGGCACTCTACCAGAGATAAAATAAAATGTGCAGTTCAATAGTGGGAAAAGGCATCTATCCTTACATAGCAGTTTTTATAAATCAATTCTTCTTTTATTCTAGAATCTAACCTGTTGTATTTTTAGTCTCTCTTTATCGGGGGGACTTACTGTTTATTGTATCCATGTCTTTGCAGGTGTCTTCTTTAGATAACTATTTAAAATCTATGGTGACTTTGTAGGGCACTTATCTATCAATGAAATTTAAAGTACTTCAAAGAGAGGGGGAAAAATACTGTTTTAGGCTATCAGGGCAAAAGTTTTTTCACTGCACAACTTCTGGTATAGTTTCAACAATGTAAGAAGCCTTCTGATACTGAGTCCACAATCCTACAAATTACATACTGCAGAAATGCCTGGACTAGTGCACAAAGTAGCAGCACAGACCTCCTGGCACTGCTATGGATAGGTTGAGTGCTGCTGCTAGGCATAGCAATGCCCAGTGGGCATTGTAGGTGAGGCTTTTACAATCCCAAGAAGTGCCAGTAGCGACTAGTTAATCCACCACATACTGCTTGGCCAGGACTGGAGTTTAGGCAATACCACCTCTTCTGACAGAACTTGTTTTTCATTGTTATCCATGTACCTCTAAACCTTAGAGTGAGCTGTGTTTATTGAATGACAGGCTGTTTAATGGCAAAAAGATTAAAAAAAAATTATGGAGATAGGGAATATAAATATATTTGATGTCACCTGTTCTGTAGACTCTAAAATGCAGTATAGTTTGACACAGTTTATAAAAGATGACAGCTAGAACTATAAACTATTCAAAAGATCAGAAATTATTTAGCAGGGATAGTTATTAGGTGTCCCTAAACAACAATGTGTTTATAGATTTAGTTTTTCTTAGATTGCATATGTTTGTCATTGTAGGCAGATTCTGTTCCAAGTGTGAGCAACAGCAGAACAGCAATGAATAGACAAGATTTTCTTTTCAATTACTCATGTGAAAGAGACAGAAAGGAAAGGAACAACACAATATAAAGTGAGCAATGAGCCTTACAGAAAGCTCACTTAAGCTACTGAGAAGATTTTTCACTGACTCTGGGCTTATGTGTATCCCTTTGAAATAAGAAATGAACCTGCCCCAGAGACATCCAGCTTATCTACTAGACAGATGATTTATCTAGCAGTTACCTCCTGCCATAGTGCTACACGGGTCCAAAGAAAAATTCCATGATCTTGAGCGGAGGAAGTGTGGCTGTACTCACTTTTGTCACACTGAGGTCCATATTTGCCAGGGTCTGAGCAGAACTGGCAGCGTGAGCCTTGAAATGCCTCGGCACAAATACAGGTTCCATTTCCATCCAGGCCATCCATGCACTGCGATATAAAAGAGGGGTGATCTTTATGTATAAATTGAAATGAGTCTTTATTCCTCCCCTGAAAGACACTGTAGGCCTGTCCATACCGTGCCTGTGACAGACCACTAGGAAGAATTTCAGCTTTAATGAAACATCTTTCAGTGCAAAAGCTTTCCTTGCGCTTGTAGTTATACTCTGTGGCAGTGTATTCTACCTTCCTTTGCAGTTTAAAAACAAGAATAGTGACCTGATTGTTCCCCTGGACTGTGCAAAGTAAAAGCATCAGTGGGTCATTTAACCCCAGCCTTGCGCATGTGCTGCGTATTGGGACCAGTGAAACTGTTAATTGGAGAAGAGACTGATTCATTTTCCCTCCTCTGAATAGCTGAACCTGAAATTCACACCATCACTGAATGTAAAAGGAGTGTGCAGCTCTTGCGGAGCCCCTAATTCCTGTAATGCAGGAGTTCAGGGACTTCTGGGAGACAGTCTATCCTCTGCAGTGTTGAGTGAATGCAGGATGCTGCAGGATGCTGTGCTTACCTGCCCGTTTCCTGAGCAGGGTTTGGAGAAACCTCCTGGGCATGGACTGCAGTTAGGGCCAAAGAAGCCTCTGCAACACTTCGGTTCCTGCAAAATGAAGCAAATACTGCTGCCTGTCATCTGAAATAATCCTTTGTTCCGAGCAGGACAGGTGGAGCCAGAGTTACCCTGTATTTACAGGGGGCCAATTAGTGGGAGACATCAGGGCTGGGGGCTGCAGCAGTTTCTAAAGGAAAAAAAAACAAAAACAAAAACAAAAACATCTGCAGGAACAAGGAGATGGCATGAAATCTGTTTTCTGCACTGACTGGAAGAGGCCAGAGTGAGCCTGGCCTCTACATCTGGGCCAGACTCTGCCATTTCAAGGTTGTTTTTCCTTGGCAGGTACTGCACAACACATTGAAAGCACCCTTTTTTCTAGAGCCTTTGTGTGGAGGCAGAGCACAAAAGACATCTCTCCATCTGGTTTTAGTCCTCTGGCAAAGGCCTGCTGAGGTAGCTGGCTCATAAAAGGCTTATGTTGAACCTGATCTGTGTCTGCAGTGGTTTTGTTAAAACCAGGAGGGGTATAGGCAGCCCAAGAGGGGGACAAGGCAAACCACTGCATACTCTCCATTGCTATTGCCAAATTCATCAGCATTAGATATGCATGTCCTGTCACCGGTTACGGACATATCTGCGTGTTCACTTGTGTTGTGTGTGCTTTCGTATTTGCCTGCTGATGTGCAGTGCAATTTGAGTCAGTCTGTCTCCTCTGCATCTGAGATGGAGAACTCTAAGAGATATTTTACCCCTGAGAGATGCTGTGAAAGCTAGACATGCTGCTTTGATCTTCCTCCTTCCCCCAGTGCATCAATATGGGATTTAAACATTACACAGCCCTAAAAGTTTTTCCTGGATGCATTGTTTGTTCTATTCATGAGTTGGCTGCTTGAACTGCTTATGTATCAAAAATACAGAAACTGTATTAGGGAGAAAAAAAACTAATTTACATGTGTAATTCAAGGAAATAATTAGCAAAAGGTTTTCAAAGCTTACAAATGCAGCCTGTTTAGGAGCCCTGGGAGCCAGGGAAGGTGTAAGCCCCGCCCACGGGCCAAAGGCTTCTGTGAGGACTAGGCTTGCCAAACAGAGCAGGTGAGGCATAGTTTTTGGGATTGTTTGCCCTTCATTGTTACCAAACAGCACGTGAAGTCCTGGGACAGGAACAGCTGGGACCGGGGATCCCACACTCTGCTGTTCTTCATGAGTGAAGCTGTATGGGACCATCACATTTTGGCTGGAAGCCTGATGTGAAAACCTCTCAGTTAGTATGAGATTGTTGCTGTCAATAACACATGGCAACTAAAAAAAACTCATTGTGGAGGTACTGATGTAAACATGTGTTGTGGAGAGCAGTTCTTTCAGGTAGCAGAGTGAATACAGGCAAGCATTTTGCTCTCAGCCACGTGTAGAAAAGTGATATGGAAAGTACATGGACATCTCCATGTGTCTCTACTCCAAAAAGAAAGTTCACAATGCAAAAGACAACCCATTGCAAAACGTACATACATTCCACCTTAAGGAACCATAACTGTGTACCTTTGTTATTATATTGCAGTATCTAGCACAGCCAGTTTTTGGAAAGGTTGGGCCTTCAATAATGCATCTCTTCTTTAAGAAAGGCTGAAATACGCAAAAAAAAAAAAAAAAAAAAAAAGGAAGCATTAGTATTTCTAAGCAATGTACAGTGGTGTGATGCAGTCTTAATATTGAAACATAATTTAACTGGGGAACAAAGCACCTTGTTATAGTGTCACATTTTCCCATTTTTAAAATTTATTGAATCACACATCTCTTTCATAATATGATTTTCCTTTTTACCTGTGGTTATTACTGAATATGGCATATAGGACAAATTACCAGTGAATTTTTATAGCATGGGGAATAAAATTCCTGTGACAGCTAGACTCAATTTTTAGATGTGGAGGAACATGCAGCCAGATTTGCATCTCTTAGAGGGAAGCAGATGGAAGATTTTCAGTCCATTCTGAAGCTTCTACTGCAGACAGTTACTTCTGGGAGGATGCTTAATCAAAAGGAAATTTTTAACAGATGTCTGGCCTAATTTAAATGTATCCTTCCTCTATTTTTCATTTACTAACTCTCAAAGCATAATCATAGTAATTCTCATTCCTCACCTCTCTCTTTTGCCAAACCATACCCTAAATAGATCTTTTACTTGAGAAAAAAGTCATAGCTGCTATGAAGTCTATGAAGGATCCTGCCACAGCAAAGTAATGCTGAAATTACCTGATGCCAGATTGTTGCCAAAAAGAGTTTAAGTTACTGCCTGTGTTTGTATGTTTATGCAGTTCTTCATGTTACTGTCTGGTTCTTTTGCTCACTGTATTGGGAGAGCAGCAAAAAACACAGAGGAATCTATGCATTTTGTACAGTGGGGGGAATACGTCAGGAAATGTCACTTACGAGTGGCTTTGAATCCGCTGGACAGGGAGTCAATGCATGTGAGAAACAGCTTGCACAGATACCCTAGATGGAGACAGTAAGGATTTTCATTTGACAAGGCATTGTACCATCTACTAAGACACATGCTTATGGAAAACAGACATTGTAAATTTTAAGTATGGCTTTCCTGTGAATTTTGACTGTTACGGCATGGATCTGGAACTGAACAGCAGCTATATCTGCTGGCTCCTTTTAAAGGCTTTTGGGGGCTGCCAGGTCTTTAAAAGAACCTGGCAGTCTCCTAAACAGAAGACAGCCGTGGTCACAAATGAATGGGTGTCCTTTGCTCAACATGGTATAATACATTAATTAAGATTGTCTGAGGATCTGGTGCAGTCTATATTTAACTTCTATAAGAATTTTTATTCCTTCCTAGGAAGACCACAAATCTGTACATGCTGTCTACATATGAGACTCAACTGAAATTTGTCTTGTATGTAAGCAGTGCCTCTGATGGCATTGCTCTCCCTGATACTCAGTTCTGCTCAGCATCACCTATCGCTTCCTTTCTCCACCTGGGATAGTCTCAGCCATGATGTGTACCTGCTCCTCCCTCTTCTGGAGGATGGAATTCCTCTCCCACAGCCACACCATAGGATGGGGACAGGGAAACGTGTCTGCATTTCTGTGCAATGTCTTGTTTCAGACCTCTGCCCATATTCAGCAGCAGACTAAGATACCATTTGTGCATGGAAGCATCTGAAGCACACATGCATATTCCCTGCCGCCAAGTCTGCTGTGGGAGTGAGGATCTCTGCGAGGAGGTAGAGAAGATGTCTGAGGACAGCTGCTGCTCCAGTGGTCAGAGGTCATACCAAGTCAGCCCAAGAGGTCAGCCCAAGTCCCCACACTCAGCATGTGCTGAGGAGCTGGAGTGCCTCCCGCGTGCTTCGTGAAACCATGAATAAGCAGTGCTCTTGTTCAGTTAAGCTTTTAGGAGTGCTGGACACTAATGCGTTTGTACTGTTTCAACCTGTTTTGAGTCTGGCAGTTATTACCAGTATTCAGGTGCAGCTGCGTGGATATGCGTGTGTTAGTGTAATAGTTCTGCCTTCAGGGATGTACAGTTGTTGCAGATGTGTGTAATTGCCAGGTCTTAACAAACCTTGTCACTTCTCTCTGGTACCACAAGTTGTATTTACAAGGTGGTATTGTTGTTTTCTGAGATGATCAAGATTCAAAATGTCAGCAAAGAATAGCAAAGCCATTGCTCCATTCAGGTATTCTCCTTGGCAGTAGTGCTCTGCTTTAAAGCCTTGGATATTAAACTGTATTTTTTAACTGTGCATGAAAATTTCAAAGCTGACAAAGTGCCTAACTTGAGTTTGAGGAAGCATTTTTGTGGCAGGTGTTATTTATTTTTTCTTTACATTGTTTTTCTCAGTCTTACATGAGGATTGAGCAATGCCAGAAATTGACTCTAGGTAGGTTTCTGGTAAGGAATTCAAATTACTGCAGTGTTCTAGGTATCAGTGCTGCTTGGTGCTCTGCCTGATTTATGGATATATTGTGCATGTGGCACTTTTGAGTCACTGCCAGAGGTAATAGTTCTTTGCTGCCAGCTCTTGTGTTTTCTTCATCAAATTTTGATGCTGTCCAGCTCTGCTGAGAATCTGTTTTGAGGCTGTGGTTCTGGGCTCTTGTAAGTTCAGCTGGTAATTGTTCTGCATTATTGTACCAGAACTGTTACTGGCCCAGATACGCGTTTGAACTCTGTCCAGTGAGTGCTCACAAGAGCCACACTTACTGCAAACTAAAAGCTCAGTTTGATGCCTGGGCTTCTTACCAGAAACAGCAGCATCTGTGTGTTACCAAGTGTAAATGCTTGTAATGTGTTACCAAACTGAACAAGATATGTCAACTCCAACCTCAAACATTCTGTGACTCTTTGAAATCCAATCACTGAAATACAGAATAGTTTTATAAATCCTAATTTGAAGAAAACTGGCAGAAAGTAGAGCTAGGAGAAGTCTTGGCTTCTGAAAATCACAGATTTCTCATATACTGATATTAAATCAGGTATTTTAACTTGATTCCTTATTCTACATAGTTAGTAGAAATTAAAATATGGATCTTAAGTAGATTTCCTGGGAACTTGTCATTGCTTAAGGTGCACTTCTATGCACAAGAGGGATGCAATAACTGATGGAGAATGCTTGACCAGAGACAACATATTTAAAGGACTAGTGCAGGAACTAGATGAATCTTAATGATATTGGGTGTACTCAAATGAGTGCCCTGTTTGCAAATTATCTGTGCTGCACTGCTAACCAGGTGGCTATATTTCATTGGTATACTGATTTTCCATTTTTTATGCATGTTACATGGAGTAGTTGAAAGCTATTGATTTTTATTTTTTTATTTTTTTATTTTTTTTTTGTAATTCCCTTACCATTGTGATTTGACTGCTTGTCTCATCACACCGATGTGGTAGAATTGGAATGATGGTGGGTGGGATAAGAACTCCTGCTAGGGTATGAATGCGACCATTTTTTGCAACAATGTCTGTTTCTTCCATTTCTTCTCCGCTCACCAAGACTTGTCCCTATAAAACAATAAATTATTATTAATAATAAAGCTTATAGCTTCTCAATTTCTGATATTTTTTTTTTGTAGTCATATTTCTCACTTTTAATTGTAAAATTAATCATTTACTCTAGATTTTTTTACCATTTAGTAATGCAAGAAGGATGCCTAAGTTGTCCATTTTCTTTGGTATCTATTTGGTCTATGGCAGAGGCCTCTAACGTTTCCCTCTTAATCTGCATTGTTATCCTGTGGAGCTGGTGACTAAAAGACTGGCCAATAGGAAGACCACTGATGGCTCCAGGACCCTGGTAAAAGCAGACATAGCCTTGGGTTCTGTGGTGCCCTCTTTGACAAAGGAGCAAAGTGGGATTTTCTCTAGAATGTTCACATTTTGGCTAAAATATGCAAAGAACAGAAGGGAATTCAATATACTGAGAAGTCTGCTTCAGCAAAAGCACTAACTGGCAAAGTAACACTTTTTAAAAGTGCTCACTGTGTTCATCAGGATCAGAGAATATAGTGTTAAAAGGAATGAAAAATATCTATATACACACTGAGAAGTCTTTAAAATAATTCCAAAAACTAGACAGAGCATAAATAAGGACCATTCCTGTACTGGGGCTAATCATAAGAAAAGACTGCAGGCTGTCCTTACGTACCAGTCATTTGCCCTATACCCTTTACAGTACTAGTCTCTAGCAGTTTCTGGGTATGGCAGGCTGGAAATTTCTGCCTCATTACAGCAAGTAATTTCTCTGATGTTCCTCCTAGCCTCCCTGTTTCCCCTCCACATAAAAACAGCTGCCAAGCTCAGAGGGAGCTGGTCACTTGCAAAAGCTGCCTTGGACTTACAGTGCTGGTCCTGTTAAAGTGAAGGAACTGCTTCGCCATGCTTCGGATGTGCTCTATTGAGATGAGGCTGGCAGCCTCTAGCTGAAATGAATATAAGTTGATTAAAATAAATGTAACATCATTATTCTTTTCAAGTCCAGATGGATTTCACAAGAAAGAACACCTTTATCTTTGGGGTGAGCAAATTACTGTATTTTTTTTTTTCCTAGCCCTGTGGGCAGCCTTGCATTGGCTAAACTGTTAGCATAACGAAGTTAGAATGATTATTTTAAACTTCAGCTGAGCTTGCTGCAAATGAACAGCTTGTTGCTCAAAAGTACATTAATATTCCCTCTTATCTATAGCATTCAGTTTAAGTAAAGTTATCACCTCTCCCTAAAAATAGCCCTGTTTGCATCCTTAGACTGTCATAGAAATGGCAGTGCTGATATCCCGTGCAAGGGTGCATGGGTCTTGTGCTGTGGACAGAGGGTCACCTTTGCCTTGGGCCCTGTCTGTGAGGATTTGTGAGCATGTCCTTCCTTCCTCAAAGCAGGGGCTGAGGTGGGAATGAGCTTCACCCTCTTCCAGCTTCAGGTGGTGGTGGGGTTGCTGGCTTCTGCTTTTTTGCTTTTTGTTTCCAGCACAGAAAGGAATAGAAATACAGGGAGCTTTTTTAGAAGATAACAAAACCACCCCTCTCTGATAAATGGAAGACAGATGCTAATCTTTGCAGAATTGGATCAGAGAGTGCTTTATTTCAATAGCAAGTCTTCTCTTCCTGCTAATCCTTCCTGCAGCCCTACTAGGCTGACAGCACCCCCAACAGGTTCAGGATGCCTTTGTGCATGTGTGTGTGTATACACACACACACACACATATATATATATACTTATATTTTACTGCATGGGCCAAGTCTTTCAATATACCAAAAGGTATTTTTAAAAGTAGAAATAGTTCCATGCATGGAACGCATTAGTGTTACACAAGGGTTTTTATTTGTCATGATTTGAGAACTACCCCATGTCTCCTGCCAGGGTTTTACTTAGATTGGTAGGCCTGGGGTAAAAGGCTTGTGTTCTCTGTTAGGGGCCTGTAGGTGTGACTGCCCTTAGCAAAGGCACTGCTGCCCTCCTTTGAAGCCTTGCTGTGGGGTGCACTGAGTGGATGTCATTTTTTGAAAACCACTGCCTTCAGAGTGGCAAAAGATCTGAAAATGCTGTTAATGCCCCTGAGCCAGTAAATCATCCACACTCACCTCGGCATTGGAAACAATGTGATATCGGACTAGCTCCAGCAGCTTCCATGAACCCTGCAAAAATGAGAAAGAGGACTTCTTAGCCCAGCATGAGTAAGGCAAACACAACCTGGCCCATGAGAGGGCATGGGCATGAGGTCACCAGCTGAAGCTGGAAACTTCTGAGTCAGTGGTGGTGCTCAGCTCATGGCACGTGTCCTGCCAGTCCATGCCCTTGTCCCCCTGTCTTTTTTTTTTTTTTTTTCTTTTTCAACATGGGCCTTTCACATGCTACAAGCCATCCCTGGTTTCCCCAGAACAAAAGCACTCCCTCCTCTCAGCCCTCATCGAATTGTGTGTCCACTGGCAGAGGCAGGGAGTACCCAGGGGACATGATGCTGAGGTCCTTCTACCAGTAGCAACCCCAATCAGTAGGGCCCCTGTGGCACCTACTGCCATTGATCATTCCCAACAGGGGTGATGCCTCCTGTGGCAGAGTTTGGGTCTTTGCCAGGCAGCCATCAGGGCTGGGCTGTCAGGACAACAGCAAGTGAGCAGGGACCTGGTGCGGGGGCCTTGGCATCACTTCATATGATGGTAGGCCCCAAATCTTATTCCTCTGTAGTATATTCCTGATCTTTGTTAGATAGCTTAAGCCTTGATCTCCTTAAGTTAAATGAATGCTAAAGCTGGAATACTACATATGTATGCATCTACTTTATATTCCACTCACATATCTACTTAGAACAATTTGCTCTATTGAAAGTCTGTACCTCTGCAGAAAGCAGGTAATCCATAGCCTCAGCTTTCATATTATTCAGAGCTCCATTACTTGGAACGAAGACTGTGTAAGGTCTGTTCTCCTGCTGTAAATCCATTCCCAGGCCAGTTTTCTGTTTAGGTTTACAAATAAAAGTGAAATTACATATTAATTTTGGAAAAGATCCTGAAATAATTGTATGGAATTGCTTTTCTGAATCGTTACCTCTATCAAAGATGTGAATTGGCTGTATTTTCCATTATCTTGAAGCACTGACATTATGGTTTCCTAAAATAAGATGAACATAAGATTTATTTTAGTTGGGTTACTTAAAATGAATGGCAGTTCTTATAAGACAGTTTTTGAATTACTCTATGGCTCTCAGTTATTAGAGATCTGAATATATTTGTGTCTTCGTGTGGATG
Source organism: Aythya fuligula (assembly GCF_009819795.1). NCBI lineage: Eukaryota > Metazoa > Chordata > Aves > Anseriformes > Anatidae > Aythya > Aythya fuligula. The sequence goes on from NC_045559.1 coordinate 58,376,874, forward strand.
TGCTGTTTGGAAACAACTGAGGTGGTACAGTCTTCTAGTCTTCATGCAATGCTGGCTTAGAGTTAGAGTTTGTCATTGTTCTGAAATACTGTGTGGGCACAGAACATATAAATGTGTGTGTTATTATTTTTGCATTCTCAATGAAAAAGGACAGAGGGAGAAAATATTCACAAAAACAGCACGTAAATGGTGAACACTAAGCTGGGCACTAAAAATCCCAAAGCATCCCAAATTATAAGTTTTTGTAATTTTAGCCTTTGGGGCGTCTGTGTATGTGTGTGCTGGTTTGAATACAAGTTTTGCCTGGAATCTGTCCAAATGTTCCTTGTTCTAGGTTGTTCTATTCAGTGAAATGTACTGATTATGAATGAACAGCTCAAATGCAGTGAGTACAACCTTGTCTGTGGACCAGCTTGGCAAAAGAACAAGTGTCTGTCTACCTTAGAAACTGTATTGCTACTTTCCACCTTGAAGGTTGTTTCTCTGAGTTGATGTGCATTGTCTCAGTAGTTTGTCTAGCTGCTGTTAGTCACAGTCCTTTGCATTAAATGAATGTAAAACTGTTGTAAAAGAAAGTCCAACACTGTATGTGTATAGCATACGTCTCACCTCTTTGTTGCTTTCAAATGTTGGCTCTATGTTGTCCATGGATTTGTCAACAATGTGCAAAATTCCATTGGAAGCAATAATATCACCCTGTAAAAGTTTTCCTTTCCTCTTTCCCCCCTGGATTCTAATTCTTAGTTGATTATCCTGAAAGAAGACAGACAGTGAGTAGTGAGCTCTTTATCGTGGAATGACAACAGGTGGAGTATGCATGTTGAATAATATCTAACAGCTGCTGCCATCGCCAACATCTGGGCCATTTAAATCTGGGGAGGCTAAAGGTTGCTTCCAATGCCTATCAAGGAAATGGAAAACAATCCTTTGAATTTGGATTGGAACTATGTTATTTTGTTTCAGAACAGCAAAGTTTGGCAGAGAAGCAGGTATGGGGGAGTGAGCTGTTAGCAGCATACCTGAGAGAACTCTGATGACTCTTAATAATAAAAATCTGGGAGGAAATGATTTAAAATGTGATTGCAGTGAATGGGTCAACTCCCATAATCTTAAGGGACTACAAACCATTTCCTTATATTATATGTATATTTAAAACAACAAAATGTTGCTGATTGTGCACTGTTCTGAAGCCTGCAGGAAGCTAGCAGGCCTCAGACAGCAATAATATTTTCCTGTTACAAATGGAATGTATGCTCATTAAAGAAATACAATAGATCTCTTTTCTTAGATGTCACTGATTTACTAGAAAACATGAGAAGTACTTTATTTTAGCCCTTACACAGGCTCAAGCCATTAACAGATATTTAGTGGACCAAGAACAATAGCTCTTAAAAAATCTAATAAAATCTGTTATAACAGCTGTAGAGAATACATTTTTGAAACCATGGCATCAGACTGCCCTAATGTTTGCTAACATCAAATAGACAGGCTTGTGTTGAACTTTATCCCACATTTTTCATGATAAATTGCCACGTGAATTTTATTTATGTTGAAGACTTCTGTTTCCTGCATTGTTCAAAGGATGCCCAGGCTGATACTCAGTGGAAGGTGGGATCTACAATGCAGTCAGTGCTTGCTCTGTGTGAGCTGAACACGGCGTTTCCAGCATAAGATCTGGGCTTTTACCTCCCCACACCACCTCATAGTTTTTGTGCTCTTTTAATGCCCCTTTTAGCTCTGATGGCTAAAATGTCCCCTCTAGCTCTGTTGGCTATGTCAGCAGATTTAAGATGACTTAAGATGAGCTGAATTACTCTACATTTTAGAGCTGTAGTTACTCAGCAATGATGCAATTCTAAAAGTAACTTTTGTTTTCACTGATTTTGTTGCCAGTGAGGTTTTAAGTTTCTGCAGCCTGATGGCTCACAGAGGAAAGATGATTTATACTGATGTTTTGAATTAAACGTCAATTAGATGTTTTGAATTAAAACAGTGAAGTAGTATCCTTGCTGGAAGGCCACTTACCTTTTCTCCCCTTGATATCTCTCCTGACTTGCCAGTCAAAGTATATATTACATTAGTATTATTCAAGCTACTGGTATCCAATTGACCAGCAATTATATGGAGTTTCACAAAGTATTGTGCTTTCAGTTTATTGCTCAGAAGGTCCTTTATCTAGAAGAAGAGAAGAGAAGAGATGTATTTCAATACAGGATTCATCTTAAATAAATAAAAAAATCATAGTGTTTTTTTCCTCCAACTGTTAAATTCTGAAATGAAATGTTTTCTTCTGAAGTGAGGTGATAGTCTGAACAAAGTAAAGTCTGAACTTGGTTTCAGTTCAGATTCCATTCCTATGTACCTGCATGTGTGGTAAGTAGTGCCTCAAAGAGTTGTCCTGACCTTTGGTGGAACGTCCTGTATGTTAAGCCCTTTAAAATGAGGCTACTTTTTTTTAAAAAAAAAAAAAAAAAAAAAAAAAAAAAAAAAAAAAAACACAAACAAGCAGAAAAACAAACTACAAACAAAAAAAAAAAAACATAACCAAACCACCCCACCAGCAAAAGCACTTTTAAAAAAAATTGCTCTTATACAAAGGGTTACTTTTAGGTCTTCCTGTTGAAAATTCAGCTCTTGATTCAAGTGAAAAACCCTCAAACATCTATGTGGGACAATCCAAAATTTACTTAAAACACGACTACATTCTACTCTGACTCACCAAACTATTTTGCTTGTATTTCAAATAGTAAAAAGACAGTCTCTGGTCTCTAGACTTGAATGGTATGCCAGAAGTATACTACAGCAAAAAGTTCTGAATCTGTTGAATCAAAGTGCTTTCAATGCAGATTAGATTTCTGAGCGAGATAAATCTCTCTCATTCAAAACCCTTGTTGTTGTTTACTTACATTGATACCTTTGAGTCCCCTGTTTGTTGGTACAAGCACGGTAAATGGTCCCAGGTTACTCAATGGCCATTCATAGACATTTTCTTATAAGGAGAGGAGAAAAAAAGATAATTGAGTATTTAAAAGCTCATTAAAGGAAGGAACTCAATATTCTGTGTGAGGTATGAAAGGGCAGAACAAGCAACTATAGTATCTGTGATTATGAAATGTTAATTTAAGATTCTAGAAGATGAACTGTTGAAAGACAGTGGAATGTTAATCCAGCTGCTGCTGCGTATTAAACCCAGGATGAGGCAAAATACTCAGAATGCTTTTAGTACCCTGGATTCCATAGCATGCAAGCCAGGATGATGGCCACGAAAACAGCACTGCTTTAGAGCTGTGCTTTTGCAGGGAAATGTCTTCCTGATTTAAATCAATTCGGGCTTCATGGGATAAGGGATATGTGGTTGACAACCTGCTGGTAATGCAAATATCAGCAAACACATAGCTGGAAATAAAAGCTGATGCACTGCAAGTTAATTAGTTTGCTTGCTACCCAGATGGTATTTCCATTTCCAAGACAGACAGAGAAGACTACTGAGTCTGTAGCTGAAGCCATTAAATATTTCTAATAATCAGTTCTTTTCTCAGAGTTTTGAAATTAGAAGTGGGGAAAAAAAAGCATCTTTATAGTCATGATGGGTATGTTGTACCACAGGATATATCTTAAAATTAATACACTGTCTGGACTATTCTGCTTTATATTCTTAGTTTTTGAAAGACATTAATGTGGAGTGAATATACTGTAAAATAACCTATGCAGTTAATGTGTCTTTATAGTTGCTGGCTGGTGAATCATATGGCACATTTAAGTCCAAAATTTAACCAAATAACATAACATTTGGATTGTTGTTGACAAATGGTGGCACTCAGCATGCCACGCACTTTTCAGACACAGAAGGAGAAACACAGAGAAATTTCAACTTAGCTCTCACTGCTGAGGCAATGGATATCTGTTTTCAGTGCTAAATATAAAGGCAATTGCCATTTTTTTTCCTTGGCCAGCTATGTAGGATTCTTACTCTATTCTCGTTGGTAATTGAGGGCCTTTTTTTCTTAGTTGCTGGGCTCAGTGAGAAGAACTAAGCAAATTATATTAAACAGGAGGGATTTCTTCATATTTGTAAATCTAATTCCAAAATCCATCTTGATTCTAGCAGTGTTTGTTCCTGGCTCAAATTTTTGACACTGCAAAGATAAAGATCTGGTGGTAAAGATAGTTCTGTTCTCTTCACAGGGTGGCTGCAATAACTGCTAAAGGCTGGACTCATTTCTTTGGATGCCTCTTTGCTATTGTGCCACAATTGTAAACAGATATGAACATCTTTGAGGAGGGTGAGTCATCTAGCTAGCTAAAAGAATCCTTTAATTTTTTTTTCCTATACTTTTTTACCATTTTATTTGAGAGTTCACAAATAATTTGTCTTTAATTTCCCAAGAAAAGCTCTGTGTACAAATGCACGTTTTCTAAAATCTTTGTCCTGCCATCAGAAATTCCTTCTGCTGCCACCATCCTTCCTGCTTAGTGCTTTCTGGGATATTTCCTTATGTTGCTCTCCTGTTGCATTTCCAAACCTCATAAATACCAAGGATTTGCAGCTCATCTGATTATAGGATTGCATTTGTCCTGAATAATAAAATTCAGCTACAAAGGAAGTATTTGGATCTGCCTTGGAAATGGATTTTACATTATGATCTAATTTAAGTAGTTAACACCTTTCCCCCCATTTCTTGAATTTCATCATTTTTATCTGATATGTTATCACTGCTTTGTACAATTAGATGATATGCAGGCCAATGACAGCTTTGGGTGTTATGGCATGATGGATATAACTTTATTATTAGATAGTGTGGGATAATATGAGTTTTAAATTTAAAATTAAACCCCCAAATGTGCTAAAGCGTGGCTGAAGAATTTGCTTCTCTATGCCTTACTATGTTATTAAAATACTTTCCTAAAACAAGGGTAACAAAACAGATTAAATTTATGTTAGAAAATGCCAAGGCACTGAGTTTGAAACACTCCTTTGAGGGGGATTGTGGTTTAGCAGGATTTTTGTCGAATACAAGCAGAATTTCTGATGGAGAAATGGCTGCTCTGCAGCTGGCAGTCCTATCCTGCAGCTCTGCAGGACATCTCAGGTGCTTTGGTGGTGGACATCTCATCCATGAGCCATAATGGGCTCCACCTCTCTCTGCAGACAATTTAGAAACCTGGAGATACCTGTCCCCCAGCTGCGGCCAAGGTGCTCTAGGGTGGATCAGAAGGGAGGTCCTGAGGGTGACAAAGACTGGATAGTGATGGTTTCTTCCCCTCTCCACTCTACTTTTTCCTGGTGAAAGCAATGCCACTGTTGATGGCTGGAAAAGAGGGACCCAGCTGGTAACTGTGATGTTTTGGTGGATTCCCGTGCTTTGTTCTCTATTAAATATCAGTTATCCAAAGCAATGGGGCTAGGGATGGAGAGGATTTTATCCTATGGGGCAAAACCCACTGGTCGTACCAAATCATGTGTGAGGAATCATGGGAGCATATTTAGCACTTCTGCTTGGAAATTTTTGGAGATTGCTTAACGTGGTGAGCAAAGGCAGCTCTAAGTGGCCAGAGGGAGCCTGTGGTGGTCAGTGTGCACTGTGTCATGCCATTGGTGGCACGATCCTGCTGCCAGGGATGTGGTGAGGAAGACAGTGCAGGAGGTGACCGTTTGCTCGCTTACCCATGAGTGATAAGGCAGATGTCAGCTTGCCTTGCCACCGTCCTCCCACTTCGGTGTTCAGGTCTTGGAGGCGCTCCATGATGCTTCCGTAGCACACAAACCCGTTCCCCACAAAGCCCCTCTGGCACGTACACCTGTGAAGGGATTGTCACTTTAGCTGTGTGTTGATGCACTGTGGGGTCAGTAAGGCTCTGGCTAAGCATGCTCCAGGTGTTATTAACTACTTCTCTGAAGGCTTATTCAGGGACAATAATGTATTTTAGTTTTGCATCTTTCCTTCAGCATGCTGTAAGGTAACAGTTGCTAGTGGGATGGTATATGCATTTTGTCATTTAATGGGTAATTATATTAATGTTTTTTTTCATCACTTGGCTAGCTGTAAATTTCCCTTGCTCATGTAGCCACTTCCGTGGCTTACATCAAACCTTGACTCAGCAGTGTGATGGATGTGAAACTGCATTACTTTGCAGTAAGAGTGCCCTTAAATCCCAGCTATTTAAAGAATTATAGCTGTGTGAGCAGTGGCTTAGTGTGTTATATGTGCAGGTGTGTAGGGAAGCGTGGTGGCCACTTGCCTGACATGATGTCCTTCTGTCAGCTGGGCAGTGGTGTGTTAGTGGTGTCTGTCTTGCAGGGCCTTTTTGACAGGGGGCTCTGGCTATGTGATGCCCTTGGCCATGGTGCAGTGTGGGGCCTCCCATCCCCTTTGGGGTTCCTGAATGTGATGGTCGCTGAAGCCCAGCAAGCCATGGAGCCTGCCTGCCCATGGGCAAGGAGAGGCTGTGGTGGAACGGTGTGAGGTGTCACCCCCACAGCAGTGGGGAGGTGATGTAAAGCTTTAAGCCTCCAGTCACTCCTGGTGGCTTGGCAGGAGTAATGGTGGTTACATATAAAGGGGGTGGTGGCAGCTCATAGAAAAGATGTGGCAGGGGTGTCAGTCCTTTCAATAAAGCAAAGTGATTGAATGTGTTACAATGACTTTTAAGCAACACAACCGTTTTGGGCAATGACACTGGTATTTTAACATTATCTTTCTTCTGAAGCTGCAGAAGCATGAAATCTCATGCTTCTTCCGATGTATAAGTTGTGCTGCTGCTGTGTCTGTACTGGCAAGAGCACGTCATCTGTGACACCCTGGCTGTCCCATGGGGATGCCAGCCTGTGAGCGGTGTCAGTGATGCGTGGTAGACCCAGCCCTATGTACTTCCAGGGCAGCCTTGGGTTGTGTTGCCCAGATGAGTGATGGGCAAAACCTTGAGAAGAACTCAACAGCCTTGCAGCCTGGAGGTGGGCTGTGTTTAGGGTGATGTGTTGCAGCCAAGGGAAAATCTAAAGGAAATTTATGGAAAAGCAACCCTGAGTGTCAACCTGTCATTTTCCATCTCATAAGGGAGGAAACACATGAAAATTGGACTTAAAAGCCATGAAAAGCTCAGTGTTCAAGAGAGGTGGGGAAGAAATTGTTGGTCGTTGACAGGGTTGACGCGTGCTTGTATTAGGTGCTGATGGGTACAAGTGGTTGTGATTTTCAACAAGCAACTGACCTTGCATGTGCCTCGACCTTGTGTCAGCCTGGCTATGGACAAGGAGAGGTGATCAGTATTTTCTGAAAATCTGGGCTCTTGAAGCCTGCCTCAGAGTGAGCAGCTACCAACACCTGCAGTTTTTGCCAGTCAGCAATTTCTGTTGCACCCTTCAGAAATGCTGCACCTAGGGTATGAGCTGGAAGTGTCAGCTCTGTGATTTACTCATCTCCAGGGCTAAAATTAAAGCGGGCACTTGTCAACATGTAGCATGCACAGAAAGAAATTCTAACTATATTTAGGAGGCTAAACAACTATATTTGGCTAAACAACTGTGTTGCCAAACGTTGGCTTTTAATAATGCTTTTCCTAATCAAGTCTCCAGCATGTTCAGTATTTATGTAAGCCCTATCCATAATGACACATCCATGTGGACTTTTTAATTATTATTATTTTTAGTATCAAACTATATATATTTTTAGGTATCAAACATTATTCCACACAACTGAAAAATCTCCTTTATATAACTAATGACCTAACCATTTCCATGTGCTGGCTGTTACGTACACAGATTTGCCAATCACAGAAGTATCAACCTGATGCCAAGTTAACTCCTGTTTGCTATGTTAGTTCTCATGTCTGCATGGAAATAGTCTTTACCATAGCTATTTTCTTGATGATAGCAATCTTATTCTAAAATCTCCACAGTCCCTGCAAACTGATGAGGTTGCATATGTACTCAGGGGGATATAAGCTAGGATTTTGGCCAGGAGGCTCAAGCTTTTATTCTTTCTGGTCATGGGTAAAAATAGCAGCCTAGAAGCATTGTAACTTGTTAGAATGCAACTTGGATGGTGAGACACCTTCTTTTTAAGGGGATCTCTTGGGTAGAGGGTAAGACTGCAGCCCTGATGAAGGGTTTGGGGCTGGGAGGTAGAAGCAATTCCTCCTTGGGGGCTGACCCCTTTCTTCTGTGGTGGTGGAGACTGATGGGGTAAATATCACTATACTGATGTACGTAGCCCCCTTCACTTCTGAGTGGAGAAGGAAAACCTGAGGCCTTAAAGAAGCTGAGGAGCGGTTTAATAGAAAAAAAAAGAAACCACCCTTGAAATACTGAACAAATTAGATCAAGGTTTCAAAATAAATCTCTCTTTTTCAGCAAACAACCATAAAAGAAGAGAGAGGTTAAACACTAAATTTTTGGCTATCACTTCCAGGGGTACAATGAACTGCAGAAATACCTACCTAGTTTGAAATTAATTTTCTGAGGAAAATACTGCTTATAAGAGAGTATGAGCCCAGTAACATGGTTTGGATTTGCCTTCAAAGGAAAGCATTTAGCAAGTACAGAGTAGCACTTATCTCAGGGGCTTGAGGCCTTCAACCTGACTACCATCTCACCCTCTTCAGTGCAGTCATTTACTCTGTGTGGTTGGGATAAGGAAGGACCAGCTAGGTAGTTGTCTCCATTGATTTTGTCTTAGTTTGCCTGGAGGGTCTGGTTTACAACTCATACTGTGTATGGCCGGACAGGTTTTGCTTTGAATGCGTTGTGTACTACAAGGGCTGGGTGTCTCTGAAGAGGAACAGATTTATAAAAAAGTCTTGCTGGACGATTTAAACTGAGTTGTTTGTTCTCATGATACGATGCATGGACAGCATAGGAAAAAGACTGGGGAGCTGCCACAACTTGAGTTTACCTAAGAAGAGGAGCAGAATTATATCTTTCTGGAAAAGGGAAGCTCAGCTTTCCATCTCCATTTATTTTAATCTATTTTAAAAAGGGGGGTTTTCTTTATGAAGCTACTAATTTCTACGCTGAAGACAGAGTCAGAGTAAAAATTATAGTGGAATTTGAAAAGAAAATAAAGGGAGATCAGCTGAGGGAAAGCTTGTTCAGTTTGGAAACCAGAGAAGTTACAGTCTAACATTCAATGTAATTCTGCACCAGCTGAAGCTTCATAGTTTCTGGGCAAGGCTGTACCTAATTACTTGCTGAAGCAGCGCTATGGAAAGTGTCAGCACTCATTCAGAAAAGATCTATTTAGGAGCAGAAACAGAGATGATCTTGATTTTCCAAGAGGTTGCTTTGTTATGTTCATAAACTTTAAACATTTGTATTTTCTACATGTTTATGTAAGTACAAATAATTTGATTCTGGAGAAATCAGAAGCAACAATATGTGGGAAGTCATTTAAAAACTAAAATAAATGGAAGGGAATAAACTTGGGTTTGTGGACTCACTACAGCTCTTTGTTTTAGAAGTTTGAAAACCAACCAAGCAAAAAACTGCAAAAGCATATCCACAGAACCCCCCCTCCCTAACCCCAAATACATTTAAAATCTGGGCTGCAGCCAAAATACTTTTACATGTATCAGAAACAATTTAATGTGTTCACATTTGCTAATTATTTTCTTTGCAAATTTCCTATTTTGTAAATGGATTCACCTTAACTGGAAATTATTCAGTACAGCTTCTCTTTTTGCCAAGTAGACAGGAGTGGGATTCAACTCATATTAAAACTTTCTTCTGTTTTATTTTTGCTGTTAAAGGTCATGAAGTGAATGACATGCAAGGCATTTGTTTGCTTTTTTCAGTAACAAGTCATACATTTTTACTGTCATAAATTTTAAAATTAAAAAACAAAACAAAAAAACAGCTGTTGAAAATTAACTTGCAACAGTGAAAAAGTGATGCTGTAGGAAGGAAAGGTGCTGATTTGTGTGATGTGGAATTTGTTTTTAATCTTTCAACTCATGAAAATTAGCATTTTAGTCTTAATTTCACATAGAAATACTCTCTGATCTTTAAAGTTTTACACCTGGCTCTGCTGGTGTGCTGCAGCAGCCAAGTGTACTTTTGAGTACTACAATATGCTGCGGAAATGAGCCAGGGGATATTCTAGAGAAATTTGTCGGAAATGCACGATAGCTTACACAAAAGGCAATGTTAATTCTTAACTATAAGAAAAAGCTCAATAATGATGCAAGCACTGACAATAAGAATGCTTTCCCATGTGAACACTTGCTGTCTGTAAATCTATAAAAATAAATAATTTGTTCCCCAACTTACAACTGATGGCCTAATTTGTCTTTCAAATTGTAATTCTCAGCTCCCGAAATCTAGCACTTCTGGGACACCTCTGTAGACTCAGTACTAGCTGTCACTGGCCTATAAAAACATGTAATTCCAGTTTTTTGTTTTAATACAGCGTTGCTAAGTCCAGTGTTAAAGCCAACTTTCCTCCTAACATCTGCTTAGCAAATTTCTGTACAGGAAAACAAATTCTGACAGAAGTTGCACAGCTTCCCACATGCTTTGAGGAATCTGCGGAGGCGGGTGTTGCTTTCACAGCATGGGGAACAGATGCCCTGGTTGTATCTGCATTAGTATACTAAAAAGGGCCAGAGCTCCAGTGCTGTCCTGGGATAATTAATGCTGATTAATTTTTAGCATGCTGCCTGGCATGGTTCTGGCGCACACAACGTTTTCCCAGGCAATGCCCAAGCACAGCTGAAGGGATAGCATGTGCCAGGGACCTCTGCCAAGAGGCAGTTACTCTTCTTTGGAGGAGGAAGAGTATTTAGCTGTGAGCCAGACCACGCTGCTTGCCCTCAGGAACAGAAAAAAGGTTTTGGTCCTTATTTACTAATGTGGAAATGACCTCTGAGAGCTAATAAAAATAAACCTTAATAGGCATTAGTGATTGGACTGATGAAATTAAGCATGTCCTAACTGGTTCACCCTAACCCCATTAAATCCCATAATTTGTGCTTGATAATGAAACTATTAATGATAACTTCAGGAGGTTTTCATCCACTGGATTTATTTTAACTGCATGCTTACTACAGGAGGAGGGAGAAACTGGGTGAAAGCTTTAAAAAGCAAAAAGACTTACGTGATCTGTCCTGGTGCAACCATTGAACATTTAGCTTTTTTGTGACAGGTGTTGTTTGTTTCACAAATGTCTATCATGCTGCATCCTTTCCCAGGTACAAAGTTTGTATAATGCTCCTTGCATTCACAGTGGGACTACATCAGAAGGATGGAAGAGGAGAGAGAAAAATCAGACATGCACAAACTGTAGGTTTCAGCATACTTTCTGCTACTAGGATTTAAAAAAATTGAAAACTTTCAAAGCCTTAGTTAATCACCTGGTGAGTTTAGTTGCAAGTATAAAGCTTATCCCTATTTATCTAACTCCCTTTGAGGCTTTACCCACTCCAGAAAACTACTGACACTCAGTTAAAGCCCTTTAGAATCAATTCTGTGACCAGAAAACATTTAAAATCAGCGTGGATAGGTTAAAGCCTCTGCTCCCACAGTCCTCTGACTTTTGAGTCCTCTCAAAAGAAGTGCCAAAGCACATTATTTACTGGTGAGGCGTATCAGCAGTACACACCAGCCCGCGTTTGCCAGCCACGTGCAGCTTGCTGAAAAACCCCCAAATGGAGAAACTTATATGACCATGAGCTTCAGGACAACCCTGGGTAACTTTTCTGCTCCTCAGGGTGTCCAGGCAAGACAGGCATGGTCTACAGATGTTTTGCTTTCTCAGTGTCAGGAGTACAACAGAGAAATTTGAGCCAGTTCCCGATAGCATGAATGCTATGCAGTCTTTACATGGTGCCATTCATCAGTAGTTCTGAAAGACCCAAATTATGCTAACTTTAGGTGTTTAGCTGCAGTATCCGTGTGAGGACCTTACTGGTCCTTGCAGTCACAGAAATTTAACTCTGAGAAGCTTCATTTCGGTGCCTCCATTTAGAGGAAACAAATTTGAGCCAAAACATTCCACAGAAAAAGACCACACTAATGTCATTCCCATCTTCAGAGGGAAACACACTAGCATGTGTAGATAGAGAAAGAAATGGGGTCCCTCCTGGCCACCTGCAAGGCTTATGCCAAAGCCAGGAGTAGATCTTGGCTTCCCTGAGGCCTGTGCCTGTACCCTCATGGCTTCTTTCTGGAGACAATGCAATTTCTTTCCGTGGGCAGCTGACAAAGGAAACATCTGAAGCACAAGTTCAACACTAACCTTTCCTGGGCCATCATATATGCAAATGGTAGACTGTGCAGGGCAGTTCCCGTATATTGCTTGGCACGGGTCTATGGGTAAGCAGACTTGACCATCCCCTTTGTATCCTTCTTGACAGGCACATTTGTGGTGATTTGGTCCAAGGTAAATGCAGTTGGCATTAGGATCACAGACCTTTTTGGAGCATGGGTTGATAGCTTGAAGAAAAAAAAAAAAAGTAAAGGAATTATTGTCCACCACTCTAAAACTGAAGACAAGGATTTGCTCAAGCATCTCTATGTCAAACAAAGCCCGGGCAGACTAAACTTCTCATAACAGCCAAGTCTGAAGTATCGTGGCGACATAAAGACAGGAGGGAGGAATGTGTTTATACTAACGTACTAACATAGCAACTGTTTGCTTTTGTACAGAAATGATCTCTTAACTTGGCAAATTGTGTTATAAACAGATTAAAAGATATAATGTGCTCATTAAAATATTACAACTATTTTCCTGTTCTGTGGTGGATTTTAACTACAGTACGTCAGGTATGTGATATGAAGTCAGTAAAGGCTTTAAGTGTGTGCTAGATCAGTTGGAAACTATTTCTCAATACAATAGGTCTGCTGTTTTCTTTCCGGTAATTAAACAATATAATGTCAACCATTCAGCTGTATGGAAAACTGGCCAGCAAGTTCTTTAGTTGTGTCTTCCACACTGTTGTAGGTTCAGGACTGGACTGGAAGCTCACTGTTTATTTCCAGGAGCTGTTTTTTCTTTTTTCCAAGTCAATGGCATTGTTTGTCCTTGTTCATATTCCAGCAGTGCTTGGAGAGCTTCTTTAGACACCTTTGTGTCCAGTTTAGGACACAGTCAAGCACATCTTGCAGCTGGAAGGGTGGTACTTGCCGTCATCCCCTCTCCTCCTTGTCCCTTTTGTACCCCTCAGCTGGGACTGAGAGAGTTGGCAATGCTCAGCTTCACTCTCTCAAGCCTTCTCTTTTGTTCTGGTGCAAAATCACACGTGCACACATTTCTGTGCTCAAACTGACCATGAACAATGCCACCTCCCAGATGAGTTGGGGCAATCACTGCTATCCTCTGTTACATAGTTCTGCTGGAGCTGCTTGTCCTCAAGAGGTAAGGCTGCTAGCATCCTTCTCTGCTGGTTGCTTGTCTGTGTTGCCTACTAGTAGAACCTTGCATTCCCTGAGAAGTCACTTTCTGATGTCCTGCTATTGGATGGTGGTCAAGTCTACTCAGAGAGGACTACCACACAGGACCAAGAGATGCCAGAGTTAGGACCAAGAGATCCCAAGAGGTGACTCAGTATCCATGTGAAAGAACTTCATGGTGAGGGTGACAGCACTGGAACAGGCTGCCCAGGGAGGTTGTGGAGTCTCCTACTCTAGGGATCTTCAAGGCCTGTCTGGACACCTACCTGGGCAACCTGCTCTCAGGAACCTGCTTTGGCAGGAAGGTTGGACCCAATGATCTCTTGAGGTCCCTTCCAACCCCTACAATTCTGTGATTCTGTGATCCATGCTATGCCTTTTAAGGGGGCTTACTAGGTTTATTCTGGTTGTATGGACTGAAGTTTATGAGCAGTTGGACTGATGTGCATCTGGAGCACATTTTAGTGCTTTGCTTCATCTGGAAGGAATCTAGCTTGTGCACCTGAGACTGCTTTGATATGTGAACCCAAGAACAGTTACGTCAAGATGATGGTGAGATTTGCTTCAGAAGTGTTTAATATCTGAACTGTAATAATGATGTTGTTCCCAAAGAACCCAGTTACATTAAAATTACTCACGTTCACAATGTGTACCGTCCCCGTGGTAGTTGGGCAGACATGTGCATTGCAATCTTCTGCCATCCTCATCTGAGATGGTGCATCTTGAGTTTGCAGGGCACCGCAAGGCCTCGCATTCAGCTATTGCTGAGGGACAGAGGGTGACAGATTAAGCTGTCTGCATACTCCTGTTCCAGGAGACATTTCAGCTTTCAGTATACCAGCTGAAAGTCCACCTGGCTCGGGGACCATCCATCCCATCAATCCCCATCTTTATTCTGGTGATTGAAGGGGTGACAATGGTTATGGAAGTTCACGGGCAGGGTTTGAGGTTCAGTGTATGTCTAATTGCTTAAGTAAATAACCTGAGACTAATTTTACATTTGTCCTCACCAAGTCTAACTGTATCAGAGCCATTGAATATAACTTATATAGAAAACAGCCTACTTACGCTGATCACAGCTGAGTCCTTGGTATCCAGACAAGCAAGTGCATCTTCCATCCCCTGTAATTCCACTGTTGCACACTCCATGAACACAGTTGCAAACTATATGGAGAGATGAATTGGCTTTAATGAATAAGGATGGTGTTTGGAAAGACATCATTAGTGGTTACCCATAGCAAATAGTGTCCTGGCCAACAGCTGTTAAATATTACAAAGCACAATTTTCAAACCAAGCTTTGATCAGACTTCATGAATTACAGGTTTCCATTAATGAGAAGATCAAAACTCGTAGCTGCATATATCAGCAAATAAGAGATACTGATTTTTGCAGTCTGGTATAATAGCCTGAGGGCCTGAAAATCTTCAGGATGTGTTAAATATAAGACTTATAAGACTTATAAGCAGTGATGATAGTTTACCCCCTTCCCTTTACAAACATATGCCATGTTCATGTAAATTGCCTATCTTAATTAATTTTTAATACTTTACCTGTGTTAGTAGTCCTACTACAAAAAGGAGAAACTTCTAAGGTATTGTAGAAAAGCAGTTAGTCACAAATGCACGGTAATTGTAGGTACTTAGAAAACTTGGATAAGCTCAAATATCTGCAAGCTGAAGTGTAAAATGATCCTTAAATTAAAATGTAGTTGAATCCTTCAGCAGCTGCTTGGAAAATAATTACATTTGCAATACTGAATTCATTCAAGTACCCTAATTTTATGAAAACGTCTCAGTTGCCTTTCTGTGTATCAACACTGGCATCCAGTGGACGGCTGGTGGAAAAAGAACCTTTAAATCAGCCGTGGTGTAGGATTAGTATAGAAAGGCCATCACAGATTATTTAAAGTGAGGCTGTTCATGACTCTTTTTTAGGAGTAACTTGATGCAGTTCTTGAGGGAACAAAAGTGTTTTATTTAGAGATAAACAGCTATTACTGCTTAAGAAAGCAGGCGATTTTGTGAACTTGTATAACGCTCATTAGGGTTGAGGAAGATAAGTAAAATAGTAGAAATCATTAAGAAACAGGCAAAATAGGAAAATATACAAATGTATACACTTGTGACCTATTTTAATTTTAAATAGTGCAAATAGCTCAGATCCTTCCCTCAATGTCCCACTACTCCTAATAGAAGTATGGCCAGTGTGATCAAAAAAACACCCCACAACTAAACAAAAGCTACCCTTTTTCACAGTTTTCACTGAATTATGGAGCTCCATGGCACACAACATTGTGGAGACCAAGAGCAGAACTAGATTTAGAAACAAGGTACATAATTCCTGGAGGATGGTCCAACAGGAGCCATTAATTTCAATACCACATGAGTATTTCATGCCCTATACAGATGTTCTAATTAGCAGATGAATTTAAAAGTCATACCAAAACACTGTATACCACTATAAATTCTGCATTGATATGTTCCTGTCCAATATTTTGTAAGCACCGTTTAGATCAAGTAAATGCAAATCCATCATTTAGGATGAAAACTGGGTGACAGGATAACAGGGTGGCATACTGCAGGAACACAAAAATAATTCTAATCCCAAATTTATTTGACTGTTGGCTAAAAAAAAAAGATATTTAAGATAAGATTAAAATATTTTTGTAGTGCTACACTGACAGTGTTCTCTGCATGACTCTGAGTTGAATGGAGGACTTGTTAGTGTTAGGTCAGAGGTTGGACTTGATGATCTTGAGGTCTCTTCCAACCTAGACAATTCTGTAATTCTGTGAATCCAGTCCCTCTATGAATGAGAAATTGAGTAGCTGCCTGTTTTCTTTCCCTGTTGTATTTCTTGAAGCAGAGAGCAGCTCCTGGTGGGAAACTAAATGCCCTTCTCGTTTCACTGTGATATCTTAGTGTCTGAATACAGCTTGCACTCACCTGCTTTTCCCCATTTCAATACAGAAAGCTTAAACTTACCTGATGTGCACTGAGGACCAAATAAATTCTCCTCAGCACATTTTTCACAGGCTGTCCCACCAAATCCTTTCTGTGAATTACAGAATGGAAATAAAAACTTAAATCTCTCATCTGTATATAGACAGACAGATAAACAGTTAGTAGCCTGGAAGCAACATCTTTAGCTTCCAAAAAAACCCCAAAGCACACTACCACCAAGAACAAAACAAAACAAAACAAAAAGTCAGTCAGCAAATCAGAAATGACCACTGAGATTTAGAAAATGTTCTTTTGAATAATTTTTTCTCTGCTTTTCTTCTTCTTTTTTTTTTTTTTTTTAACTTTACACTTGAAATCATATCACATTTTGAATATCAAACAATAATTAATTAACAATAATTAACAATAAAATAACTAATTAACAATAGAGAATGATAATCAAGCCTAAGGCCCAAATCATTTCTGTAATTGTTAGGTTGTATTTCTTGACTATTTCTTATCCTTTCAACATTTCACACGTCGCCAAAGGATATGATTTTGATGTAATGGAAAGATTGACCAGTAGAGGAGGAGGTAAAAAAGATTTGAGTTGTGTTTTTTTTTTTTTTTTTAATATTTTTACTAAATGTATTAAGCAGTGCACACTGTACTCTCAGAGAAACATATTGAGAGTATAGTCCCAAATACAATTATTTCTAATTAGGGCAAGTAGTCATAACTAGCAGCACACATTAAAAGATAGAACTCAAACCACGTATTTCAGGAAAACAAAATGGAAGAACCCTCTAATAATTTTACCTGAATATGCCTAAGTCTACAAAAATAATACTATGAATTTTAGTGTGAACCAGACAAAAAATGAACTCCAAGCAGGCCACCTCTGCTATTTTTGAAATACTCTCATGTACGCAATGTAGCATGTACTATTTTATGTACTAATATTTATTATTATTTCTTAGTGGCATTTATATACTGAAGTTATATTTTTTCCTTTATGAGAAAGGCTGTACCTGACAAATGCATGTTCCATCCCCTTTTATGCCCTCGGAGCAGCGTCCTCTCCCATTGCATGGTGATGCAGCTCCTCCTGGACATGCTGGAAATGATGATGTATAAGTGATCAGTCACCTTGCTCTGACCCTTCTGCCCCACTTGAATGTTTGGGTGAGGACCTTGGAGGCTGTGGGGCTTTGGGCCAGGCAGGGTGATCAGGTGATGGCTGCTGTTTTGCATCTGCATCACTTGGCTTCACCAGAGACCATCGCCACTCTCTAGTATGGAAAGTTTAAGCTAGTTCTGCAATCAAGGGATTACAAAAGAATAGAATTCTTATTCTAAAGTGCAGCACTGATTTAGTCCCTTCTGATTTACCTCTATCGTCCTCTAAACTGTTAGATTGCTTAACAGAAGTGACGTTTGCATGACCGCTTCTTTGGTACGTTAATACAACTGACTGATTGAGAACTTGCTGTCAGGATCATATTTAATGGTAAGCTAAGGTTTAAATAAGCCTTGCTGCAACACGTGGCCTGTCCTCCCCTCCTCTCTTCCTCTCAATTGCATTTGATATATCTGGAAAGTTCCTCCCTCATACATCCTTTAAGACTGTGATGTTTGATTCAACCCCCCCTAGAAATTAAAATATGAGTATCTCATGACCCACTTCTCTCCTATGGGCTGTGGTCACTACTAACATTTGGGTGCCAAAGATGTGGTATGTTCAGATCCTCTGATGCTAAAACTGTGATTATAGGTGGTGGTACACTAGGGGAGACAACGTCTGACCACAAACCCCAGCCAGATGGAGGGGATTAGAAACAATGATTGCATTTCCAAATCAAAGTAGTTTAATTTATGGCTAAGATTTTTCAATATCCATGTTTTTAATAAGAGATTACCTATAGAAAACACATATCAGAGTAGTTTTTAGTCAGATTGTTCTGTCAGGTTTTTCCTTCCATTGGGAATATCCTTATTTTTAAGTCACGCAGCCTCTCTGTGGAAATGATTTATTAACTCCCTTGCATAAGCCCTTCCATCCTGTCAGCCTAGCTGGAGTTGCCATTAGGCACCATAATCCTCATGCAGGTGGTATCTAAATGTAGGAAACTCCTATTGCCCTTGTAGGTGCTCTGCTGTACATTACTGGTGGATTTATTGCTTATAGAGTCTTGGTTGGTTCCATGTGTGCTGGAGTGGACAGCACTGGATTTATGCTCCCACTGGGGAACGTAATCCTTATTTAGAGTGGTTACGTGACTCGGAAGTTCACATGAAAATGAATTTGATTAGTGTGGAGTGATGAGCAAATAAGTGTATGTGTGTATGTGTACACCTAATTTTAGTGAAGGCTTTGGCTTTATAACACTGTCAATTTTTCTCTGTTTATTTCTTGATGAGTTTGTGAGGTCTGTTGGATTTGAGTAAGCTCCTCAGGAAAAATCAGTACTTTTAAAGGTAAAAATCTGAATCTGGTTCATCTCATATATGCTGAAACAAAAGTGTTTATTAAGAATTGTGATGAAATAACCAGGAACAAGGTAAAGGGACAAGTACATATACTTTAATCTCTAAAGTAGCTTTTAGTGAATCTTTAGGTATGGTGTGACAGGTATATGGATCTTTAGGACTGATGAGGATGCAAACTCTTTAATGTTTGCTATCGAATGAAAACAATTTCAACTGCACTGATACTTCTATTAAGCGTGCAAAGATAAAGAAAACTCAAAGTTAATGATGTAAATTCCAGGAAAGTACACTTCAAAACTGCTGACAAGACAGTGTTTTGCTGTTGGTATTCATTCCACTTCCCCTTGTCTTCACTACCTTGTCTCCTGTTTTGATACCACCACCAAGGGACAGCTTTATCAGAAGCTTAGCAAATTACCGCATTGTTCAACAAGTTTAGTTAGGCAGATAAAGCACTTCCTCTCCTCTCGCTCACGGTGCGGCAGGAGGCAGCGCCAGGGCTCTACTCTGGGACACCAGCATGACACGGGGTGACACTGGCATGGTCACCTGGCCCAGCCCTGGTGTTTGGGAGAATTTGGTTTCTGTTGAGGATGCTTTTCAAAAAGTAGTAAAAAAGAGATGTTTCTGCTTACCTCTTTACAAATACAGGAGTTTGCAGGGCAAATCTTTATGCCTAGCTCATAAAAGCTTAAATCTATCAGTGTTTTTTTTTTTTTTTTTTCTTTTTTTCTCATAGAGTTTAGTTTTGCTTTCTTAAGTGCTTTCAAATGCATCCTCTTCTTGGATTACGTATCTTCTCCAGCTCCCTGCACTGAAGCACTTGTAAAGATATAGTTTGAACCATATCCTTTGATAGAATTTGGTGTATTATCTTTCCTCTTGACCTTTTGTTTTAAACTTTTTTATTCTTGCAATGCTTTCCCCCCAATTGCCCATACTGTGCACATTTGGTTTTGTACCCAGGCTTTTGATCGGAATCATGTAAATATGTGCCCAGTGTGGCAACATGAGATGTGGTAGGAGTGGCTCACACTGGAGCTCATAGCTGACACACGTTGGCCATACAAACTCTGCCAGCTTTGGCTTCTGCAGTTGGATGAGATGGAGAGAAATTAGTTGTCTCTATAAAACTATATTCTTGCTGGCCTGGTGGAGCCAATTAAGGTTCTGACCAGGCAGGTGCACAGTGATAGTGTCAGAAAGCTGTGCTCTTTTCCCCTCTGCTTTTCTGTTTTATCCTGATGTCTGTTTACAGAAGGATGTCTCATTTGCTCAGGGCACTTAGTAGGGAGGGAAACAGACGAAATATTTTTCATTCATGCCATGTGTTACAGTAAGTGCTATCGTTTAAGGAAATCAAAGCAGTATTTAAGACCTAATTCTGTCATTGCCATCAGATATTAAAGGTGAAGTAAACTCCTAGTCAGGATTTTTTCTTCCAGTCTCAGGAAGGACAGGTTTTCCTCCAAGCATTTCAAGGCATGTTGTATGGTCTTACAGAGACTGTGATAACGCAGAGAGCTATTTTCTTCCTCCAAATGACAGCAGAAACAATGCTGAGACCTTGATTTTTAGAAGAGTTGCTTTCTGAGGCCAGGAAATATGCCTGAAGGAAGAGGGGGCCTCCTTGCTCCTGCAGCCTCTGTCTGCAGCAGGGCAGAGCTCACATCCCCCTCTGCAAATACCCATATACCTCTTGTGGTCTCATGGAGCACCCTGAAGTATGAGTTGGTTGAATGTAGAAATGTATTTCTCTTTCTGGGCATTGCGTGGGAAAAGAGTAAATTGCTACACAAGTGGCTATCTTCAGAGAAATACTGCACTGCTAACTACACTCCTATTTTTTCTATAAAAGTACATGTTGGTTGGATTTTGATTTTTTGTTGTTGTTGTTGTTAGGGTTTTTTTTTTTCTCTTTAGTAGATAGATGTCTTGCATTTAAACCAGAGCTTAGGCCATGCTAAAATTATTTGTTTATCTATTTTGTGGACAAAAAATCTTCATAGATATTGAACCAGACCTTGACTCCTTGAACTAAAGGGGGAAATGAGCTGTCTGGGCAGGGAAACATCCTTTGCAGGTTTTGATGACTGCATCACTAGCCTGAAATTTGATGTACTTGTGGAGATGCTGAAATAATTTTCCTGAGGAAGAGGCATCTGGAGGAGACATACTCCTCATTGTTGCTACTTGAGTAATGGCCTTGAACATTCAGTGTCTTCAAAAAAAAACACCAAAAAACCCTGAAAGAAAAGACCCTCCTAGAGTAAGAAAGTAAAGAGTTAAGTAGATTTGGAACTATTGCAAATTCAGAAGAAAGCACTTTTGACCTAAAATAAAAACTTGAAAGTTGCTGTTTGAAAACTTTATTTTTAAAAATCAATTATGGGGATGCTCCCAACTGATAGAACACTGTGAGCCACAGAGCTGGAAAGTAGCTCTGCAGAAAAGGACCTTGCAGTCCTGGTAGACACCAAGTTGAACCTGAGTCAGCAATGTGTGCTTGCTGCTAAGAAGGCTAATGGTATTCTTGACTTCATTAGACAAAATATTGCCAGCAAGTCAAGAAAGGTGATCCTTACCTTCCACTCAGCACAGATGAGGAGTGCTATGTCCAGTTTT
This sequence comes from Aythya fuligula, assembly GCF_009819795.1. Classification (NCBI taxonomy): domain Eukaryota; kingdom Metazoa; phylum Chordata; class Aves; order Anseriformes; family Anatidae; genus Aythya; species Aythya fuligula. The sequence goes on from NC_045559.1 coordinate 58,398,316, forward strand.
GGGCTCTCCAGGGCACAAGAGGCATGGACATACTGGAAAGAGTCCAGTGGAGGGCCACCAAAATGATCAAGGGACTTGAGCAGCTCTCCTGTGAGGAGAGGGTGAGAGAGCTGGGGCTGTTCAGTCTGGAGAATAGGAGACTTGGGTGGAATTTTATCAATGTGTGGAAGTACTTGAAGAAAGGGTGCAAAAAGAACAGAGCCATTTCAGTGGTGCCCAGTGCAAGGACAAGAGGCAAAGGGCACAAATTAGAACATAGGAGGTTCTGTCTGAACATCAGGAAGCACTTCTTTACTGTGTGGGTGATGGAGCATTGGCCCAGGTTGCCCAGAGAAGTTGTGGAGTCTCCCTGCTTGGAGATCTTCAAAAGATGCCTGAACATGGTCTTGGTCAACCAGATCTGGGTAGCCCTGGTTGAATAGGGATTTTGACCAGATGGTCTCCAGAAGGCCCTTCCAACCTTAACCATTCTGTGATTCTGTGAAGTCATTTTACAGCCATTGACTGAAATGACTTGTTCTGAAAATCTCAAAATCTAGGAGATCCCTGAGTTTTTGGAAATTTTCCATGGATTTTTATTCTTTGGTGAATCTTTGGATATGCATTTTCTCCAAATTGTCCAAGTTTTGGTTAATCAGCGCTGCTTATTTCTACTCCTGTAACAAACTCTAAGGAATAAAATTCTCATGGAAATAGTTTCTGAAAGCAAGAAAATCACTGCTTTTCTTCTATTCAAATTACGTCCAAAAGGAGCTTACCCATGCAGTCTGGGCCCCAGTGTCCCTGGCAGCACTCAGGTTGTTCAAATTCCTTCATACAAGCGTGTCGGCATCCAGGAAAAGAAAGTGTGTGTGTTTTAATTTCTAGATAATACCTAAGGAAAATAAATTGGAGCTGCATTAAAGCATTTAAAAGCCTTCTGTGGTGAAAAATAAAATTCCTAAACTCCTTTTCCTCTTTCAGTGTTGGTGAAGGGCACTTCAAGCTTAGTTGTATTGATTTTGACTTCTTTTTCTTCATTAAAATATACACTGTATATCAAGGGCTTAAAAATAACCTCAGAGACATTCCTTTTGCAAAGTATATATTTATTTTCTTCACTTCTGCAACCTTAACAATTTAATCCAAGTTTTGGTTTGAAACAGCATTTGAAAAATTACTTAATATCAAGGTTCTTTTAAATGCTAAGTAAGCATACTTAAATGCTAAGTAAGCAATTTTTTTTTCCCCTTAATTGAAATTCAGGCAAATTTTTAGATTTCTTTTGAGATATTTTCCTGCCATGTCTAGCCCCACACACCCAGCCTGGCAGTTTGAAAATTCTATTGTTTGTACACTCTCATTCATTTCAAGCATGCAGAATAAATAAGGAAGCCATTTTATGATACCACTCAAAGAAAAATCTCATAGGCCATCGATACCAATGTTTATTTTCCTCTTATGTCATTTACTGTTTAACTTTAGACACAAAGTGCTCTAAGTGACACTTGAATTCTGGAGCAGGTGAAGTCAATAAATGCTGGCTGTAAATAACATTTAAATTTTCCTTAAGAAAACTGCATAGAGGTGATAATTTGTGATACAAATCAATATCTTGTGATTCACAGAGAGCAATATTCATGGTAAAAAGCTCAGACAGAAGAAATACCTGCAGTCTGGTATTCCAGTCCCATTGGTGATTTTGGTGTAGCCGGCAGGGCACTGGGTTTCGAGGTTTAAAGAGCAAGGTACACATTCAGTTTTCATTTGAATGAGCAGCTTTTGATCACATTGCTTCTTCATCTGTAATGGGAAAAGATTCATTAAAAAGAAAGGATAGGTCTCTGAATTGATATAACTCTGCCCCCAGTGGCTTTACTGACAAATGACAAATTGAGCTCAGGCTTTACCCTCACCCTCAGCCACAAGCCCTGTCCTGCTCAGCAGCTACAAACCCCTGCTCTGGGGCTCAGCTTGGTAGCATACTACATACTAGGGCTTCCAGTAGTATTCACTGCATGAAATACACTCAATATGTTTATGCAGGACAAACTTGATTAAGAGTATTATTTCTATTAAGAATATCTTATATAAGAATTCTTTATAAGAATGCTAAGTCCAGCAGACTTGAAATGGAGGTTACTGAGACAGCATCAGCTATATTCAGAGTGTTAATTCTGAAATTGCCTTGCCAACCCAAAGCACGATGGAGACAGACAAGTGCTGGCAAGTGCCTTCTTCATCCAGTGGTAAAACCAAACATTAGGTGTGGAGGAAGTTGCTTGTGGCTCTGCGCACGCCGAGCATGGCACAGGCCTTTGTTAAGGCGGGTTTTGTATTATCAACACTGCTGTATTGAAATGGGGGATTATGGCTGGTATTTTCAAATAGACATAAAAGAATGTTGTCCAGCTTTCCTTTGAAATCTGATAGAAGTTATGGGCCTGACCCTCCTTTTCCCCCACCTGGAGAAAGCCACAAACAGCCTGGCCTAGGAAATCTGGCTGTAGCACTCCAGCTCAAATGCCAAGGGCTCCTGCCGCTTGCTGTGGTGTTTTGAGAATGCAAATCTGACAAATGAATTGAGAAGGTGGCAAAAAGGGGAAAAAAATAAGGCTTAGGACATTGTCACAGTTTTGGCACTGTATTTTGTGGTGTAGAAATTAAATTTTTGAAAGCATCTATATAACAAAAATGTCTCTGCTTCCTGCTACTAAAACAGTCAATCCATCTAAAAGCAAAACTCTTTGCTGAACTCCACTTACTGCTGGTTTCCCATTCTGTCTTAGTGGTGAGTACTTCTAGAAGCAAGCTCATAATTCACAAGTGAAGAGAAGTGATGTATTGCAAAATATCATCTTTAAAAGCCAACAAAAATAACAGGTGAAACTATCATTGCAGGAGAGGAAGTATTGTAAAGTGCTTAATTTTCTAGTCCAAAATAACCATTTACCCACTGATGTCTATGTATGGACCATTTAGGTGGTCTTAATTCACTGAAGCAATATTGACCGCGACAGACTTCCTATCTGATACAGCAGGATTGAAGTGAACTCTCTGAATGGCATTTCAATTAAGTAGCAAGCAGTCAATTAAGACAATGTCTGAACTATTGCCAGTCTGACAAGGAGGAAATGCTTAAAAGTTTATTTTCAAAAGCTGTACCTGCCTACTGCATATGCATGCATGCTTGTGTGTACGTATGTATGCAGGGACCAGTTACAGCAGCATCATTCATTTAGAAATATTTCAATATGTTAATAGTAGGCTGTGGAGATTTGAGGTAGCTTCACAGATTATACAACTAAGACAATTGTACCAGAGGAGTATAATACAGGATACTGGAGGTTCTTGCATGAAATTTTTTTTGAGCAAGAGATCTCTTAAAAAGCATTTGTTTGATTTGGAAATGGCTGGTCAGTTTGTGGAGAAGCAAAATGTGGTATGTTGTTTCTGTCACAGTTCAGCTGTGATTGGTTTGCTTCAGCCTCCAGCCAGTGCTCTTCTGTAGACTGCATGACAAGTAGCAAACTGTTCTCTTACCAAGTTTACTACTCCCTTCCTATAAATACATACAGCCGAAGATCAAAGTACATGTTCTTTGTGCACCTAAGTAAATAGCATTGCTTGGATTCCCTGCTATGACTCTCGTTTCCCAATTCTTGAGTCATTTCCCCGGCTTCCCTCCAGATCCTGCTCAGTTTGCCAGTAGCCCTTCTGGATGGGGAATGTCAGACCCAGTCTGGCTGGGCAATGCTGGTGCACGTGAATAGGACCCGTGTGCTCCCCCTGCCAGGTCTTTTCTGTCCCCCACCTCAGCAGACTGACCACTAACCCTTTGTGCAGCAGCACCTCAGCAGATCTTTGGGTCATTTTCTATGCAGAGTCTATTCCAAATCATCTCTTCCAATGACAGAGCCTACTGCATTTTTTATGTTGCTGATGTGATAGCCTCTGGTATTTCTGCTCAGGGATTTTCAAACAAAATACGTGCACATGAACTCCTGTGCAGTCCAGTCCCAGATGTGGACCTTCTGTGTGCATGTGGACTGTGCAGCCTTGTTGCAGAAGTTCATAGTTGCCCTTGGTGGGTACACTGGTTCCCAGGGTAGGATTTCTGCATGTGCTGTAGCCTGCTAGTCTGACATAAGGCCCTCACCCCAGCAGGTTTTTCCCTTTGCTGGTTATCTTTCCTTCAGTGTTTGTGATAGCAGCACATTTCAGTAACGGGGATGGTGAGGATGTGTCCCAGATGCTGACAAGGAGATTAAGTTACATGAGCTCTGAGGGACTCTGCTTGATTGTGATTGCCCAGTTGTAAGTACATTTCAAGAGCTATTTAGTTGTCAGTTTTTAGTCTTTACAGAGATACCATTGAAATCTGAATTTCAAATTTCTGATCTTTCAAATGAGGTGGAGTTATATTTGGGTGATGAAGCCTCTTCCTGTAGTGCAGTTGCATTTCAGGCATCACTGAAATAAAAATGAGACCCTTTTCCAGATTTTCCAGATGTGGGTGTAGTGAAGATACAGCTAGAGTAAACACTAGGCAAAGCCACAGCAAGCAGTGCCGTGTGAGCTGAACTGAGCAGCCTTTCTGTCCTCTTGGCAGGGCCCAGAAGTGCTGGGCTAAGCTGGCTCTTGGGCTTCAGGTCTGAAGTATCTCCCACAAACTCAGCTAGAGCATCCCTGCACCTTGCTTCCCACCCAAAACTGCATCATGAGCACTTCAACCTTTCCAAAATCCCAGTGCTCAGGACCAGTGTGGCCACCAAAGAGTCCACCCTTAACGAGAAATTCCTCATGTGCCAGAGCAAGAAGCACCACCACATATATGTGCAGCCTCTGAACCTTAATTCTTATAACTATTTCCACTGAGTCAAATCAGTACCATTAATGTTGAAGAATCATGATAAATTCAGAGCATTGTCTGATTTTTCCATTTCTTTAACCCAGTTGACTATTTAAGCCGGGCTCCTCGCAGGTGCCTGGGGAAGCCATCACAAGTCTGAGGCTGTGAGGTACAGACTTGAAAAGGTGTTGGTAGGAGCGGCTGAAATGACCTCAGCACAGCAGTTTTTATCCAAAAAGGCATCCCACAAAATTTTAGTTTTGGAACAAGAAAATTCAAAGAGATTTTATGGAAGATAAATTCTAAATAAAAGTAGGTTGTGTACATTTTCCCTCCCACCAGCTATAAAAACTATTTTAAAATGGCAGGGTTATTTCCACTTTCTCCCATTTCCTCCTTTTCTCTTTTTGCCATTAGAGAAATTAGAAGAAAGGTGATTTGTCAGTGGCTCTTTCTGAGAGATGGAATAATGCGTTTCCCAGTACTTGTTTGTACTTGACAAAGTATTTTTCCATTAAAAAAAAAAAAAAGAATAAAAAAAAAGTGGTTTCCTTTTTTTATTTTTATTTTTTGTTCAGTTTTTCCCTGTCCTCTTGTTTCCTGTTCTACATGTGTTTTTTCTCCAGAACACAGTCATTTAAAGCATCATGTTGTGAGGCAATTTAAATTAGTGCATATTTATCTCACTGACAAAATCCTGGGTCAGATTAGTAAAACAACTCTTTCTGCCTCACTACAAGAGTGTTGAAAACAGATTTCATGAAGTTCCATAGATCCATACACCATTTGTATGTGATACATACACAAAACTCTACAAATATTTTACATAGACTTATAACTTCATAAAATTACTTTAAATGGCTGGATTTCCTATTTTTTTTTTTTTCCCTAAATCTCTGAAATAACATTTCTTCCTTCTGGTTAGTAGAGTAGATATTCACTATGGCAAATTTTCTCCTTTCATCTTCTGACTTATCAGAAATTCAAATGGTTTTCTTTTGTTGCTTTTGACGAATGTCAGCTACAGTCTTTTTTTGCCAGGTTTACCATTTTTAGAGGCTTTTTCAGCATATTTGGCACATCTTTTGAGTCAAAATCTCAGCCAGACAAAACAGATACATTTATCTTATTTCAGAGGCTTGAATTATATAGCTATTGGTTTGTAATTCAGCGCCACATGGCATCAGTGACTGTTAAAGGTTTTTTTTTTTTCTTCTGTAAGATACCCTATCTGTTAACAATTCTCTCTATAACAGTGAATGAACCGCCACTCCCATAGTGTAATAGAGACGCATCATAAATCATTATTTGAATAAAAAGCTGCTTCTTACCTGATCTGGGACTTTTGATGTCAAACACAGCTTCATTGCAACCAAAAAAGCCAAAAAGTATAAAATGAATGGATTTTTTTCCATTGTGAAGAATTTGATTTTTTTTTTCCTCAGAGTTCTTCAGACATGAGTACTAAATTTATGACCTAAAGTGATTGTTAGAGTTGCTATTTCTTCAGGATTTTTAAGCAAGTAGTTTAAAACGACACTTGTCTTCCTGAAGGAAAATGAGTAAAAGTGAGAGCACGTGAAGCCTCCCTGCAAACAAGAAAAATTCCAAAACTCAGGGTCTGTGCTGAA